>NW_027181690.1:10815000-11250000 GCF_028537555.1 Battus philenor | reverse complement strand
GGAAGGAAGGCGATGAAAGCAAGAAGGAAGGAAAGAACAAAATGAAAGATATTGGGAAGGAAAAAAGGTAAGAATAAAAGAAATCAAGAAGAGTAAAAGTGAGTGAAGAATAAAAATAAAAATTTGAAGAACTTATTTGTAAGCAAAGAACATGATCCCAACAAATTAGGGGTACGGGAGGCCTCCAATAGCGGAGGCCAAAAAAAAACAAGGGCGGCTTAACCTATAGTGCAGTGCACACGGGCGCCAACGACGCTAGACGTAAGGCCGTAACTAAAACCACGGTGTAAGCTATACCTACTTATAAAATAGCTTGTTAGAATATGAAAAAACTTTCTTGTTACGACGGCAAAGTTAATAGTTATAGCCGCGGGGGGAGGGTCCAGGCCTAGGGGGCGCTATAGTTTCATTGCACACGGGCGCTACACGAGCTAAAGCCGCCCCTGTATAAAGATTAGTTTTTTAGGAATGCAAACTGCAATAAGATCACAGTGTAATCGGCAATAAGGCGACCAAGTCTCAAAGGTAAGGCTGCGTCCACAGTGAAGATGCCGCATACGTTTATCCTTCTGAATTTGACCCGATTCAAGCGTCGTATGTTCTTCAAGAAACGCCTGGCTCGCTCTGGAATATATAACATGTACAGGATGACTATTTATATAAATAAAAGCTTTAAAGACATGACTATTTCCAACCAAACTGTATAAAGTAGTCACTCTAGAATATGTTACATTAATTTATTTTTAGTAAATTCTGGCAGCACAAAGTCTGCTGGGACATATATAAAACACGGAATAATTATAATTTTAAATTAAAAAATAAAAATTAAAAGATATTTGGGTACATTTATGGAGAGCCATAAATAAAATTAAGACTCGTATGGAGCTCGTGGACCTATACGTTGGCCATCCCTGTTGTGAACAAAGTTTACCTATGTGGTTTCGATACTCGCTACTAGATGGCGCTACACTATAAATATATTTATCCAGGATGAAATTGGTGATGTAACAGCCTTACAAAGCTGTTACTCAATATCGGTTCGCGAGTTCTCCGACTCACAATCTTACAAATATATGTAATGAAAGCTAAATTAGTTTTAAAGTGCACGCAAATGTTATTGACTTGGGCATGATTTTAATAATTTTATTTTAGTGTCATCTAGTAGCATATATTGGAACTACGTGGGTAAATCTATTCTAAACATTTCCATTGAGATTTATTTATTAAAATTATGTTATTCCATTAATATATTATGGCAATTCTATATATCGTATTACTATTGTAATATATATTTCATATTTATTTTAACAACATTCCATAAAGAGCTAGGCTACTTATAACGAAGATAAACGAAATAAATAAATTCGTTCATAAGTTATACGAGTATATAAAAAGTGCTTTTTTTGGAAATATGATTATTGTTTTTTTATGGCTCTCTCTATTGGGAACTTTTTGTACGAGCGCTATCTTGGATTCATATGGACTGTTTTTCACTGAATAATTTATTCAATTTCTTTCCTTATTATTTCTTCACTCTTTTTTGTCCCTCAATATCTCTTACACGTTCTTCCTTTTTCTTTCACATATTCTTTTACTCCTTTTCTTTCCTTTAACTTACATGCATCACTTTTTTACTCTCACCGTTTCCACCTGGACTATTTTTTAAAAAAAAATTCGCTATTTTGCTTATCCGTATTTTAACATTTGCTATTTTAATTTACACTTCCAAAGATTGCTATGTTTTATCTTTTATTGTCTTTCGTATTAGCGTTCTTTAAGTTAGTATATTATATAGACAAAGACAAATACATACGGCTATTATAGTTACAAGTATATGAAATGACCACAGTCTGCGCCGACGCTATTCGTCTGTACAATATCTCACAAACGAGACAGAGCGTCGATTCTGTAACAACGGCTTTTGATATCCACAATGTTACTCCATAAGCATGGCTTTTCACGGACCCGGGTTCTATCTGGAATAAATAAAAATTAAAATAATTTTTTTTTCATATTTTTATTTGGTTTTATTCTATTTTTATTAACAATTAAATCATATCAGCAGATAAGAGATCGCAAGACGTAGTTCTCTCTCAAAGATTTTCGTGATGATCAGTTCCAGCACCGCATCCATAGACTTATCACGATCTTGGCTTTGTGGGTCCACCTAGTGCCTGCTCATACCGAGTCTATAAGCTCATGATTCAAGACTACGAACATGAGCAGTATCTGAAAATTTTGGAGTTCTGCAATACCGGAAAAACAATAAAAGGCAATAAATAAAAGAACATGAATAATTTAAATAATAAACGAGGTTGATAAAATAACTGTGACATTAGAAATGTCAAATAATTGCGATATAAATAGTAAGAAAATAAAAAAAAATTGTTAAAGAAATGAAAAAAACAAGAAACGTAAAATTGTAGAACCCTGGTGGGAAAGCGAAGGAAGTAAGGTGATGTATGGAAGGAAAGCATGAAAAGGAATGAAAGATCTAGTGAATGAAATAAAAGAATGAAAGATGTTAAGAATGATAAACAATGAATATGTGTGTGGTGTGTGAGCGTCGTGTAAGCTGATAGACGCCCACTGCAAGCCTCCACCAAAGATCCCCACAATGATCTTGCGCTTCCCACCAGAGACCTTTCGCGACCATAACTATATACAGTACAGGATCATGATCTACTCAAGAACGCTTAACCCTTGACTACTGTCGTTTTCACGAGCGATATGCACCGCCCACTACTTTAGACGAGCAACTCTTCGAACTTCGTCGATGACCTTGGTTCTTTATCGAATGTCAGCCATGTCCGCTGGCTCAGTGACCCAAAGTGGGTCTTGGCCTTCGAAGCGAGAGACTTCCACTTCTCTCTATCTTGCGCCATCGTCTGCCATTGGTTGACATTCAATTCGCTCAAGTCTGCCTCAACGCGATCGATCCAGCGATACCTGGGTCTACCCACTGGTCTTCGACTGCTCGGTTTTTCCAGGTACGCTACCTTCACGCTCCGATCCGATCAAATTCGCTCCAAGTGACCAAGCCAGCGGATTCGTTGAGCTTTATATTCGCCAATAATATTTGGCTGTGCTCTAAAGTCTCAATTTCGGCATTCTTTCGGAGCCTTCAAGATCCGTCTTCATTTCTCGCTGGTCCCAAGATCTTCCGCATGATTTTGCGTTCCGTCACTAGCAGTTTTTGTTCTTCTTTCTATCGAATGTCCTAATTATAATAAATTATAAATACAAGTTTGCTGATAACATGCATCCATTTATTTTTATCTACAAAGGCGTGTTTGTACCCACGCAAATAATTGATGCAAAGAATTTTAAAGTAGATAGAGATCTTAGTTTCAGTATAAAGACGACCATGGCAAGGTATATGCCTGACTCAAAGATAGATAAGAACAGCACTGCATCCAGCTACTTCCTTCCTTCGACCTTATATATGTCTTCGATCCAGCTAGTGTCACACATAGGCTTATACTCAAGAAGAGTCCCTTGTTCACCTGTGACCCTGCGGCAGATCAGATCGTGATGCACCTGATCACCGGCTGGCCTGTATTTCGCGCGCTATGAACGTATTGCTAGTTTCGGTTGAAGCAACGTGTGAAGAAAGGAACATAGCATCACTTATGAACTATACAGAAAGTCGCCAAAGGTCTCTTCTAAAGTACTCTAGGAAGGTCTAGAGTACTTTAGAAGAGTCATTAGAGAATTGATTAAAAGGAACGAGTAGGCAAAAACAAAAGTGTCTAAAACTAGTGAAGATAAATACTTAAATCTGTGACAAATGTAAAGAAAATAGGAAAGTAAAAATAAATTGTAAAAGAATATAAATGTAATAATAAAGCAAAACATTACAAAATGTTAATAAAAACCTATAGTATTGTGGTGGAAAGGCGACGAAAGTGAGGTGATGAATGAAAGGATAAGGAAAAAATTAAACAAGCGAACGAATTTGTGAATAATAAAAGATCAATCAATAAATGACAATGAGAAGGAAAAAGAAAAACGGGAACAAAAAAAATATATTTTGTAAAAATATCCCTTGTGTATCCAAAACAAGGTAATTACAGGAGGCCCCAAGTTGGAGCCATAAAAGATTTTGTTACTATTCTGAAAATATAAAATCAATAGAAATAGTTAAATGCAGATAAGACTCACGTTACGATTTTGTGTCATCAGAATTAATATTTCAATGTATGTTATAGACTGTACAAACACAATCACGAAGTGCAGCAATATCTGAAATTTCATAATAATTATTATCATATATCATATTGCCATGTAGCAGTAAAGACGGTCGCTGGGATATCAAGTTTCTGGAGTAGAGATCACGTATCCGTAAGTGAAGAGTAAGACATTTTCACAAGGTTCATACTACCTTGCTAAGGTAGTCTTTTTTTTATGACCCCCGCTATTGGGGGCCTCTCGTACCCCTATTTGTGGTAGGATAGGGACTTTATTAGCATTTAATTTTTTCACATTATCTTTTATTTTCTCTCTCTTCTTTCATTCTTCACATTCTCTTTCGGTCCGTTTTCTATCTTTCATGCTACATTTCTACTTTCTTACCCTTTTGCTCTGTTCGTCTATCATTCTTCCCTTTTTCTTTTTACATTTTTCGATTTGTATTTTTCTTTTACATTGTTACCTCTTCTATAATTATTTTCTATCACAGTTTTATTTCTATTTACATTTTTAATCTATTTATTTTTTATACTCTGTTTGCTTTATTTCTTTCTATCGCCCTTTTGGCGATCTCTTTACAAAGGGATATGAATGCCTGTTTGTCATCTCCGCCTATCAGGGAGGGTATTGTCTCCTCCCTGATTTCAACGCCAGACCGGCACTCGAAGCCGTTGCTTAGGTAGTCAGAAGGTTCTGGATACAAGTCCCCTTTCAACCAGTTTTTAAATGTATGGCGGAGATCTACTTCTGTTATCAAAAAGTAAAATGAAATTGTCTTTTAAAATTTCCGAGCATTAGGACGGCAGGTAAATTTTATCCCAGATTGGTAGGACTGTCTATAACATTTGTCAAGTGTCTGTTCGTCAAAAGCTGGAATAATTTTTGGATCAGTCCAAACAACAAGGATTCATACTACATTGGATATTCTACAAAATTATAAAGGAAGCAATAAGTAAAAATGCAACGTAGGTCGGGTAAGAATAAGGTCAAGATAGCAAATTGATAATAAGAATAAAGAAAATATAGACACAAAGCTTTAAGCTGCTTAGGCGTAGGCTTTGTGCAGCTTTATCGATATATTGATATAGCCTTCGGAAACAGGAAGTCCGCGGGTTAAAAATTATACGCTGGTCGATCATAGTCCAGTTAAGTACAGGTTGACGGAGCGAAGACTACTCGGCGGACGGAAGCGACGCGGGCTTACCCTGATCTTCGCTTGTACGTGGGAGACGGTGTCTTGTGTATTTGTGTGACAAGGACCTGATATGCTATAGCAAAAGTGTCTTAGTCTTAAAATTAAATAGAATTATAAAAATGTTACAAAATGTGATAATAAAACAAAAACCAAAAGTGTATAGCGAAGAGAGAAGAGGTGTGAATGGAATGTAAATAAATGACAAGAGAATGAAACAAAACGTCAAGAATGGAAGAGGAGATTGATACTAAAACACGTTCTAAATATGATAGGGGATACGAGAAACCCTAAAAACGGGTCTGTGGATTAGAAAGATGAAGTAGGCAATTCACAGAGAGTCGAACAAATGAGTATGGTCTTTAATGCCCATGTCCAGTGGTGATCTTCCTGCAACTTAAATGTGTCAACGTCATATAACATATATAACATATATATATATATATATATATATATATATATACGGACCGTAAACTGTGATGTCTTCTTTAAAAATTCCAGTGCATCTAATATATCCTCGTAGACTTTACACATTGTCTCCATAAATATCAATCCGACTTCATCCTGAAGGGTGATTTTCTTTGGATCTATAGCCATAATTTTGCACCACCGTTCCACTTTGCAAACCAAAAAGTATGCAACGCAAATGCAATAACTCAATTCTATATCAAATATCAAAGCCGTGAATATAAATGCACCTCTAACCCAATCCCAAAGTGGATCATAAATCAATTTCAAAGTTACAAATAAAATATATATCGCCAACAACAAGAAGCATGTGAAACGTACAAGGATTCTCATTTTTTTAGTATCTTTACAATCGTATAGATTTATTTCAATCGCTTGAAGTTTAAGAAGTAATTTTACGTAAACATCACTGTGAAAAAAGTTAAAAATACACACTAATGTGTAATTAATTGAATATTGTGAATATGCTGTTATGTACACGTAAAAAATAGCTATATCTTCGTAAAATTCAACGATGGATGTAAGAGTTGATATCAATAAACCATATGTTATAGATATACCTATGATATAATATATAATATATTTTCTATTGATCGAATAAACTTTATCACCGGAAAAACTTATTTTCGGCAACAATAGAAAACTACATATTATATGTAATGGTTTTAAAAACGATATAAATTCTTTATCTAATAAATTATTATTACACATTGCAGGTTTGTTCATGTGCTCGGTTTTGTTAATACAGTGTACATTTCTAATTAAATTAATCAACTATTATCTACCATAATAAAAGTATATAATTTTGTACAGTAATAACCTATGAACACTCTATTTGATTGCCCCTAAAATTGTAATAATCTTCGAATCATATATCAAAATAATTTAAATAATAACTCTATTTTATTATACAATCATACATTCAATTATTGAGCAGTAATCCAGTGGTAAGGATAACGGCTTTCAAGCGTATGTCGCGTGTTCAATTCCCAGTGTACAATCAGTAGAATTGCTACTTCTCTGTAATTTGATTCCAAAACATAAAACGAACTAAACGTGGCGAATAACGTATATCCTGCTATAGATATCTTTGTTGGAGAATTATGTCTTGCTATGGATTTCTATGTGTTAAAACTGTACAGGATGATTAGTAACAAGTGTAAAATCTTTCCACAAACATAGTTCATTTGTCAGTGAAAATCTTTGAAATATTTTCGTATTTGTAATAAAGATAAATACATTTATTTAAAAAACTTTTAAGTTAAACGGTTTTTTGATACCCATATTGTGGTGGTTGTGGAAAAATATGTACCTAGTCCGCCATATTGAAACGGCGTCCATCTTGAATTTTAAATTTTGACATAATCATCGCGTTTTACCAGTGTAGCCCTTTCATTTGATACCCATATTGAGGGGGTATGGGAAAAAATACGTAATCCGCCATTTTGTATCGGCGGCCATCTTAGATTTATAATGTTATTGATTTTATTATATTGTATTGTCATCTAAATTAAATGTGTGTACCAAATTTCAGATCAATCTGAAAACGGGAAGGTGCTTAAATTTCAATTTCTAATTTTGACCCAAATAAACAAATTCCGTACGGGTCGAACTAAATAAAACCGTTTAATATAATTCATTTATTCAACATTGGAACTTTTAAAAGAACTCTTACTGATCGCCAACTTATTCCTTTTTTATATATTTAATTTTTGACTCTACTATGCTTCGCCAGGTGTTATAGTTGTGGAGAAGAATCAGGAAGAAACTCCACAACAACAAGTCTTTTTATAAAGTTTAACATTACAGATCGCCAACCCGCTTGCTAATCGTGGCGATTATAGTATATCCCCCCCTATCGCGTCTATGATACACCCAAAAATCAATGTTTTCAAAAGTATTAAATAATTTTTTTTAAATTATTACTAACAGAAAGATTTTGACTACCAGAAGGTACATGCCCGTCGCGTTCCTATAGAAAAAATAAATTAATGTAACATATTTCTTAATGATCACTCTATATAGTGTAATTATAAATAAATATGACAGCTTTTTGACGTCTCTTAAGACGCATTTAAAACGTTTACATCTATAATATATCATCCAGTATTATATATCGAGCACGAATTGCCATAATTTTTAATCCAAATAATTCATATTTATATTATTCTGATATTGGAAAAATATAATTCCAATATTTTTATTGATGTAAATAGGCGTTGACATTTAAAAAAAATCTCTTTTGGATATTTGTCTACGACTGTCTGTTGGCATATCTTCTTAAAAAAAAAGATAATATAATATTTAATTACTACAATATAAGTAATTAAAATGCCATTTATAACAAATTCTATTGTAAATATAAGATATTTAATTAGATATCTTATTTGAGAAGACCGAAATATAGTCTGTTAGTTATCAGAATATAAAACATTATACAGATAAAAAGCAATTTACAGCTTAGAGCTACCAATCTCCTTGAGAAAGCGGTTTAAACAGGTCAACATTCTTACAATGGCCTCACAATATATTCACTATAGTATTTTAAATGTTTACAATACACACAAACAATTTAAAAAAAAACTGACATCCATAGTGTATTTACAAGACACCGTGAAAAACTGATTGTACCAAAGTTTCCATTTGTAATAATCTGAATCAGATTTTTTAATAAAATTACCCAAAACATTACGCAAATTAAAAGTAAATTGTCGGAAAAAGCTTTTTATTCAATAAATGAATATTTAAATGACAAGAATCCTTGGTAATGATATCGCTTGATTATTTTGATTTCATTTAGGCTATATATGATAAAGTGTATATGTATAAATCTGCGTTAAACTTTATTAAAAGATGTGTTGTTGTGGAGGTTCTTTCTGCTTTATCTTCACAACTATAACATCTCCCGAAGAATAGTCAAAAATAAAAAAAGATTCAAAATAAAAAATTGACGACCAATAATAGTTCTGTTAAAAGTTTCAATGTTGTATAAATAAATTTTATCTTTAATCAATGTCATATCTTTTATATTGTTTTGATGATCTATATGTTATCGATATTTTGTAATTAAATTTTTTCAATAAATAAAGATAAAAAGATAGTTAAGACTCGTTTAAATGATGTAACGGAAAAAGATTTTTATTCAATAAAAGAATATTTAAATGACAAGAAGACAAGAATCCTTGGCAGTGATGTCGCCTGATTGTTTTGATTTGATTTAGGCTATATCTGATAAAGTGTATAAATATAAATCTGTATTAAACTATATTAAAAGTTGTGTTGTTGTGGAGTTTCTTCCTGCTTCTTCTCCGCAATTATAATATCTTGTAAAAAAAGTTGACGATCAATAACTGTTGTGTTGAAAGTTCCGATGTTAAATAAATTAACTTTATCTTTATTTAAAAAAATATTTATTTAAAAACTAATTTTTATTTACATAAAAAACATAACAAAATTAAAGCATACATTTTTACATCAAATAACTAAGCAGGATCTGTGACTTTGTAACTACCAACGTATAATTCAGGAAGCGTCAATTTTTTATCAGTTCCTTCGGCTTCTCTTTCCTTTTTCGTCTTCAAATCCTCGTATATTTCTTCCAGAGATCTTGATTTTGTCTCCGGGACCGCCAGAGCAACGTATACAGCTGTGAGAAGACATATGATGCCAAAGAAATAAAACGATACGTGGATACCGATGGAATTGGCGAGGGGCTTGAAGAAGAGCATCTGAAGGAAGTCTGCGAATGACGCCATGCCCATTGTAATTCCCATGATCGACGCACGATACTGGGAAGATAAAAATAAATAATTAATTTTAAATTTTATTTGGACACAACATTATTACAGCTGTTTTATGAGTAGATCAAATATAAATTTACGAAACCTATATCAAATATCAAATCTAAAATTTTGAAAATTTTTCAATTTTGTTCAGCAAACTCAAATAGCCTATCCGGCGAAACCTTTTTGATACGATTGAGGATATAAAAACCGAATCGAAGAAGGTCTAAAGGCTATACCAAAAAAAGACTATTCCAACTGATTCGATGACTGAAAAAAGCGTTGGCATAAATGAATTTTATCGGAAGGGGTCGTAGAAGCTATAACTTTAAAGTTGATTAAATATCTATTTTTACATTATTTATAAAATATAGTCCTGCTGAATATCTATCGGCTTTTTATCTCAGCTCTGAAACATTTCATTCGTGATATATTTGTCTAATAAATAATTTTTGAATTTGGAATGTTAAAAAAATAATATACCTTATATGAAAATATTTCTCCGGACAGTACAATGGACACTGGCTGCAAGCCCGCGGAATCACAGAATATGCACAAACATAAAGTTAATATCGGCAACCAGCTGGGGGGGTTGGCTCCATAGCTCCTCGCTACGAACCACGACGCCAGGGAGCACATACTCAAACCCGAGATCAGGGATGTGGTCGCTAGAAGGGGCTGAAAAATAAAACTAAATTAAAGAGATTCTTTCATCACCTTATCGTTACAGTCGGTGGACATAAACTGTAGAACTGAAGGTCTATGTTCATCTTCTTTATTAGTTACCTATGAGGTCAGTTGGTAGCGCCATCAGCAGCCTTACTCAACAACCTTAATGACGTCGCCTCTTCACGTTGTGAACGTCAAACAATGCGTATCATTTTTTTTGAGGTTATATTTTTTTAGGTTATAAAAGAATGTGAGAGAAATATTTAATATGCGCGCGCATCTCTAATCGCTATATAAATCTTTTGCTTAGTATTATTTACTGTTCTTAAATATAAGTGATTTGTGTGTGAAGATTTTCAATTGCTCCAATATAATCGAGGTTAATTATTGTTATTTAATATTAGTAATTACAAAATTATTAAATTATCAAAGTTATTTTAATTTTTGATGAATCAATTGTAATGTTATTATAAAATTAACAAAGAAATTGTGATAAAAATTAAAATCGAACATCAAAATAAAACATAAATTTTAGATATTTATCATAAAATTGAATAAATAATAAGTATTCGTAAAAATAAAAGGACAAATTAAATTTTTAGTTTTTACTAAAACTTTTTTACTATATATATAATATTTTGTATATATTTTACTATATATATACAAACCTTTATCTATTTTTAATCATGATTATTAAATTGAATAAATAGTACGTATTGGTAAAAATAAATGTACAAATTTAATGAGAACTTTTTAGTAAAAATTTAAAATAAAGAAAGTAATTAGTATTTAAATAATGAACAAATATTTGTAATTAAGGGAAAGGTTTTAATTAAGCTACTTGTTTTAATTACTAAACTACTAGGCTACTAGATTAGGAACTTGTTTGTGAGCAGTGGCAATAATGCACAGTGTGAATTATATAAGATTGTATCCCGAGAAACAAACCCAAGACCCATGATCACAAGTACTACTTTACCGCTGGTCTATCATTGTCCAAATACATGACTATTACTTGCTTTAATTAACTGATCATTTCATTCTTGATTACACGAAATACAGCCTCTTCATAGCCTTTAAACGACTGTCAGCTAACAAATAAGACCAGAAGTGGGCTAGTGGCAATTATTCGCATCTAATAATTGGAGTGGTTATTTGGACTAAAAATGGAAAAAAATGCTTACCTTCCTTCCGATTCTATCGACTACACTTGACGCCAGCGCCGAGCCCAACACTTGGACGGCTCCAAGCATCATGGCCTGCTGGTTCGGAGTGAGAAAGAGATCTCTTCCTTCAGATGACCACGTGAAGATTTCACCAGCGAAGTTCAGTACTGGAATAGCGCCGCACACCTCCCTCGCTAGGGTTGCCACCATTGCTATACGGAAAGCTCGAAACAGTATCTTGTCCTTTACTGCAACAACAAGTTTTAAATCATCATCATATTAACACATCATGTGTAGAATGCTGTAGCTATCTGATGGATCGAAATCTCTAGAAGTCTCTAGAAGTACCAGCCTTGGACTTCAAGAGAAGAAAAGGACTAATATTTAGCCACTTCCGCACATGCAGTGGTTGTCGTGCAACAAAATGCACCGCCCGCAAGTCCGCTGATGAAACACCGAGTGCTAGGCACTAATCGGTGTAACATAGCTCCTGAAGATGCCCTGTGGAGGCGTGAAACACGTGTTGAGTGAATTAATTGTGGCGGTTGTCGACAACCACTGCATGTGCGGAAGTGGCTAAATATTAGTCCTTTTGTTACTTATGATGGACTTCCGCAAGGTAACGCCGGATTCCATTAAATATTCAAGAGAAGAGGCAAGAAGCTGATTGGTGACGATGCTTCGGTAAGCTCTAAGCTTCAGAGGTTGGAGCATCGGAGAAAAGTTGCCAGTATATCGATGTTCCACAGACAACAGTTTTAAGAACGTGTAGCGGAATTAGGTCAAATAATTCCTCCATCTCCTTTCCATCAGACAACAAGACGCAAGGATTCACGACATCCGTACACGGTTGAAATTCCTTCCAAAAACACTAAGCGTTTTGCTAATACAGTGTTAACAAACGAGTGGAACAACTTGGTGTTATTACTTCCAGTTAATTATAATTTAAAAGTCTTTCAAAGATAAAGGGTAAAATGTTTTGCCTATGAAGGATATAACAATTTGATCAAGACTTATGTCTCTCTCAAAGATCATCACGATGACCAGTATTGCACTGCACACATCCAATAATTTCTTTTTTGCTGACAAATGAGCTATGTTCAGCTCTTTAAAGGTTTTATACTTATAACTAATCATTCTGTATCGTACCATCTTATAGACGCCTATTGCATAGGTCAATCACAAAGATATCTATGGGGGATATAGGACATACCATAATCACCATGCTTGGCGGGTTGGTGATGGCAGTGTGGTATTATGGTACACAGAGGATATTGCTGCCCATGTTCTGGGAACTTTTTTTTGAGCACTGGCAATTCCATATAATAAATGCAAAAAGTGTGAATTATATAAGATTGTTTACTGGGAATTGAACCAGCGACATACGATTGCACGTCTCACTCCTCTATCGTTGGACAACCTCTGATATTGTGTCTATATGTAATTAGAAATATGGAAACATTAAAATCCCGTTATCTATTAACAAATAATATATTACCATTATCAAATTGTGTAAGGTTGTTACACGAATGTTTTGTTTGGTATTACACCAGTGTGTTTACATAAGGATATATACATTTGCATCACAACCATCAATCCGACCATTGTTATACTATTACGATATATTTATATTTGCTAAGTGTGAACACAGCTTAAAATGTACCGACGTATTTGATACATATGTAAATAAACTGATAATGTTTAACATGCGTAGATAAAACTAAAAATGTCAAACCGTCTAGACAAACTTCTAAGTTAATGCCAAGGATTAAATGGTCTAATTGTTGTCAAGTGAACTAAAGAGTAGTAAGCCAGTGGTAGAGAACTAAGAATTGCGATCGTAAGTTGTGGGTTCGATGCGCGAAATACAACCTGCAGGCTTCTTAATTTTCTGAAAAATATAGCCTAATTCTCTTCAAGGACAGTTTGAACAGGTACTTTCTTAGTCTACCTGCTTCAATCTCATATCATCGTTATCAACAAAAAAATACAATAATGACAATAAAATGTAGTTTTTTAGATTTTAAACTAAGAAAAGATTGGAGAGATCAATATTCTTATAGTGGTCTCATAATATATTTATGATAATATTTTGTACATTTACAATAATTATAATATTTTCGACAAAATAGTGTTACATTGTGTATTTGCAAGGCATCGTGAAAAACTGGCTGCAAAGTTTTGACTGTAGAATCTCTAATTTACTTGTAATAAACCGTTTATAAAATTCAAAAAGCATTTTAAAAATAAATTGATGAAAAATCAGATTATTCAATTAACGAATATTTAAATGACAAGAATCCTTGGCGGTGATGTCGCTTGATTGTTTTGATTTCATTCAGGCTGATAAAGAGTATAATTATAAATCTGTATTACACTATATTAAAAGTTGTGTTGTTGTGGATATTATTCCTGTTTCATCTCCACAACTATAACACCTGGTAAAGCTGATTAAAGAAATTCAAAAAAAGTTGACGGTCAATAAGAGTTCCGTTAAAAGTTCCAATGTTGATTCAATTAATTTTTATTTTTATTAATGTATTATTGTGTGTTTAATTCAAATAAATATATCAATGATTCAAATGTATAGTGAATGCTAAAAGACAAAAAAAAATCTAGATATGAGTGTAATTATTATAAAAGAAAATGAAGTGAAAATTGAAAAAAAAATTGTATTAAGAAGATTGAGTAAAAAGAAGAAATACAATTTGTAGAAGATAGAAGCGAGAGGTATAACAGCCGTCTCTACCTATCTCTCTTGCTGAAGAATTTATACCTGTCAATATCGAATATTAGCTAATTCTTTAAATAGACTTTGAAAGCAGCATATAAACAGCTGGTTGGTGAATGTGAACGCTATATTAGTGTTGTTGTGTAGTTCCTTCCTGCTTCTTCTCCACAACTATAACAACTTGCGAAGCAGAGTAGAGTCAAAAATAAAATAGATTAATAGGATAAATAGATAGTAAGTTGAATATCTATAAGAGTACTGCTAGAAGTTCGATTTTGAATAAACATATTTCATATTTATATCTTTTGAAAAAAGAGCTAAAAATATATGAAAATAATTGTATTAAATATATCGGAGTAATACAGATGTATCGATTTAACGTATCTATATATGTAGTTGGTGTAATAATAACAGGTTGTCAAATATCTCCCTTCCGCTTTTTTGCTCTTTATTCAATGCTTTATAAAAAGTGTTACAGTGATCGGATTTAGTTCAAATATGCGCCGTTTTGTTCGATAATCTGTTTCCATCTAGACGGCAACTTCATAATACCTCCCTCGTAGAAGCCCCCCTCCTTATTTGCGAAGAACTCGGACAGCCACTTTTCACAAACCTCTTTTGAGTTCAACTTCACCAGATACGAGCTCTGTAGCGCTTTGTACATAGCCGCGAAATTCAAAAGACAAAAAGGCGGAAGGGAGATATTTGACAACCTTTTAAAACAATAAGGTTATTTCATTCAACAAAAATTATCATAGCAACCCGGAACGTAAAGACCGGTTTGTCATCTCTTATTAGCGTCGCAAATTGATAAGTCACGTGCGCTACTGAATTCGGAGAGCTAATAAACTCTATTGACCTTCGACAAATGGGCCTGAATGCGTACGTTCCTAACACCCTGTATATGGGTCATGGGACAATATAAATACTGTGACATTCCAATTAATACTTTTTTACATGTTTTTGTTTATAATAGTCTACTATGGAACATATACGGATGATTAGATATAGCAGTCCGTTATATATATACATGTGTATATTAACGCAATTGAAATTATTTTTAATAGTTGAATTATATTTCATATACAGCGTGATTGATATAGGTACACAAACTTTAAAGGGGTGAGTGTTAAAGGGGTGGTGTTTGGTCGTTGCTGTCAATTAATATAGGGCAGGGGTCGCCAACCTTTTTGATATCCTGAGCTATTTTTCAAATTTCGTAATTTTTACGAGACGAATTTAAGAAGGTATTCATTTTTTACAGAAACTATTTATATTGAAAATATAAACCATTACAATGTATTATTTAAAAAGGTACATACTATGAATATAAAAATTCATCTTTAAAAATAAAGTACTTTTAATAACACACTTCTGTTGTTAAAAAATGTGTTCTTTAAAATTTGGTGAATAATTGATGACAGCTTTTTAATAATTTTTCCTGGTACTGGCTAGTCAATATTGATCAGTGTTTGAATTTTACGATAATATTTATTTAAAATATAAGACAAAAATTAGCAGAAAATATCACATTTGTGTATCAAAATCAACAAATATTAATTCAAAAAGCCGCACATGGCTTGCAAGCCGCAGGTTGGCTACCCCTGATATGTCCTATTTAAAATCAAAGGTTTCAAAAATCATAATATTATAAGAAAAATTGTTTGCAAAATTCAGATTGCTAAATATTAAAATAAATTATTCTTTACTATCTGTCCCTGAAGACTTTATACTGAAAGTCAAAGTCGAAGTCAAAATATTTTTTTTAAGTTCATTACGATCATATATAAAGGACAGCCTTAAATTAAGTTTAGTTCGTTAATCGACACCTACTGCGAAAACTAACAAGATATTCAGAGGAGTTTGTAATTTATATATACGTATTATTAACGAAAAAACTTGCTTTAAAATTAGAACAATACGAGTACATTTCAGAAAAATTTTATCTTGAACATACTTTGAAATAGAGTAATATGTCTTTTGACAAAGTCTGTGGTTAATAAATTTATTAAATTTATTAAGACATAAATTTATTGCATCGATTGGTAGTTTGTTATAGAAAAGAAGAAATCTTTTGCATTAAAATAGAAGGAATAAATCAATTTAAAATAATTAAGATTGATTGCTATATATAGAATGATTGGAAATATGTGTAAAAGATTTAAATGTGTTTGCTAAACATTCACAACTTTAGTGCTTTACATAAAGGCTTGACGATACCAATGTTACTGTATTTACTTAAACTAAAATGAAATTGAACTCCTTTATATGAGTAAGAAAAGGACCAATATTTAGCCACTTCCGCACATACAGTGGTTGTCGTGCAACAAAATGCACCGTCCGCTAGCCCGCTGATACAAAAACAATGCGAATTACACAACTTCCACCGTTAAATCACTCAACACGTGTTTCACCCCTCCACGAGGCATCTTCAGGAGTTATGTTACACCGATTAGTGCCAAACACAGAGTTTTGCGGAAGTGGCTAATTATTGGTCCTTTTCTTACTTAGGATGGACTTCCGCAAGGTAACGCGTGATTCCATTAAATACTGTATAAAAATATTTAAAAGATGTTTTTAAATATGTTATAAAATAAATATCTTTTAACGATCGATGTATATCAAACACTTGTAGTCGCAAATCAGACTTTTTATATATTAATATGGCTAATAAACTTGTTTAAACCAGTTAAAATAAAAGTGATCGGGCAGGTTTGAAACGAACTATTAGTATATTCTATTTCGCTATGATTCGTAATATAATGTATTCTGTGGGACGCGTGGTGATTTAAAATTTAACCGATTTTTTTGAGCCGTATTGTTACTACTGTCCAAAAGGCATTTGTAGGTTTCACGGCTTTAAGTTGATGATCTAAAACCTCTTGTAAAGTAGTAAAGTCTGATCGCAGCTGGGAGAGTCTTGACTCGGATCCTCTACATACTACTTTTGTACTGGATTATGATACTTAATGGAAAAAGGCATTACCTTGCGGAAGTCCATTCTAAGTAAGAAAAGGACCAATATCTAGCCACCTCCGCACATGCAGTAGCAGTCGCGCAACAAAGTGCACCGCCCGCCAGCCCCCCGACAAATGCGTATGCGGCAAACAATGCGAATCACACAACTGCCGCCGCCAAACCACTCAACACGAGTTTCACCCCTCCACGGGGCATCTTCAGGGTCAACTCTGTGTTTGGCACTAATCGGTGTAACATAATTCCTGAAGATGCCCCATGGAGGCTGCATCTGCGGAGGAGGTCTAATATCTAGTATTGGTGCTTTTCTTACTGGATTAGGAGGTCAGGCTATTAGATGGCTTAGGTGGATGCACCATGAGGTTACTAAGCCCGAGAGCCTCCATGGTATGACCTAGGATAGGGCTGTCACAACGCCAGAGAGGGCGTAATTAAATAACAATAAAAAAAACACTATGGAAAAATTGAATATAAACAAATGATTTATATACAGATAATAAATCATAAACATGTGACAACTAAATACGTAAAGAAGATATAAATCGCTTTAATGGTTTTATGATATCACGAATGTGCAAATATGAAACATATCCATTTCGATTCCGTTTCGTCGGTGTCAAATCTTTATTGACATGTAAAACCTATTTGTTATCATCTAATCAACAAACACACAGACGGATACATTGTTTAAATATTTTTATGTTTATATAATACTTTAGTTTGTATATTTAGCATTGTGGAACTTTTTATGATTTTGTCAGAATTATCTTACGAGTAAATGAACGTCGTGACCTGATAGTGGTAGTCCTTTTATCCTTGCTAGAAGATGACCTCATTGTGACCGTCAAATGTTCATCATTAAACCATTGAATGATCCTTGTAAAAGGCAGGACGTAAAGCATCAAAGCCTCTGATTTTGGTTCCGACAATAAAGACCAACATCGACAGTAGTTTTTTTTTACTACGATTTTTGTCACATTACATAAATACACGTTGCTTATTCTTCTCCACATGACATACTACAACTATGTTATTACGATTGTTTTATCAAATAAAAATTCATCACAATGTACAACTAAGTGACGTAACAATTTATATCTAAAGTCTTGTCCGTCTTGAAATTCTTTAACAGAACTAATGACAGGCTTTTTCCGTACTATCCTAACATCTTCACTCTGGAAGAAGATTTGTAAATATAGAAAGAAATAACAAGAAGGACTAAAGGAAGGTATAGAGAATATTGTGAAGTGAATCTGAAAAACTAATTCATCTGAAATGTAAAGTCTATAATGGCAGGGCGAGAAAGAGGTCCATAAGAGAAAAAATCTGCATTTAGATAGCAACAATGCGTCCAATTATTGATTTAAAGCGATCAAATACGCGGGGTTCAAAGGATTAAATTTTAACCATTTTACAACTATATTTAATCATTCTATAAAAAGTGATCACTGTGAAATATAAAACCATAATTTAGTTTTTTCTATTTGAATGCGACAAGTCAATTTTTTCTAGCTTCTTATTTCAAATGCACCAATACATCGCTTTCCGTCGTTTCGTTTTGCGTTTTTTTCGAAATTGCGTCGCTGCTTAATTAGTAATAATTTTAAATATTTAATGGAATCAGGCGTTATTGCGGAAGTCCATCCTAAGTAAGAAAAGTTACTCTGTGTTTGGCACTAATCGGTGTAAAATTACTCCTGAGGATGCCCCGTGGAGGGGTGAAACACGTGTTGAGTGATTTAACGGTGGCAATTTGCATTGTTTGCCGCATGCGCATGATGGCAGCACTTTTGTTTCTAATTGCGCTATGCCATCAAAACTCGTAGATTCCCTTTCTAACTAAAAATCAACGCAAATTTAACATATTTTTATTTTAACTTTGTTTTGCTAATTTTGTAGTTCAGTGCCAATTATGTAGTATGTGTAATGTTAGATAATAAATTTATATATATTTTGACGTGTTGTTTCTGGTTACAAAAAAGGTACATATTTTTCCAATTTATTTATTGGCAGAGTTGTATCATTTTTGTTTTTTAAATGTTTATTTTGTTCAATTTTCTTTTTAAAAAGTTGTATTTTCGGATCCTTGGAGCCTATCTTCGATCTTTACATGGTTTGCTATAGAAAACCTTAATTCACTTTGCGGCGTTTCAATTTGCATTGTGTTTTTTTGGAACGTAACCACGACGCAAAGTGAGGTATTGGTGTATTATAAAGTTAGAGCAGAAACATAAACAATTTTTAATTTGGTTCCAATTTTGAAAACTCTTTTTTTTACCTAGATTATCATTACGATCTTTAATATTTCTGAAACCGTTGATGCTTGAATTTTTTTGTAGTTAATTATCATTCTGTTAATAACATTCTTTTTGCGCTTTTTGAGCGCAGACAGTTGGCAGAGGGAATGCCGCTGTTTGATACGGGTCTTTCTTCTCCCAAACGCGAGGCACGACATCGTATAATTATTTAAAATTTTTATAATAGGTAAACAGCTAAAATTTGTATTTATATATACAAGACTTTTACTCAATTATACATTCATTTCTGCATTATCTGAATCGCTGTCCAAGCGCTACAGACCATTAAATGCCTTGAGGAGGACAATGTGTCGGGCCAACTCATCAAAAGATTCCGGTATATGGTAAACCATAACTGACAGCAAATATTTCATAAATTATTTATCAAATATTTACCAATAGCCTTCAACAAGAATTTGCTACTTTCTTCGTCGTTCTTTTGTTCTTTTTTTAAAAGATCTAACTCCTCTTGCACCTTAACGTCTTCTTCTCTTCTGCAGCGCAACCACGCGAGCACTCTCCCTGCTTCCTACAATCAGACAAACACGTGATTATATTATCTTTACTACTAATTCCAACACAAAAAACATATTTATTTATATTTTATGCAATCAGGCATTATTTTGCGGAAGTCCATCCTAAGTGAGAAAAGGACCAATATATAGCTACCTCCGCCATGCAGCAGTAGTCGTGCAACGGTGGTAGTTGTGTAATTCGCATTGTTTGCCGCATGCGCATTTATCAGCGGGCTGGCGGGTGGTGCACGTTATTGCACGGCTACTGCTGCATGGCGGAAGTAGCTATATATTGGTCCTTTTCTTACTTATGACTGTAAGTAGGTATAGAATATTTAACGCGTTTACTAAAAATAAGTGATATATTCACCTCTTTAAATCTTTTATACCTAAAACCAATTAATCTAAGCATGTGTTTATGTGAATATCAAAACACCCTTTATTTATTCAACTGGTGATACCGGACTTTCTTCATCACAATCTCTATATTTATATCTTATACCTTCAACTTTATAATCTGCAGATACATAATTAAACAACCCATAAATTACCTCTTCTCTACCCTTCTTCACCAGGTAGGACGGTGATTCAGGCATCCCCATGAAGATCACGATGTGGAACACGGGTAGAGCGAGGCAAACCCATAAGATTGTGCGATAGCTAAGAATATCTCCGATAACGTACAGGAATAAGTTACCCGTTGTGTGAAATAAAATTACCTGAAAGATAGACATATATTATATTTTGTTTTTCTGATCAGTGATAGCCTAGAGAGTTGGATTTTTGAGATACAATCTTATTTAAATAACACTTTGTGTATTAATTATGTAGGATTGCCACTGCCAAAAAATAAGATTTCAGAGGATGGATAGCAGCATCCCCTGCGTATCATAATTTCACAATGCGCACATGTGTATATATATATATATATATATATGTATATATACATAAATCTGGGTTAAACTTTATTAAAACGTGTTATTGTAGAGTTTCTTTCTCCTTCTTCTCCGTAACTGTAAAACCTTTGCGAAGCATAGTAGAGTCAACAAAAAAAGAGATTAAAGAAGATAAAAGATTCCAATGATGAATAAATAATTTTTATCTTTTTAATATATAGAACCTATATTCACCTAAATTTCTCTATAATACGTAAGTAGTAAAGTATATAAGTTTGAAATCTAAGTTACAGTTTAGTTAAATAATGTACTTACTAAACATCCCAAGGTGCCTCTTATATTGGCGTCGCTGATTTCTTTGGTGTAGATTGGACAAGTCACATAGCATCCGGCCATGGTTATGCCCACCAGAGCTCTTGCTAAGATCAGAGCCCAGGTCTCCATTGACACTAATAACAATATCCAACTCGCCTGTGAATTAAAAAATTGATTTTGTTAATTAATAAATAAAAGGTATAAGCAAAAATAAGAAAAGAAAACAAACAAATGCTGCGAATATAAACGAGGAAAGAAAGGCGACGTGTGAAATAAGATCAGAACGTGAATAAAGTGAGAAAAAGAGAGAAAGTGAAGGAATTTGTTAGGAAAAAAAAGGAAAAAGAGCGATAAAAATGAAAAATAATTCACACCCGCATTGTAAAGATCCTGTCTCAGACAAATCAGGGCGAAGAAAATAAATTGCTTTATTGATAAAACACATTTTTTTTTGTATTTCATTATAAAACAGAGTATATAAATCTTTATGAAATTTTAATGTGTATATGTTTGTATGTTTGCCATGACTCAGCAAATGTGGATTAATAGAAACATCTCATTTAAACTAAGAAAATGCTACCATGCAGTTCTTCTCTATATTCTCACATAACTAATCCTAAGAAAACCGAATCTATAACACATCGACTTGTTTGAGATGTGGAGCATTTTTTTTACATTAGCGTTGTCTGTGAAACATAGTAGCAAAAACATCCGAGCCTTGTTATAAATACATCCTTTTTATTTACGAATTTTTATTTATGCTCTCCTTTCTTCGGGTGTTTACTAAGTCTCTTAAAGTATTTCTTCTCAACCCTGAGGGGTTTGTCAGTGCGAATGCGTTGAAGACTGGTTTGTGCCTTTTGAGATGCCTGAAGCCTTGGCCCCGGTTTTCAATATGACTATTTACTGTAGCCGCCTTTACGCATCACCAATAATCCTTCTCATCCGCCCTATCGTCCGCTCACCACCATGGCGTCCAAAATAATCACTTTAGGATCAACTTCCTGTTCTTTTCTTGCCAGATGTCTCAGCAAAGTTACGCAATCGTAACACAGATTCGCCTCTTGCTTCGTCGAAAAGCAAGATCGTCTTCTTTCTATGTCTCATTAATCTACAGGATTAGTCTATCACTCGGGTCAGTTCCAATTCTATCTTCTCCTCCTGTTTGAATAGGTGCTGCCTTTTAACAGAGCTGCAAGTCCAGAGGAAATTTCCAACTATATTCCTGCTTGAAGGGGGACTCCTTATATTCTGATGGACAGAATGCCGTGCTCAGGAGGTTCTAGAAACTTCCTGATGTTAGTAGCGATGTGCTGAAGTAAACTATTTGTAGAAACAACACATAGATACAGACGGAACTTGGAGTGTAAACTTGCTTTTCCACTATGAGCTCAAATGGAAAAAAAGTTGACAACTGGTCAAAAAGCTGGTCCAATCAGGTTTTTTAAGGCCCCCTGTTGTTTGGGGCTTCTCGTTTTCCCCTATATCATTTAGGGAAAGAGAACTTACAATATTCGATTAATTATTTTACATCCTTCTTTTTATTTATTTATTCCTCTTTCAGCCTTCTTAAGATTATTCATTTGGTCTTCCAACATACGTCACATGATTTTATTTACTTATCCATTTTTAGTTTCCTCTTTTCATCACCTTTCCTCTATCACTCTATTTATTTAGTGCCTGGTGCCGTTGGTATCTCATTTAATTTTATTTAATGGAATCAGGCGTTACCTCGCGGAAGTCCACCCTGAGTAAGAAAAGGACCAATATTTAGCCACTTCCGCACATGCAGTGGTAGTCGTGCAATAAAATGCACCGCCCGCTAGCCCGCGGATAAATGCGTATGCGGCAAACAATGCGAATCACACAACCGCCACCGCCAAATTACTCAACAGGTGTTTCACCCCTCCACGGGGCATCTTCAGGAGTTATGTTACACCGATAAGTGCCAAACACAGAGTCCTATTATTTTATTTATTCTTATATTTACTTAGTTTAAAATTTAACTTTCTTTCTATCTTTACTGTTTTACCTTTTTCTTATTTGCATATTTCTTGATGTTGCTTGCCAGACCTGATATCTTATTTTTATGTTATATTTTTATCAATTGCCACTATGGTGGTTCAATCAGGGTCGAAATACGTTCGATACTAGAATAATTGAACCAATACACACCATAGAATACCAGTACAGACGGCGACACATAGTGTGTGATAAACTTTCCAGAAAGAGTTACGAGTGGTGATATGATACAAAATGGACTTCAGTCTATTCAACAGGTTTCAGGAGGCTGAACCCTTCAGTAGGTTATAGAGCCTATATTTTATGTGCCATGCCCCCTATGTAACATATATATCTTTAACATTAAAGCGAAAGGGTTAAAGTCATGTCGTGTATATTTTTGAATTGTCCATCTTAACAGTGAAATTTCCCCCCTGCAGGGGCGTCTCTGACTAGTGTAGGCTTGACCCCCCCTCGCGGCTATAGCTATTATCTTTACCGTCGTAATAAGAAAGTTTTTTCATATTCCAACAAGATATTTTATAAGTAGGTATAGCTTACAGTATGGTATTAGTTACGGCCTTTCTTCTTATGACGGCAGAATAACACTCGATTGTTTTTATGCCTGTAGCACATCTCCGTTTCGAAACTAAACGGCGAAGCGCGATAGATTCCAAGTGTGAAACACTCGTTTAATTAATTTTGTGTGAATAGGCTAGTAAAACACGTTTTATGTGTGAATAGGCAAGTTAAGAATCATAATAGGGTATAGTAAATTAAAACGTATTATGACTATCTATCATTTGTTTTAAAAAAAAATTAGCGTTCCATTTATGAATGTTCGTGAGCCATTATCGAATGTAAATTATGTCTTGAATTTTCACGGTATCGATTTGTTCTACTCGTATTTTTGGGTTAATTAGTTTCATAATAAAAACGTACTAATTTTCTGTTCTAATGCACATTTATAAAGTCGTTTACACAACTGCTTGTATTTGGTATTGTTATCTCTTTTTTCTTTCTCTTTTCAGCTGATGGACGTCCACATTAAGGCATAGGCCTCCCCCAGAGATCGCTACCACGGTCTTGGGCTGCCTGCATGCAGCGCCTTCCCATGACCCTAACTGTCTCATCATCCACCTTTTGGGGGACCTATCTATGCTGCATGTACCGGCTTGAGAACCTTTTAGCTCCAAAGGCCATGGGCGGTGTGCCAGCCCACTGTCACTTGCCGACGTGCCATTCTTCGAGAAATCCTTGATCTTGGTGCTTCTACGGATCAAGATATAAATCAGAACTTATATCTTTATATACACACAAATTTATTTTTGTGATTTTATCTAATAGATTCAGGCGTTACTTTGCGGAAGTCCATCCTAAGTAAGAAAGGTACTAAAATATAGCTACTTCCGCTATGCAACAGTAGTCGTGCAATGAAGTGCACTGACCGCCAGCCCGTTGATAAATGCGCGTGCGGCAAACAATGCGAATCACACAACCGCCACCGCCAAATTACTCAACACGTGTTTCACCCCTCCACGGGGCATTCTCAAGGGTAATGTTACACCGACCAGTGCCGAACACCGTGTCACGCATTTATCAGTGGAAGTAGCTATATATTAGTCCTTTTCTTACTTTGTTATTTTAAAAACTAAATGCGTAGCAAGAAAAACTAGTTTTAGCAATTTAATTAATAATTCTCACGTAGAAAAAAAATCAAAACTTTGCGGAATATTAATGAATTGCTAAAACCTATATATAATTACCCTTCGTATTCTGATTCGCGAACTTATTGATTTCAAATTGATTTCGTCTTTAGACACAACTTCGAACTTTCTAGATTTGACTTAATCTTTTAAAGTTGACCTACAGTTATCATGAAGTCAGTGATTAGTTTTTATGACGACTGTTGTCCATATATAACATTAAGGAGTTGTGACCTCAGAATGACATTATTTTTAGCAATGATGGCAATAAATATATATATTAAAAATGCTTACAGATCCCATTGTTGATATGAAAAGTAGAGATAGTTTCCTTCCGAATTTATCTCCTGCGTACGCCATGATTAAATCGCCTGGAATACATACTAAATACGCGACGGCAGCCATCCAAGAAACCTGTATAAGAAAACATTTATGATTATTTAAATTCGTACGCTACACAAGTTTTTTTTTTATTTATAAGTTAATTAAATTCCATTAATTAAAAAAAATACTTTTATTAATATTTGCCAAATAAATCGTATTGCTATATACATAAGTGTATATATATATATATATATATATATATATATATATATATATATATATATATATATATATATATATATATATATTAATATCTGTTACACAAAACATAACTGTACCAATGACAGTACTGCATGGTATACCAAGGTTTATTAACTATATCTAGGCATTAGATATCTAATAGATTCAGGCTTTACCTTACGGAAGTCCATCTTAAGTAAGAAAGGGACTAATATATAGCTACTTCGGCTATGCAGCAGTAATCATGCATGGCGACTGTTGCATGGCGAAAGTAGCTATATATTAGTCCCTTTCTTACTTAGGCATTAGATATACAAAACATCAATAAATTTATTTTATCTTAATAACAGACCATTGTTAGGGGGCCGTTAAGATAGATTAAGGGACTTGCTTTTATCTTAAACACTGTAACATGCGGAAACGTGAATAAAAAAAAATATTTGAAATAAGAAACGTAAATGTAAAACAAAGGCGCGAACGCTAACGTCTGTGGAACATCGATACTATAGTAAAAAAGAAAAAATATTTGAAATAAGAAACGTAAATGTAAAACAAAGGCGCGAACGCTAACGTCTGTGGAACATCGATACTATAGTAAAAAAGAAAAAATATTTGAAATAAGAAACGTAAATGTAAAACAAAGGCGCGAACGCTAACGTCTGTGGAACATCGATGCTATAGTAAAAAAGAAAAAATATTTGAAATAAGAAACGTAAATGTAAAACAAAGGCGCGAACGCTAACGTCTGTGGAACATCGATGCTATAGTAAAAAAGAAAAAATATTTGAAATAAGAAACGTAAATGTAAAACAAAGGCGCGAACGCTAACGTCTGTGGAACATCGATGCTATAGTAAAAAAGAAAAAATATTTGAAATAAGAAACGTAAATGTAAAACAAAGGCGCGAACGCTAACGTCTGTGGAACATCGATGCTATAGTAAAAAAGAAAAAATATTTGAAATAAGAAACGTAAATGTAAAACAAAGGCGCGAACGCTAACGTCTGTGGAACATCGATGCTATAGTAAAAAAGAAAAAATATTTGAAATAAGAAACGTAAATGTAAAACAAAGGCGCGAACGCTAACGTCTGTGGAACATCGATGCTATAGTAAAAAAGAAAAAATATTTGAAATAAGAAACGTAAATGTAAAACAAAGGCGCGAACGCTAACGTCTGTGGAACATCGATACTATAGTAAAAAAGAAAAAATATTTGAAATAAGAAACGTAAATGTAAAACAAAGGCGCGAACGCTAACGTCTGTGGAACATCGATGCTATAGTAAAAAAGAAAAAATATTTGAAATAAGAAACGTAAATGTAAAACAAAGGCGCGAACGCTAACGTCTGTGGAACATCGATGCTATAGTAAAAAAGAAAAAATATTTGAAATAAGAAACGTAAATGTAAAACAAAGGCGCGAACGCTAACGTCTGTGGAACATCGATACTATAGTAAAAAAGAAAAAATATTTGAAATAAGAAACGTAAATGTAAAACAAAGGCGCGAACGCTAACGTCTGTGGAACATCGATGCTATAGTAAAAAAGAAAAAATATTTGAAATAAGAAACGTAAATGTAAAACAAAGGCGCGAACGCTAACGTCTGTGGAACATCGATACTATAGTAAAAAAGAAAAAATATTTGAAATAAGAAACGTAAATGTAAAACAAAGGCGCGAACGCTAACGTCTGTGGAACATCGATACTATAGTAAAAAAGAAAAAATATTTGAAATAAGAAACGTAAATGTAAAACAAAAGGCGCGAACGCTAACGTCTGTGGAACATCGATACTATAGTAAAAAAGAAAAATATTTGAAATAAGAAACGTAAATGTAAAACAAAAGGCGCGAACGCTAACGTCTGTGGAACATCGATACTATAGTAAAAAAGAAAAAATATTTGAAATAAGAAACGTAAATGTAAAACAAAGGCGCGAACGCTAACGTCTGTGGAACATCGATACTATAGTAAAAAAGAAAAAATATTTGAAATAAGAAACGTAAATGTAAAACAAAGGCGCGAACGCTAACGTCTGTGGAACATCGATGCTATAGTAAAAAAGAAAAAATATTTGAAATAAGAAACGTAAATGTAAAACAAAGGCGCGAACGCTAACGTCTGTGGAACATCGATGCTATAGTAAAAAAGAAAAAATATTTGAAATAAGAAACGTAAATGTAAAACAAAGGCGCGAACGCTAACGTCTGTGGAACATCGATGCTATAGTAAAAAAGGAAAAATATTTGAAATAAGAAACGTAAATGTAAAACAAAGGCGCGAACGCTAACGTCTGTGGAACATCGATGCTATAGTAAAAAAGAAAAAATATTTGAAATAAGAAACGTAAATGTAAAACAAAGGCGCGAACGCTAACGTCTGTGGAACATCGATGCTATAGTAAAAAAGAAAAAATATTTGAAATAAGAAACGTAAATGTAAAACAAAGGCGCGAACGCTAACGTCTGTGGAACATCGATACTATAGTAAAAAAGAAAAAATATTTGAAATAAGAAACGTAAATGTAAAACAAAGGCGCGAACGCTAACGTCTGTGGAACATCGATGCTATAGTAAAAAAGAAAAAATATTTGAAATAAGAAACGTAAATGTAAAACAAAGGCGCGAACGCTAACGTCTGTGGAACATCGATACTATAGTAAAAAAGAAAAAATATTTGAAATAAGAAACGTAAATGTAAAACAAAGGCGCGAACGCTAACGTCTGTGGAACATCGATGCTATAGTAAAAAAGAAAAAATATTTGAAATAAGAAACGTAAATGTAAAACAAAGGCGCGAACGCTAACGTCTGTGGAACATCGATACTATAGTAAAAAAGAAAAAATATTTGAAATAAGAAACGTAAATGTAAAACAAAGGCGCGAACGCTAACGTCTGTGGAACATCGATACTATAGTAAAAAAGAAAAAATATTTGAAATAAGAAACGTAAATGTAAAACAAAAGGCGCGAACGCTAACGTCTGTGGAACATCGATACTATAGTAAAAAAGAAAAATATTTGAAATAAGAAACGTAAATGTAAAACAAAAGGCGCGAACGCTAACGTCTGTGGAACATCGATACTATAGTAAAAAAGAAAAAATATTTGAAATAAGAAACGTAAATGTAAAACAAAGGCGCGAACGCTAACGTCTGTGGAACATCGATACTATAGTAAAAAAGAAAAAATATTTGAAATAAGAAACGTAAATGTAAAACAAAGGCGCGAACGCTAACGTCTGTGGAACATCGATGCTATAGTAAAAAAGAAAAAATATTTGAAATAAGAAACGTAAATGTAAAACAAAGGCGCGAACGCTAACGTCTGTGGAACATCGATACTATAGTAAAAAAGAAAAAATATTTGAAATAAGAAACGTAAATGTAAAACAAAGGCGCGAACGCTAACGTCTGTGGAACATCGATACTATAGTAAAAAAGAAAAAATATTTGAAATAAGAAACGTAAATGTAAAACAAAAGGCGCGAACGCTAACGTCTGTGGAACATCGATACTATAGTAAAAAAGAAAAATATTTGAAATAAGAAACGTAAATGTAAAACAAAAGGCGCGAACGCTAACGTCTGTGGAACATCGATACTATAGTAAAAAAGAAAAATATTTGAAATAAGAAACGTAAATGTAAAACAAAAGGCGCGAACGCTAACGTCTGTGGAACATCGAAACTATAGTAAAAAAGAAAAAATATTTGAAATAAGAAACGTTAATGTAAAACAAAGGCGCGAACGCTAACGTCTGTGGAACATCGATACTATAGCAAAAAAGAAAAAATATTTGAAATAAGAAACGTAAATGTAAAACAAAGGCGCGAACGCTAACGTCTGTGGAACATCGATGCTATAGTAAAAAAGAAAAAATATTTGAAATAAGAAACGTAAATGTAAAACAAAGGCGCGAACGCTAACGTCTGTGGAACATCGATACTATAGTAAAAAAGAAAAAATATTTGAAATAAGAAACGTAAATGTAAAACAAAGGCGCGAACGCTAACGTCTGTGGAACATCGATACTATAGTAAAAAAGAAAAAATATTTGAAATAAGAAACGTAAATGTAAAACAAAAGGCGCGAACGCTAACGTCTGTGGAACATCGATACTATAGTAAAAAAGAAAAAATATTTGAAATAAGAAACGTAAATGTAAAACAAAGGCGCGAACGCTAACTTCTGTGGAACATCGATACTATAGTAAAAAAGAAAAAATATTTGAAATAAGAAACGTAAATGTAAAACAAAGGCGCGAACGCTAACGTCTGTGGAACATCGATACTATAGTAAAAAAGAAAAAATATTTGAAATAAGAAACGTTAATGTAAAACAAAAGGCGCCAACGCTAACGTCTGTGGAACATCGATACTATAGTAAAAAAGAAAAAATATTTGAAATAAGAAACGTAAATGTAAAACAAAGGCGCGAACGCTAACGTCTGTGGAACATCGATGCTATAGTAAAAAAGAAAAAATATTTGAAATAAGAAACGTAAATGTAAAACAAAGGCGCGAACGCTAACGTCTGTGGAACATCGATACTATAGTAAAAAAGAAAAAATATTTGAAATAAGAAACGTAAATGTAAAACAAAGGCGCGAACGCTAACGTCTGTGGAACATCGATACTATAGTAAAAAAGAAAAAATATTTGAAATAAGAAACGTAAATGTAAAACAAAAGGCGCGAACGCTAACGTCTGTGGAACATCGATACTATAGTAAAAAAGAAAAATATTTGAAATAAGAAACGTAAATGTAAAACAAAAGGCGCGAACGCTAACGTCTGTGGAACATCGATACTATAGTAAAAAAGAAAAATATTTGAAATAAGAAACGTAAATGTAAAACAAAAGGCGCGAACGCTAACGTCTGTGGAACATCGAAACTATAGTAAAAAAGAAAAATATTTGAAATAAGAAACGTAAATGTAAAACAAAAGGCGCGAACGCTAACGTCTGTGGAACATCGATACTATAGTAAAAAAGAAAAATATTTGAAATAAGAAACGTAAATGTAAAACAAAAGGCGCGAACGCTAACGTCTGTGGAACATCGATACTATAGTAAAAAAGAAAAAATATTTGAAATAAGAAACGTAAATGTAAAACAAAGGCGCGAACGCTAACGTCTGTGGAACATCGATACTATAGTAAAAAAGAAAAAATATTTGAAATAAGAAACGTAAATGTAAAACAAAGGCGCGAACGCTAACGTCTGTGGAACATCGATGCTATAGTAAAAAAGAAAAAATATTTGAAATAAGAAACGTAAATGTAAAACAAAGGCGCGAACGCTAACGTCTGTGGAACATCGATACTATAGTAAAAAAGAAAAAATATTTGAAATAAGAAACGTAAATGTAAAACAAAGGCGCGAACGCTAACGTCTGTGGAACATCGATACTATAGTAAAAAAGAAAAAATATTTGAAATAAGAAACGTAAATGTAAAACAAAAGGCGCGAACGCTAACGTCTGTGGAACATCGATACTATAGTAAAAAAGAAAAATATTTGAAATAAGAAACGTAAATGTAAAACAAAAGGCGCGAACGCTAACGTCTGTGGAACATCGATACTATAGTAAAAAAGAAAAATATTTGAAATAAGAAACGTAAATGTAAAACAAAAGGCGCGAACGCTAACGTCTGTGGAACATCGATACTATAGTAAAAAAGAAAAATATTTGAAATAAGAAACGTAAATGTAAAACAAAAGGCGCGAACGCTAACGTCTGTGGAACATCGATACTATAGTAAAAAAGAAAAAATATTTGAAATAAGAAACGTTAATGTAAAACAAAGGCGCGAACGCTAACGTCTGTGGAACATCGATACTATAGTAAAAAAGAAAAAATATTTGAAATAAGAAACGTAAATGTAAAACAAAAGGCGCGAACGCTAACGTCTGTGGAACATCGATACTATAGTAAAAAAGAAAAATATTTGAAATAAGAAACGTAAATGTAAAACAAAAGGCGCGAACGCTAACGTCTGTGGAACATCGATACTATAGTAAAAAAGAAAAATATTTGAAATAAGAAACGTAAATGTAAAACAAAAGGCGCGAACGCTAACGTCTGTGGAACATCGATACTATAGTAAAAAAGAAAAATATTTGAAATAAGAAACGTAAATGTAAAACAAAAGGCGCGAACGCTAACGTCTGTGGAACATCGAAACTATAGTAAAAAAGAAAAAATATTTGAAATAAGAAACGTTAATGTAAAACAAAGGCGCGAACGCTAACGTCTGTGGAACATCGATACTATAGCAAAAAAGAAAAAATATTTGAAATAAGAAACGTAAATGTAAAACAAAGGCGCGAACGCTAACGTCTGTGGAACATCGATGCTATAGTAAAAAAGAAAAAATATTTGAAATAAGAAACGTAAATGTAAAACAAAGGCGCGAACGCTAACGTCTGTGGAACATCGATACTATAGTAAAAAAGAAAAAATATTTGAAATAAGAAACGTAAATGTAAAACAAAGGCGCGAACGCTAACGTCTGTGGAACATCGATACTATAGTAAAAAAGAAAAAATATTTGAAATAAGAAACGTAAATGTAAAACAAAAGGCGCGAACGCTAACGTCTGTGGAACATCGATACTATAGTAAAAAAGAAAAAATATTTGAAATAAGAAACGTAAATGTAAAACAAAGGCGCGAACGCTAACTTCTGTGGAACATCGATACTATAGTAAAAAAGAAAAAATATTTGAAATAAGAAACGTAAATGTAAAACAAAGGCGCGAACGCTAACGTCTGTGGAACATCGATACTATAGTAAAAAAGAAAAAATATTTGAAATAAGAAACGTTAATGTAAAACAAAAGGCGCCAACGCTAACGTCTGTGGAACATCGATACTATAGTAAAAAAGAAAAAATATTTGAAATAAGAAACGTAAATGTAAAACAAAGGCGCGAACGCTAACGTCTGTGGAACATCGATGCTATAGTAAAAAAGAAAAAATATTTGAAATAAGAAACGTAAATGTAAAACAAAGGCGCGAACGCTAACGTCTGTGGAACATCGATACTATAGTAAAAAAGAAAAAATATTTGAAATAAGAAACGTAAATGTAAAACAAAGGCGCGAACGCTAACGTCTGTGGAACATCGATACTATAGTAAAAAAGAAAAAATATTTGAAATAAGAAACGTAAATGTAAAACAAAAGGCGCGAACGCTAACGTCTGTGGAACATCGATACTATAGTAAAAAAGAAAAATATTTGAAATAAGAAACGTAAATGTAAAACAAAAGGCGCGAACGCTAACGTCTGTGGAACATCGATACTATAGTAAAAAAGAAAAATATTTGAAATAAGAAACGTAAATGTAAAACAAAAGGCGCGAACGCTAACGTCTGTGGAACATCGAAACTATAGTAAAAAAGAAAAATATTTGAAATAAGAAACGTAAATGTAAAACAAAAGGCGCGAACGCTAACGTCTGTGGAACATCGATACTATAGTAAAAAAGAAAAATATTTGAAATAAGAAACGTAAATGTAAAACAAAAGGCGCGAACGCTAACGTCTGTGGAACATCGATACTATAGTAAAAAAGAAAAAATATTTGAAATAAGAAACGTAAATGTAAAACAAAGGCGCGAACGCTAACGTCTGTGGAACATCGATACTATAGTAAAAAAGAAAAAATATTTGAAATAAGAAACGTAAATGTAAAACAAAGGCGCGAACGCTAACGTCTGTGGAACATCGATGCTATAGTAAAAAAGAAAAAATATTTGAAATAAGAAACGTAAATGTAAAACAAAGGCGCGAACGCTAACGTCTGTGGAACATCGATACTATAGTAAAAAAGAAAAAATATTTGAAATAAGAAACGTAAATGTAAAACAAAGGCGCGAACGCTAACGTCTGTGGAACATCGATACTATAGTAAAAAAGAAAAAATATTTGAAATAAGAAACGTAAATGTAAAACAAAAGGCGCGAACGCTAACGTCTGTGGAACATCGATACTATAGTAAAAAAGAAAAATATTTGAAATAAGAAACGTAAATGTAAAACAAAAGGCGCGAACGCTAACGTCTGTGGAACATCGATACTATAGTAAAAAAGAAAAATATTTGAAATAAGAAACGTAAATGTAAAACAAAAGGCGCGAACGCTAACGTCTGTGGAACATCGATACTATAGTAAAAAAGAAAAATATTTGAAATAAGAAACGTAAATGTAAAACAAAAGGCGCGAACGCTAACGTCTGTGGAACATCGATACTATAGTAAAAAAGAAAAAATATTTGAAATAAGAAACGTTAATGTAAAACAAAGGCGCGAACGCTAACGTCTGTGGAACATCGATACTATAGTAAAAAAGAAAAAATATTTTCGCATACTTTGAAGTAAGTAACTGTAAGCCTGTGATCACTTAAAAATGCGATTCAATATTGTTTATATATATTCAAACTGAAAAATGAATTCTTTACGATTTTATGGATTTTATTCATAAATCTTTTAATGTTTCTGCATTTTTCATAGAAGGTTCTTTAGGAAGAAGAGGATAACAATCTTGATAAATTTCAGAAAAATATAATGAATAGAGCCTTCGCTCATTTGACAGTTCGCATTGAACTTCGCGCGTTTTGAGACTTAGCACGCTATAAATTTATTTACAATATATTTAGTAAATTTTCAGCCGATAAACGTCTACTGCATGGCAGCGACCTTTAGGGACAGTGGGGGCCACCAAGGCCTCGTCAATTGACTCGTGGTTGCTCCTCAAGAACCTTTCAGCTAATTCAGACAAGCATTTCTTTGAGCTAAGTCATTTACTTTATTCGAAACTCCTAGTATAGCTTTCTCCATTGCTCTCTGGATGATCTAGAGCCTTCTAATAAGGCCCATTGTAAACGACAACCTTCGGATCCATATGTCATCATCCGTAACACACGTTGGTCAAAGACTATTATCCACAGGTAATGCTATGTTTTGAACTAGGATATGCTTCGGAATTTCTCGAACGATGACCATCCGTATAGGATTCGTCGTGTGATTTTTTGTGGTCGGTATTTATCGTTCACCAATTTGATAAATTAATCAAATTTAATCATAAATTACACTAATCACTAGGATCTATGGCAAAAATGGGTCAAAATATTATCATATAAGTTCCAAATTGTAAACATAAACAATTGTTTTCAGCAAGAAATGAAAGTGTAAATTTTTACAAAAAATATTTACCTCTGTATCTGTGAGAGGAACACCTTTGGGCGAATCCTCTGACTGCAGTAGCAAAGTCATTGGAGACATCCAACCAATACTGGCGCCGTATACGAACACAGGGAAATTTACTGCAAAGAAAAAAAACATAATAAATCAAATACATATATCAACGTTGTGTTTATATTTCAAATCGAGTTACTACGACCGAAGTTATAGACGATTATATGTTATATACCAGGGACAGATCGTTCAGAAATTAATAAAATGTAGATAAATATATCACTCGCTGGACGCTACTCAGAAGTGCAGCGTTCGGAAATGAACTATTTATTTATTTATTTAATATTCTTTATTCTACACGTTAAGATACATTTTATAAGTTTTACAATAATATACAGAAAAGTACAATGGGCGGTCTTATCAAACAAGGCAATCTCTTACCGACAATCATAGTAAGGAAAGGAAAAAAGTATTTATAAAGGGTAGTTTACGTGTACAAAAAATACATATTCACAAACAAATGAACATAAACATACATAGACATACATACATACGTATAAAACATATATACTTATAATAAAAAAAAGTTTTAATACATATTATAAATATAATACCAAAATAAATAAAAACATCAAACTGACTTCGATCAGTATTGGTTCGATCGCACTTGCTTCAGAAAGAAGCAAGAAGAATAAAAGAAAAAAGAAATGAATTAAGAGATAGATAATCACAGGTCTAGTAAATGGTTCTTAACCATTTTCTTGAAAATAGGTAGTGAGTTAGCACGTCTTATATTCAGCGGTAAATGATTCCACAATCGAACGGCCTGCGTGGTGAAAGATTTGGCCATAAACGAGGAAGAATGCGCCGGTATTTTTGATTTCAGATTATCTGTCTATCCAACTATCATCTCATCCGAAATACCTCAACACCTAAAAACGAAGATCATCACCAGTGTGTGTTGATGTACGTAGCTAGAAATTGTCTAAGACAGCCTAGGTTACTGATGGATTCGAAATTCAAATCGGCTGTTCGAATATCATAAAAAAATATAGCAGTCGTAGTGGCCAGTGTTATTTAACGTGATCACCACAACTATGGTGTGATGAAACTACTCCTAAAATTATGTAGAGTTAACACTTTACATTGAAATATATCTCTAATCAATACAGTTAATAACACATTTTTTATGTATCGATTATTTTCTTAATCGATATTGTAGTTTTTTTTTTAGTGTCTTTATAGTTAAAAATACAATTGTTTAAATCATAAATATTTATTATATTATGTGAAAACATTCACGTATCGATTAAAATTCAATTATTCTGAATTGTTCTGTATATAATTAAAATATGTGTATATTACATCCTTCTTTAAAATGTTTAATGCAGGTAATAAGTAGTATTTAATGTGTGTTAAATTAATACTTTATGATACTAGCTGATCCTGCAAACGTTGCTTTGCAAAAAAAATTAAAGTTTTTAATTAACAAATGTAAGATAAGGGTTGATCGTAGAGGGGGGAAAATTTAGGTTTGTATGTATTTTTGTATGTTGTATCATAATAAAATAAACACCAAAAAAATTGTCTAAAATATTAAAAATAAAATTTAGGGGTGGACCGCCCTTATCACTTAAGGGTATGGAAAAAAGATAGAAGCTGATTCTCAGACATACTGAATACGCATGTAAAATTTGGTAAAAATCGGTCGAGCCGTTTCGGAGTTCAAGTTCGAACACCGTGACACGAGAACTTTATATATTAGATATCTGCGGCGCTGTCATTAAATTAAGTTTTATATATTTCGTTCAAATAATAAAATAAATGTCATGATAAGGTATATTGAATAATAAACTTTTTAGAAGTTAAATATAGAGTTGATAATAAAATGAGTGAACTCACTTAAGATGGCGCATAATATTTGATTTAATTTACTGCCTTCCGGTAAAAACGTCTTGAATTTCTTCATTTTAATATTACACTCTACGATCTCATATCAAAAAAAAAACTTCCGAAGCGATCACGCGGTTGGAGACATACGCGCACTGAAATTATATTTCGCATCGATTTTGCTTTTGATTAGCGTCGTAAGACATAAGGCCGCGTGCACACTGCGCGGGCGGCCGCCGAAACGACGAAACACAACTAAAACGTCACGTATTCGTCATTAAAATATATAAAAGTCAAGGACGTATTCTGCATCGGTAATTAAAACAAGCCGGCGTCTATGCTACATTCCTTTTAAATAATATTTATGATGGTACAAATATTGTCGTACTAGCTGACCCGGCGAACTTTGTTCCGCCTTAATGGCAATAAATAAGCAGATTGTGTTTTTTTTTTGGAAAAAATACAAAAAAAAAATTAAATAACTACATTAATCATTCATTATTATTTCTGTATTTTAGTACATAGGTTGCTCTTCACTTAAGTACCTTGTGATACACGACATTTTTTGTTTTACGAGTATTATCAGGCGCAAAAACAAACAACGCAGATGGTCTTCCGACCCGTGAACATGCCACGTATAATTGACCATGTGAAAAACATGAATGTTCTAGATTTAAACCACAAACTTTTAAGGATTGGCCTTGTGATTTGTTGATGGTCATGGCAAATGCAAGACGTATCGGAAATTGAAGTCTTAAATTCAAACGGCATATCGGTTGGGATCATCGGGATCCTCGGAATGAGAACTTCCTCACCTTTGAATTTTCCTATCATTATCGTAGCGTAAATTACATTGTTCATCAATTTACTAACCACCAAACGCGTACCGTTGCACAGATTTGGTTGGTTTATGTTTCGAAGCATGATTACTACGGAGCCAACCTTTAGGCGTAAATTGTGCGGTGGTAAGCCAGGCACGTCCAAAGAGTTTAAAAATTCAATTGGATAGTTGGTGGCTTCATCTTCATTTGTGACGCAGTCAATAGATTTGAATGAATGCATTGTTCCAATGATCTTATTTTGAATTATGTAGTTCAGGTCATCTACATCTTTATTCTTAGCCGCTAAAATTGCTCGCTCACTCAACCGTTCATTATTTTTGTAGTTAGAAATAATATTTGGAAATACATTGTTGATAAGTTCGTCTTTTGATGAGACAAAATTACAGAAATTATTTGGAAATGATATTAATCCGCTCGATTCATCGACAGGTACTTGACCATTACCGATAGTCAGCAATTGCTCCCAGAAATCTTCAGCAGATGTATCATTAAGCAATGTAACTCTCATGTTTGTTGTCAGCTGCAGTTTCTTCACATAGCGCCATAGATTTGACGATTTGAGGCAAGCGTTTATTTCATCGGCAGCCGTAGATCTTGGAATTACTGGCAATATTTGGAGGAAATCGCCAGACAGTAAAATCGTTGCTCCTCCAAAACATCTTTAGTCATTGCGTAAATCTTTTACTGTTCGGTTAAGTGCTTCTAATGCACGTTTATGCGCCATTGTGCATTCGTCCCAGATGATGATTTTCGATGCCGCTAAAACTTTGGCCATTGCTGAGTGTTTTGCAATATTACACGTTGGTTCTTCAATAGTTTGAAGATTTAACGGTAATTTGAATGCTGAATGAGTCGTACGGCATCCTTCTAACAATGTGGCTGCTATTCCAGAAGAAGCAACTGCAACCGCTATGTTGGATCTCGCCCGAACAGTTGCTAAAACTAATGACATAAGGAATGTCTTGCCAGTTCCACCAGGGGCATCTAGGAAATATAAACCACCATTTTCATCAGCGATTGCCTTCATTAAAGTATCATAAACTTCCTTTTGTTGGTAATTTAACAGGGGTACATTCCTTTGAACTACTATATCTAATTCCTGGTGATCATATTCACGTTCCCGTTCCAATTCTCGATTAAATGCGTCATTCATTTCACGATTTGGCGCTGGCATTCCTAACCTGATTAATAAATTACCGCACATGAGGTAACACATATCTTCGATCAAGAGTAAAGCACGATTATGTATCTCCTCATTCATCTCAATATCGTGATTTCTGGAACTGACACGACTTTGATGTAAAATATCTTCTGACATACTATCCTTGTATTTGTGCCACAGGTTACATGGGTTTGATGGAAAACATGTCGAAATTATGATAGCGAATAACGTGCGTATCTGACTTGGAGATGCAGAGATAATGGCTTCAGCGATTGTCGTATCCCAATGGGTATCGTTTTCTAATAAGTTCAATTCTTCACATGCAGCACGATATATTACACCATTAACAGTTCGTAGTGTCTCAAATGAAGTTGGCCCACGCACATTTACCAGCAACAACCGCAAATAGAAACATTCATCATTCTTTGGATGAACTGTATACATACGACCAAGAGCATCAGTAGAACGCACATCTGGATACCCAGGAACCGCATCACCTTGCTTCCGTCTTTGAAAATTCTTGGATGAAGCATTCCAAGTATAATAACGTGGCATCTCCGAGTAAAGCAAAGTTCGTGCAAACTGATCGCTTTGGCAGATTAAAAAAAAACTGGTCAATGTAGTTGCTGGAGGTGTTTCAGCACGTTGCGTAGCATTCGAAGCCGTGAAATATACTCGTTGACCATTCTCCATATGCACCGCCAAATGTATAACAGTAGGATGACGATCGTGAATTGGAAATGCGAATATACGCCAAATCGCTTCATTACAGTTCACATAACGACCAACTTGATAGCGTGAAATTTCATCGTTGGTATTTGAGGATTGCAATCCAAAAACCGCCATATCACTGCCTTTCGTGACATATTTGCAAATATATTTTATGGACTTAACTGAATTGCAGTATTCAACGTTGCAATGTGTCTTGAACGTTTTAGAAATAAGTGGCGAATATGGAACAATCCAACTGTTGTCGACAACGAAATCCATTCTTTTCACTTTCGTTATGACAGTTCGACCGTTGTCATCTGGTGATCGACGCCGATACAGCGGATACCCATCGTTGCCAGTGATAGTCTCCGCCGTTAATTTCCGTGGATATCGTTAAGAGCACTTTCCATCGACCATGCAAGGTGATTGGGGATTGATGGCACCTCATGGTCCATGAATGATATTAGTAGTAACAACATCATGTAGGTCTGGATCGACTTCATGATCAGGAATCTCTGCACATATGATATCATCTATTTGGTCAGGCTGAATTCTTTCCACTAACCAAATAAGAATGTGTGCGTGCGGCAGGCCTCGCTTTTGCCATTCGATTGAATACATCCAGCATCGAGTATCTCCAAAGACGCGTTGTTTAACAATAAAGTTCATCAGGGACCGAATTTTTTGCCTGAATATACGTGCTGTGCTCTAAGCTACCTCCCTACCAATTTTCAGCCGAATCTGTTCTGCCGTTCTTGAGTTATAAGTCGTGTAACTAACACGACTTTCATTTATATATATAGATTTACACACCTACACAGTACACGGCGATAAATATTGCAAATCGATCTTTGGAAAGAGACAATCGGCTAATTTCTGCTTCGTAGGGCACTATCTCTGTCTTACGCTACCTATATGACGTTTTATCAGTCGTAGTCATGCGACGGGGATAACGCTCTACGAAACCGGAATAAGCCGAGTGTTCCTTTCCAAAAGTCGATGTACAAAATTTATCGCCGGGTAATGTACTATTATATCTATGCAACTTGGGATAATAGTAGAGGTTTTGAAGGCATTAAATTCACGATTACTCAAGTTACATATTTACAAGTTACCTATTTTTGTTACATATTTACAAGCTACATATTTTTGTTACATATTTACAAGCTACATATTTTTGTTACATATTTACAAGTTACCTATTTTTGTTACATATTTACAAGCTACATATTTTTGTTACATATTTACAAGTTACATATTTTTGTTCCATATTTACAAGCTACATATTTTTGTTACATATTTACAAGCTACATATTTTTGTTACATATTTACAAGTTACATATTTTTGTTACATATTTACAAGTTACCTATTTTTGTTACATATTTACAAGTTACCTATTTTTGTTACATATTTACAAGCTACATATTTTTGTTCCATATTTACAAGCTACATACTTTTGTTCCATATTTACAAGTTACCTATTTTTGTTACATATTTACAAGCTACATATTTTTGTTACATATTTACAAGTTACATATTTTTGTTCCATATTTACAAGCTACATATTTTTGTTACATATTTACAAGCTACATATTTTTGTTACATATTTACAAGTTACATATTTTTGTTACATATTTACAAGTTACCTATTTTTGTTACATATTTACAAGTTACCTATTTTTGTTACATATTTACAAGCTACATATTTTTGTTCCATATTTACAAGCTACATACTTTTGTTCCATATTTACAAGTTACATATTTTTGTTACATATTTACAAGTTACCTATTTTTGTTACATATTTACAAGTTACCTATTTTTGTTACATATTTACAAGCTACATATTTTTGTTACATATTTACAAGTTACATATTTTTGTTACATATTTACAAGTTACATATTTTTGTTACATATTTACATTTCTTTCATTCATGTCAGATGACACAATTGACGTCAAATACAAGATGCCTTGCCTTCCCCAAAGATCGATGTGATGGTCTTGGTCTGCATCCAGTGACTTCCATCGACCTCAACTATGTTCTAGTCCATCTTGTGTAAGACTTTATTAATAAAAATTTTCAACAACTCCGATATCTCTAATAAGTAGACGACGAAGAAAAACAACAAGTACGGTGTTAAGGGAAAATCCATCTTAGGCCTAGTGACTATGTATCATTTTAGATTAACGGGTCAATAATTGGCATATGACGGAAGACAATTGTAACAATTCGCATGCCAATGACCATTTAAAATTTCTTCTCATTGTTCCACACGCAATAACACGAAGTAAAACAAAATCATCAATGTGTTTACTGCCTATTTATCTTATACGAGTACTAACTGCCTTACACTGTGGTTACAATTTTGTAAACAGAACAGTAATTTTATACAAAAAAAAAAAACTCCGGCTAAGTTTTTACTTATAATATAAGAACTTATATTAATAAACACCGTCTCGACTTTTGTAAAATCCGTACTAAGTGGTTTTATAATCGGCAAAAGAAAACCTTTTCGTTTCAGGTAATTGATAAGTACATGGATGATGTCTCTTATACAGGATGTTGTACGTACGTGTATAGGGGTAAACGTATAGATTAGTGAGCAAAAACTTCTGAAGTTTTACAACTATACCAATACCTCACTTTGCGTCGTAGTTTCGTTCCAAAAAAACACAACGTAAATTGAAACGCAACAAAGTGAATTAAGATTTTCTATAGCAAACGAAATATTACTTTCGAAAAAGAAATTTGAACAAAGTAAACATTTAAAAAACAAAAATAATCTAACTCTGCCAGCAAATAAATTGGAAAAATATTGTAACCAAAAACCACACGTAAATATTTATATAAATTTATTATTATCTTGTAAAAAAAAAGCACAACACACTACATTACAACACACTACATAATTGAAACTGAACTCTAAAATTGGCAACACAAAGTGAAAATAAAACTGTATAAAAATTGTTGCCATCTTTTAGAAAAAAAAACAATTAAATATTTGAACCCAAAACAACGCAACTTCGAAATCTAACGACGCATAGAGAAAATTATTACTAATAAAGCAGCGACGCAACTTCGAAAAAACGCAAAACGAAACGACGCAAAGCGAGGTATTGGTGTATTTCGAATCATAGTGTATAAAGTGATCACTCTGAAACATGTGATATTAATTTATCTGCGGTCAAAGCCTTCAGAGAAAGATAGTAAATAAAATAATATTTAATTTTAATATGATTAGAATTTTAAAGCGATTTTTCCTACTATATTATAATTACGTTATTTATTATTTCTGAACGAAATGATTTTTTAAAACGGTTCACCATATATATATATATATATATATATATATATATATATATATATATATGTGTGTGTGTGTATATATATATATATATATATATATATACACACACACACACACATCAAACACAGAGTACTAGTAGCACTCTCTGTTTGTCACTAATCGGTGTAACATAACTCCTGAAGATGCCCCGTGGAGGGGTGAAACACGTGTTGAATGATTTAGCGGTGGTGGTTGTGTAGTATACATTGTTTGTCGCATACGCATTTATTAGCGGGCTGGCGGGCGGTGCACTTTGTTGCACGACTGCCACTGCATGTGCGAAAGTGGCTAAATATTGTAGTAAGAAAAGGACTTTCCTACTCCTTCGTGACCGGGACCTTGTTCAGCTCAACACGTAATTATTGAAAGTTGATTATTGTAAATATTTGATGTTTATAAAATTATTAATTGGTAATGAACGAATAATTACAAAACTTCTTGGTGGATTTAAAAAAAAAATACGTACTGCCGACACGAAGGGGAAAGATGCGAGTGAACCTCTCCAACATACGGAATGTTTCCCTATTAGTCTATTATAAGAAAATTCTCTGAAAAATTTTAAATTTTGCGGCTGTCATTGTACTATATATATACCCTACATAACTTATAATACTTGTGTAATTCTTTTAATATTACACATCTTCTTTTTCAGCCGATCGACGCCCACTGCTGGGTCTCTTTTTTTATGACCCCCGCTATTGGGGGCCTCTCGTACCCCTATTTATGGTGGGATAGGGACTTTATTAGCATTCAATTTATTCACTTAATTATTTTATTTTCATTCTCTTCTCTTTCATTCTTCACATAATTTTTCATTCTGTTCTTTTATACCACAATTCTGCTTTCTTTCCCTTATGCTCTGTTTTACCATTCCTTCACCCTCTTTTCATTTTACATTTTCTTAATTTCTAGTTTTGTTGTATCACATTTTTATCTATATCTTTATCACAGTTTAATATTATTTATTTTTACATATCTTTTTTGTTTTTGTTTGTTGATGCCTAACTTTAAAAAATAATAATTTTGCAGCTATCATTGTACTATATATATATATATATATATATATATCCTACATAACTTATAATACTTGTGTAATTCTTTTAATATTACACATCTTCTTTTTCAGCCGATCAACGCCCACTGCTGGGCCTGTTTCAAAGATCGCCATGATGACTGGTCTTGCGCAGACCGCATCATTCCTGTAACCTTGACTATGTCATCGGTCTACCTAGTGGGGGATTTGCCCACGCCACGTCTACCAGCTCGTGGTCAACCTTTTGGCCTCGTACTTCGCCCATCACCACTTCAAATGAGCAATTCCTCGAGCTAAATCAGTGTTCTTGGTTCTTGACAGAACAGCTGAAAGGACTTCCGAAAGAATCATTTAACAAGTGCTTCCATTCGTGGACCCAACGCTGGGATAACTATATCGCTAGCCAATAAAAGTACTTCGAATGAGATTAATTTAAATTTGATATGAACATAATACATTTTTACTTTGGCAATAAAATTCGTCACTGAATTATTTGATCATACCTCATATATGTTAATATAATCGAACTATATATCAATGCGTTCGTTATGAAGTTTTCTTCCGTCACGTAAACCACAAAGCCCATTTAAAACCTCCAACAATATAACACTTATGTAAAAATTTTCCACGTCTCATCATCTTATTGAACATGTGCTTGCGGTTTTTTGTTTTAGTATTATTACGTTAAATGATTACGTTCATACGTTGCATTTGATTATTCAATTCTTTTTAAATTCATCCACGTGAAGTAAATTATAAACTGATTCGTTTAAAATATAATTATATCGTAAATTATACACGATCATTAATTTCAAAAGAGAAAACATTGGTGAATATCAATTATAACGATACATAGTCGCTATATAGTAAGCTATTTACATTAAAAAGTCATAAATATTAAAAGTATGCAATTTATATTTAGCACAACAAAAAATTACTAGCAGCCTAGCGGTAGTGCACTAGGATTTGCGATCATAAGTCGTGAGTTCGATTTTAGGATACAATCTGACAAATATATAGAACTGTTTTACCATCTTTTCTTCAACAACCTACTAGATGGCGCTAGCCGTTAAGACATAAACGTCGTACTGATTTACCGACGTTTTATCATTTTTCAAGTCACTCTATATGCGTGTAATAAATAATTATATATCACAAAAATTGTGTTTTTATCATCTTGAATCTTGAGAAGCAACCACCATTTGCACAATCTTATATAATTCACACTTTGTGCATTAATTATGTAGAATTGACACTGTTCAGGAACAAGTTACAAGAAGATGAACAGCAACGTTCTCTGCGTACAATAATACCACACTGCGATCGCAAAACCGTTTGCCGTGGAGATTATAGTGTATCTACCCGTAGATATTTTTGGGGTAAGCCTATGCCATGCAGCGGGCATCTTTGGACTGAAAAATCTAGTGCCTTTGAAACCCGATCTGGAAATATTTTGGTCTTAAAAGTTCTAAACTTTTTAGCAGGATGTTAAGAGATTTCTCTTTCTCAGTTGCCCCTACTACCATTTCGAAAATTCACTATGAATTTATTCCTAGCCACTACGTAGAATAAGCAAGTACTTGGTAACCTTAGTTGTGTTAGCTTCAAACATATACCTTTTTTTGTGAAAACGACTACAAAAAATGTTGTTTTCACATACTAGAATTACATGAAGTCATTTTCAACAAGTCTTCAATAAGTTTGTTGTTTGTTTTTGATTAGGTCGTAGTGTGTGTGTGGTCGTTAGATGTATTATATTTCTCAGATAACAGTAAGTTATATTAATTCTACACTTTTCAATGCTATTGTAGAGGTACAGTCACGTAGATTAGTATATACATTATTTTGTTAAGATATTTAAATACTTATGTAAGGATAATGAATAGCGTGCAAATTTTGTTAATGAATGTAATTATTTTATTTACATTTTATACCTCTGATTTATAAGAGATGTATTTTGATATAGCTTTCTAAAGAAATTACTTTAGATATCTTAGTTATAAATATTTTTAATAAATATTATAAGTATTTTTTATCGAACCTAAATCTAATATATAAAATTCTTGTGTCACGGTGTTCGAACTTGAACTCCTCTGAAACGGCTTGACCGATTTTTACCAAATTTTATATGCGTACTTAGTAGGTCTGAGAATCGGCTGCTATCTATTTTTCAAACCCCTAAGTGATAAGGGTTGTTCACCCTTAAATTTTTTTTTTTTGACGAAATTTTTTGTTTTTATTTTTTTATGATACAACATACAAAAATACATACAACCCTAAATTTTCACCCCCTCTACGATCAACCCTTATTTTTAAATTGAAAATTAAAAATATTTTTTTTGCAAAACAACGTTTGCGGGATCAGCTAGTATTATATAAAATGCAAGTAATGAGAATATATAAAACGTGTCGTTACGTTACGTTTCATTTCCAACATTAATTTAATAATAAAAAAAAACAGAAAATTATTACTTTTTACATAAATATACGACATTACTAAGAACTGTAATAAATCGAGGACTCAACCAAAATAACTGAAAACAATATCACTGCCTTGAGTTTGAGCAATAAAAAAGCAAGCTCCATATCTGTTATTACCTAGTTTAGTGTCTTCCTATTGAAATGTTATTGAATTGAGTGACATAAAAAACTAAATGTGTAAATGTGTTTGTATATATATAATAAAGTTCCACGGGATATATTAGAACTTCCATTTCTTAGTTATAAATCTAAAACTAAAATTATGTTACTAAATAAATCTTATTATAGCATTCAGTAGTTTTTAAATGATCGAAACGTGTAAAACATGGTTGATATATTTATGTGATATTGTAATGTACGTGTGAAAAATTATTAAAATTCATTTAAAATAACAACTGCTGAGTTTCAGTTTTCAGTTTGAGAGCTTTCAGCAGATCTGCTTTACATTATTATGTAAGTTTTAACATTTTTTCTTCTTTCTGTTCAGCACGCACACTACGAGGGACCTCTCCTTCTCTATCTTAATTTATGATATATACTTGGCTTACGAATTTTTTTTCTGGTATTTCTTTCTTGAATTTTATTCTTCCATCCTTTACATCATGTCGCATTCTCTCTTCTTACTTCTTTCACAATATCTTTCACTGTATAACCTTTTTTAAATTATGTTCATACATCGCCTTTTATTCATCGCCATAATTCTAATAATATTACATGTTTACTATCTACATTAGTTTTTTAATTTAATTTTATTTATATTGTTATATTTTTTTATCTGAGCTTCTCGGTTTTTATTATTGTTATTCAACTCTTTTCTATTCTGGTTTGTGTAACTGCTTGAACAACTATTAATTCAGGCATTAGAAATTTTGAATCATTAGTTATATAAATATAAGTAGTAAGCAACCATCGGCTCGAAATATGTTCTATAAAGAACCTTTGTGAATAAAATTTAACAATATTTGTGGTATATATTATTATTTCTGCGGTGCTGTCATTAAACTGAGTTGCATATATTTCGATTAAAAAAAATGAAAGCCATGATAAGGTATATTGAATAATAAACTTTCTAGAAGTTAAATATAGAGTTGATAATAAAATGAATAGACTCACTTAAAATGGCGCATAATATTTGATTTAATTTACTGCCTTCCGGTAAAAACGTCTTGAATTTCTTCATTTTTATATTTCACTCCACGATCTCATATCAAAAAAAAAACCTCCGAAGCGATCACGCGGTGAGAGTCACACGCGCACTGATATTATATTTCGCATCGATTTGCTTTTGATTAGCGTCGTAAGTTATAAGGCCGCGTGCACACTGCGCGGGCGGCCGCCGGAACGACGAACCGCTACTAAGACGTCACGTATTCGTCATTAAAATATATAAAAGTCAAGGACGTATACTGCATCGGTAATTAAAACAAGCCGGCGTCTATGCTACATTCCTTTTAAATAATATTTATGATGGTACAAATATTATCGTATATTTATTTTGAAATAAAATAAACTGGGACAATATACATATGTTTCTTTAGCATTTTTACTAACAATATATATCAATATACCCACTGCAAGACAAAGACCTTCCTCAAAGATTATAACAATGATCGGTCTTGTTCTGCATGCTTCTATCAACTTCTTCATCAGTCAACTTACTGGTGATCGTAACCGAACTGTGTTTAACGACATATGGGTGATGGAAAATTTAATCGCCTTCAACTGATTCCGAATCGCTTCACCCGGAAAGCAACCAGAGAAGAGCATTACCAGATAAACGTAAACATGCCGAGAATCTAAACCTCTGGACCATAAATTTGTAAAGAATTAAATATCACACACCGGCAAGTAATCGGTGTAACATAACTCCTAAAGATGCCCCGTGGAGGGGTGAAACACGTGTTGAGAGTGATTTAACGGTCGTAGTTGTATAATTCACATTGTTTGCTGCATGCGCATTTATCAGCGGGCTGGTGGGCGGTGCACTTTGTTGCACGACTACCACTGCATGTGCGGAAGTGGCTAAATATTGGTCCTTTTCTTACTTAGAATTAAATAGGCAGTGGTAGCCCATTGGTAAGAACACCTGCGATCATAGGTCCTGGGTTCGTTCTGTTTTAATACAATCTTATATAATACACACTTTGTGCATTAATTATATATAATTACCACTGCTAATAAACAAGTCTCAAAGACTTATGGTGAAGCATCGAATAGTGGTAGCTCAGCGGTAAAGAACTGAGACTTAAGATCATGGGTCGCGGATACGTTTTAATACAATCTTACATTATTCACACTTTGTGCAATAATTATATATAACTACCACTGCACATAAACAAGTTTCAAAAGGATGGACAGCAGCGTCCTCTGCATACTATAATACCACAAAATGAACGCCAATCCCATTTGCGTGATGATTAAGATATATACTCCCATAGATATATTTTGGGGAGGCGTGTGGCAGTGTGTGTCTATGGATTGAAACAACAAAGCTAGCAACAACATTAAATCATGGAAATTAAAACGTTGTCTCCACTGTTCTGTCAGCGTTATAGGACTTTTGAATTTCAATAATAAACATAAATTAATGTAACATATAACAGAATGATCACTTTGTATATTGAGCCGGATATGAATTTCACAATTCACATAAATTTTTACGTCACACACAACACGAAATGTCATCATTCGTTCGCAATTTTCGTAACAATTCAAATTACCATAAACTGTCACTGCAATATATGAAATTGCAGCAGCGACATCTGTTGAAAATCGATATCAACTTAAAAACCTCTGTGGTTTCATGCACAACAACTTTGCTAAAGATTATCACCTGATGAAATGCATTGTTTAAGATTTAATAAAGCACAAACAAACAAGCATTTATTTTATCTATGAGATGTATATTTTCAAGAGTTATTTAAAATATTGTATAAATTTAAACATATCATAGTAGTATAGTATAGTTCACAGTAGCGTCAGTTACAATCTTAAGTAAGAAAAGGACCAATATTTAGCCACTTCCGCACATGCAGTGGTAGTCGTGCAATAAAATTTCATTAAATAGTTCATTAATAAGTAGATTCCATTAAATAGTTACAATCTTGCCTAAATACATAATTAGTTTTTAATGTCGTTGACTACATACGATTTTTCATAGCATATTACTACATGCAATATATATTAGATAACATATATTAACAAAATTGATATACAATGTACAACATAATACTCTATTCACGTTTCCATATGTGATATTCACAAAGGCATGTCCCACACTGCGTCTACCTGCTTATGGTCGGTACTCGAGAATCTTCACTGTCACTTCGAATGAGCAATTCTTTGAGCTACCTTGGTGATCTTGATTCTTCAGCGGATATATCAATTTCTATTGGTCTTTGGGTGACTGATATTGTTATTCGGTTCATCGTACGTGACCACGTCTAGAATCAGTATCTAGTATCAATATCTTTAAACGTTGTAGTTTTTTGGACAAGAAGAGGTTTTGGAACTTCCCTTTTTATTATACATACACACATATATATGTACATATATAAAGAGTTAAACAATGTAGTTGTATATTTTAACGTTTACATTGATTTATGTTTATAAAATAAATTAAAAAAATAAACTACTTTTTGAGACAAATACATCTTGTCTTCATTCATTGTTTATTTATTTATTTACTTTATTGGAGATAAACAGTAATAAAAGGCAGTAAGAAAGTACAAACTTAGAAGCTTATAAATATAAAATTAGTTACAATTGTTACCTTATAACTATCTCACTGAAAACATATAATGATTTATAGTCAAACAATGAAAAAACAAATAAAAAAATTACTAAACAGGGATCAAAGATTATGGTTTATATATTTATATTATGTTTGTTTGTTATAGTTGCGGTTACATATATATATATATATATATATATATTTATTGGACGTTACAAACGTTTAGAAGACTGAAAATTTTACGACACACGATATCGTGAAGGTTGATTTGAGATAACGTCCTTTTAGGTTAACCGTCACGGCATTTAAATATAATTTAACATGCCATCTGTTTTGGAATTTAACTGTTCGTTTCTAAATTATTCATAAAACCTTTTTAAAACGTCTCGTAATTGACCACCGTGTAATAAACTTATTATTTTTGTGTGAATTTTGTATAGTTAAATCAAAAAAAGTTTTAATTAAGGGATCCATGTATCTCAAGGTAAGTTAGCATATTTTAACTACAATATTACTGACCCACTGTTTGGATTTCTTACCCTGCGCTTGTTGGTCTATGATCACTCTAGAATCTTTAAACCCAAACAACCATCTGTTCTACTATCTGTAATATCTAACGAAATTCAACAAGTAAGAAAAGGACCAATATTTAGCCATTTCCGCACATGCAGTGATAGTCGTGCAACAAAGTGCACCGCCCAGGGCAGTTGTGTGATTCGCATTGTTTGCCGCATGCGCATTTATCGGCGGGCTGACGGGCGTTGCACTTTGTTGCACGACTATCACTGCATGTGCGGAAGCGGCTAAATATTGTACCTTTTCTTACTTAGGATGGACTTCCGCAAGGTAACGCCTGATTCTAATTGATAATTAGAAATTTAACAATAAATAACACAAGGTACAATCCCAGAAGAACTAAACAAGAAAGCACTTTATGACTGAAAGACCTTATGTCGTTCAGAATGAAGAATAAAGCGCAGTTCAGAGCTGGTATTAAAATAACCCTGATGATGGCCAACCTGCAACAGAAGGCTGAAGGATATTTAATGGAATCTGGCGTTACCTTGCGGAAGTCCATCCTAAGTAAGAAAAGGACCAATATTTAGACCGATTAGTGCCAAACACAGAGTGGCTCCTGAAGATGCTCCGTGGAGGAGGAAAAAACACGTGTTGAGAGTGATTTAACGGTGGTAGTTGTGTAAATTAATATTGTTTGCCGCATGCGCATTTATCAGCGGGCTGGCGGGCGGTGCACTTTGTTGCACGATTACCACTGCATGTGCGGAAGTGGTTAAATATTGGTCCTTTTCTTATTTAGGTTGAAGGATGTTCACAGCTGGACATATGCCTCTCTCATATATGTCCAATAAGAATGGTTGCAACGCTAGTCTTACCACTCAAGAACCTTAAGGCTTTATAGGACATCTGTTCTGCTCTCTACATAGCCTACTCATTGCCATTTCAATTTTCCAATCTAACTGTAATGATCTATAAAAAAAATCATTAATTCACGCCCGCCTGTGAACAACCAGCCTTATTATCTTATCTTAATTAATAATTATATTGCTGCTGTTATATTATTTTATAACAGTCTAAACGATAAAAGATTCCTCTTATTTGAACAAGCTATTTATAGAGATTTCGAACAACGGTAGTCTAGTAGAAATGTTTACAATTATAACAAATTCGAGTGTAAAAGCATATTTTACATTTCGAAAGATGATTGTTAATCTAAATATATGTTAATCCCACTTATGGGAATAAGAGCTATCCATGTTTACAACAATATTGGTAGAAAGAAGGATCCCTGGAGTTTCTTCCGTCTCTCTATAACGAGAGTGTAGTTTTTTTTTTTAATGGTCCCCGCAACTGGGGACCTCTCGTTCCCCTATCTCGTGTGGGACAAGGACTTTTTATTTCTAATAATTTATTCGTATAATTTTTTATTATTATCATTCTCCTCTTTCATGTATCATATTATCTGTCGTACTGTTTCTTTCGTTGAGAGTGTAGTTTTATTCTTGTCAGTCGATAGACATCCTCTTCATGACATAGTCCTCCTTCTTATCTAATAACATATATAAAATTCTCGTGTCACGGTGTTCGAACTTGAACTCCTCTGAAACGGCTTGACCGATTTTTACCAAATTCTATATGCGTATTTAGTAGGTCTGAGAATCGGCTACTATCTATTTTTCATACCCTTAAGTGATAAGGGTTGTTCACCCTTAAAAAATTTTTTTTATTTTTTTGACGAAATTTTTTGTTTTTATTTTTTTTATGATACAGCATACAAAAATACATACAACCCTAAATTTTCACCCTTCTACGATCAACCGTTATCTTACATTTGTTAATTAAAATCTTTAATTTTTTTTGCAAAACAACGTTTGCGGGATCAGTTAGTTATATATAAATATATCCAAAGCGATAAGGCCGCCCACTAGGGGGATTGGCGACATAGTAAAAGTCACCGAAATTCGCTGTATTGAAGAGCTCCTGTTATTAGTACTATGTGGAAAACCAGAGTATCCAGACGCATATGAGATATTTAAGTACAAATGTCTTGTTTGTCTACCTGTTACGCCTTGCTGTTAATACTGTGCTAGATGGAGAAGGTGCGAGGATTTGCTTCGCTTCTTCTTTTCAGTCGACGGACGTCCACGTCAAGGCATAAGCTTTCCTCTTATTATATAATACTAGCTGATCCCGCAAACGTTGTTTTGCAAAAAAATTAAAGATTTTAATTAACAAATTAAAGATAAGGATTGATCGTAGAGGGGTGAAAATTTAGGGTTGTATGTATTTTTGTATGCTGTATCATAATAAAATAAAAACAAAAAATTTGTATAAAAAATAAAATAAAAAATTTAGGGGTGGACCACCCTCATCACTTAGGGGTATGGAAAATAGATAGTAGCCGATTCTCAGATCTACTGAATACGGATATAAAATTTGGTAAAAATCGGTCAAGCCGTTTCAGAGGAGTTCAAGTTCGAACACCGTGACACGAGAATTTTATATAATAGAAAGATATAAATATATCCAAAGTGACCAGGCCGCCCATTAGTTGGACTGACGACATAGTAACACCACCATTTCGAGTAGTTTTAAGCTTCGCGCTTTACTTCACTCCACATCATTCCAACTGCCTTCACTTCTGCAGTGATCTTCCGCCGCCAGACTTACTTTGGGCACCACGTCTTCGCTTTCCTTGAGGATTCCATCCTAAGGCTTTCCTCAGTATGTGGTCAAGGTCCCTTCGGAGCATGTGGCCTATTTAGTTCCACTTGCGGCGTTTGATCTGCTGGTCGATCGGCATATGGCCGCAGTGTTTCCGCGCACTTTTTCAGGTGGGGCTACGAAATTAGCGAGACGCGATTAATGTTAAAAAGTACTTTTTGTACATTTTAACTGGTTGTATGTGTAAAAGTTTTAAAGGGGTAAATGTATTGCTCACTTCCTGTCAATTTATTGCACACCCTTTACAGAAATAAATGGTTTCAGAAATATTAACTGCTATTATGATAGTATAGTAAGAAAAAGGTTTCTTAATGTTGGGATTACTACATATTAAAATTATTTATTGTTCAAAAATTGTGACTGAAGATTTTGTATTTTAATAAGTTATTAATTTGTCGCATATCAAAAGAATAAAAAATTAATGTTACATATTTCATAGTCATCTCTTTATACAGTATAATTGGAAATAGCTTTAAAAACTTTAGACATTTTTGCTTATAAATGGTCTGTACATTTACCTTTTAAAACTATTACATCTATACTACACTCTGTATAAGAGATATACACAATTCCAAAAAGAAATATTTCAGAGCTAGCACTTGATACAAAATAACTGTATATTATATGTTATCATTAGAAGAGAGAGATTTAAATCTAGCTTGCTAAAATTCGATACCATGGAAGTTTACACGAAAAAGGTTTTAATGTAATCTTTTTAACGTCACAAGACCTTTTGTAATATATGACATAACGACAGGAAGATGCACATATCAACCCAATAATTGCACATTAATTTAAAATAAAAATATGATTAATCAATTCTAATATCAACAAGTTAAAAGGTAAGTTTAATGAACAGTTGATATATAAAATCATGGCGCGTTTTATGAGATATTGATATCGCATATTCATTATGCGGTCATTTTTCTGTTGGCATTTTAAGAAGAGAAATTTTATAGGTATGTAATTTTGATAAGTTTTGCTTTATTATTAATACGTGTTAGTTGATTTTGTTAGTAATATATAGTCAAACGTAATACGTACATAGATATCTATACTTCATAATACGTAATAAAGAATTTTTAAACTCAAACCAACATATATATGAAAAGTTTAATGTATTATTTGTCCACATAAACAACCATCGATTTTTCTAGAAAGTATCATATAGATCAGTGTTTCCCAAAGTGGTCTATATCGACCCGTAGGGGTCTATGACAACCAGTAAGGGGTTTACGTCAGCAAAAAAAAATTGGGGGTCCATGAAATGAAAATGGACGTCTATGATAGTGGATCTGAACAAATACACTGACAGTACCTATTTACTTACATTAAAGTGTTAGTGGATTATTAAAAGATGTTTGTAACACTTTAACAATTTATTTAACACACGTCAAATTTTTATTAGCGCTTGAGGGCGAGCAAAAAGGACGTGCATTCGTCGTAGGACTCTGGGGCGCAATGTGGTCCGCGACCGAGTGAAAGCGGGCAATAGAACAAAGGCGCAAAAGAAACAAAAGTAACAAAAGGTCTGCGCCCGCGTCACCGGTGCGTGCATGTGCCCGCTGCACTAATTCGGCACACTAAGTTCGCCCGTCGGCTACGCTCGCCCACAAAATCTTACACCTATTATTCATTCAGACATCACATCAGTGTATATACGACTCCCACAGTACTCCCCCGCTGAGACCGAAGGTCACTGAGGTCGATAGTGGTCTGGAAAGCGGACAGTACGTCCCGATCTGGTGTTCCTTACTGGAACGGTTTCTTCTGTTAAAGTGGGGTTGATATTTTCAGGAACGGAATTGGCTAAAGTCGGAGTCTGCTCGGTTCTGGTTTGCGGTGTCGTGTTGTCATCTCTGGTCATATATGCTGGTTTCAGTCGATCTATGGTAACGGTGGACTCTCTTCGTAGTCGTAGTGTTTCGCCGTACTGCGGCCGGTCCGCCGCACCATACATGTCCATGTACGCTTCATCATATGAGCTAACACTAACGTCGGTTCGATTGGCCAGACTCTGAATCTTGTAGATAGGTGTGCGTAGTTGCGCTGGCGGCTGCCGTTGTGGTTGCAGTTGTGGTTGCGGTTGCGGTTGCGGTTGTGGTTGCGGTTGCGATTGCGGTTGTGGTTGCGGTTGCGGTTGCGGTTGCGGTTGTGGTTTCGGTTGCGGTTGCGATTGTGGTTGCGCTTGTGGTTGCGATTGCAGTTGTGGTTGCGGGTGCGGTTGCGATTGCGGTTGCGGTTACGGTTGTGGTTGCGGTTGCGGTTGTGGTTGCGGTTGCGGTTGTGGTTGCGGTTGCGGTTGCGGTTGCGGTTGCGGTTGCGGTTGCGGTTGCGGTTGCGGTTGCGGTTGTGGTTGTCACCGCCCCCGGTCAGCACTATGTTGACTTCTCCTCTGCGGCATATTGCTGATCTAGTTGGGATATCACATGGTAAAATTTTGTTGCATCCGATGTAATTCCCGAAACCTGGAATTGGCCTTCCACTTGTGCGAACCACAGTGTTGGTTCCTCGGGCCAAAATGGCGGTATTTTAACACCAACTTTAAAAACGCTGACCGCTCCGTCTGCATTGCGCTTTCGACTACCGCTTCTGGATTCCATCTTACTGCTTGCTGCGTTCGTTTCGGGGTCACCAGTAATGGGTTAGTGTCTATTTAAAGATGTTTGTAACACTTTAACAATTTATTTAAAACACGACAAATTTTTATTAGCGCTTGAGGGCGAGCAAAAAGGACGTGCATTCGTCGTGGGACTCTGGGGCGCACTGTGCTCCGCGACCGAGTAAAAGCGGGCAATAGAACAAAGGCGCAAAAGAAACAAAAGTAACAAAAGGTCTGCGCCCGCGTCACCGGTGCGTGCATGTGCTCGCTGCACTAATTCGGCACACTAAGTTCGCCCGTCGGCTACGCTCGCCCACAAAATCTTACACCTATTATTCATTCAGACATCACATCAGTGTATATACGACTCTCACAACATCATACTATCTTATAATAGCAAAACATTTACATTATTTATAAAAGTACCTATGAAGTAAAAAAAATATTATATATGTTTAAAAAATTGTGTAAGTTGTAGGATGTTGGTATTCGCTTTGTGGTCGCAATACATTTTGAACTTGTAAAAACTTACAGGAAAGAGTAATTTACAGGAAATCAATATCAGGTAAGTAGGGGGTCTACCCAACACGGAAAAACACGGCAAGGGATCTACGACACAAAAAAGTTTGGGGAACTCTGATATAGATGGAGCAGTAGTAGCACAGGGGTAGAGAACAGAATTGCGAATACAGGTCGCGAGTTCGATTCCTGGGATACAATATGTTATTCGCACTGCGCATTAATTATATAGGATGGTGCTTACAAAATAAGTTTCTAGATGATGGGCAGCAGCATTCTCTGCGTACCATAATACCACACTGCAATCGGCAAGCCGATTGTCAATCGTCGCCATTGTGGTATATCCTTCCATTATCAATGGGAGAATATACCATAATAGCCAAGTTAATATACATACTATATACTCAAATTACCTTAAACAATTGTGTTAATTATTTCATCAAAAATCATTTCTTTGCGAGTATTACAAATTTAATCCTTTTAAAAAATATGTATATAGATACTAGCTGATCCCGCAAACGTTGTTTTGCAAAAAAAATTGATATTTTAATTTACAAATAAAAAATAAGGGTTGATCGTAGAGGGGTGAAAATTTAGGGTTGTATGCATTTTGTATGCTGTATCATAATAAAAGAAAAAAAAAACTAAAAAATTGTCTAAAAAATAAAAAAAAATTAGGGGTGAACCACCTTTACCACTTAGGGGTATGGAAAATAGATAGTAGCCGATTCTCAGACTTACTAAATACGCATATAAAATTTGGTAAAAATCGGTCAAGCCGTTTCGGAGGAGTTCAAGTTCGAACACCGTGACACGAGAATTTTATATATTAGATACCGTGTTCTGAAAATTTATGTCGATTTTGTTGTTTGTGAAATTGGAATAAATAATCACTGAAAAATGTTTAATTCTTCTTTTCAGCCGGTGGACGCCCACTGAAAGGCACAGGCCTTCCCAAGAACCGCCCGCCTACGCTCCCCGCATCCAGCGATTTCTTAACTTCAAGTGTTAACTTCGTCAGACCACCTACAGAGCCTGTCTACATATTCACTAAACTCTAATATTGTTTCAGATTCGTATTTCAATCAAAAATTTGGAGGCATTTTTAAAATGATTTGGCTTTTTTGGGTTTGCACGTTTGCTATTGAAGTCGGTAAGATATTTCTAGGATTTATTAAAAAAATCCTTCTAATTCCTAATTTTTACATTCGAACTTTTAATATGGATGTTTTGAATTTGGTGCACTCTTTCTAGTTCACGGACCCTTCCGCTGATGAAGCTATAAAAGCCTTAGTGCTAACAGCGTTAACATCGTCAGAGAAAAATCAAGGTGCACTCTTTGTGCGAAGGCATTCTCCGTCTTTTAATTCATGACTCTATTACTGCAATTTATGTAGCAAAGGAAGAAGAAAAGAAAATGTAATATTCTGGTGGAAAGGCGACGAAAGTTAGGCGATGAATGAAAGAACTGGGTAAAAATGAAACGAATGAAAGAGTTTGCAAAGAATGAACAGGTGTATGAATAAATGATATCGGGAAGGGAAAAAGAGCAGATTTAGTCCCTGTACAGGAGAAGTACAAGAGGCCAAAAAAAGCTACTTAGAAGTTATTCCAACTACGTTGGGGCCTTAGTTCTTCTTCAAATCTCCTTATATATATATATATATATAACTTCGTGCCGCCTGAATTTCTTCATCTAAAATTTGACAAATTCGTAGGTCTAAATGAATGTATATAAAATAGTTTCACAACATATCTTAGACTTTTCGTTTCATAGTTTTAAGTATAAAATAGAAAGTAGTATATTAATGAAACTTATTATAACATTTAAGAGTTTTTAATTGACCGAATTGATTGATGATAAATATTGCACATCGACATTTGGAAAGAGACAATCGGCTAATTTCGGCTTCGTAGAGCGTTATCTCTGTCGCACGAAATACGACTGACAAAACGTCACATAGGTGGTGTGGGACAGAGATAGTGCTCTACGAAACCGATATTAACCGATTTTCTCTTTCCAAAAGTCGATGTGCAATTTTTATCACCGGTTAATGTAACTTGGTTTGTCCACTCGTTTACATGATTGATATTATAATGTACACATTAAACATTGTTAAATATCATTTAAAAATCGCGACTATTGAGTTTCTGGTCGACTTTTAGTAGATCATCATTTGAAGCTGGTTATAGCTTATTACTTATAATGTTAATGCATCTAAAAGCTCTTTTTTAATTTTTAAATGGTAATTAAAGTTGATATTAAATTAACATCTTTTCAGCCGTTATCCTGAAGTCATATGGTGCACTGAACATGGAAACATTTCACGCCTTTTCCAAAAACGTGGAGAACCTTGTACAAGAACTCGCCGTGTATTTCCAGCCTTGTAACTATCCAATAGAGTTGATTGCGCGAATTTGTACCGAGAAATCTCTAAAGACAAACAGAAGACACCATTACGATTAAAATATGCAAGATATTTTAGTGCCGAGTAAAAAATGAGAGATTTTTATATACATGTGTTTTTATTATGAAATAAAATACTTTTGAGTCTGTGCACAACTGTTGTATGTTTGTTCATGTACCGTGTGATCGATTGTACTGACCACCCGTGTACACTCCTGCCTTGAATTTGTCTATAACGACTTCATTTTAATGCCACGAGAGTATAAATACGCCATGAGAAGGGCTAACAGTAAATTTGGAAATTTTTTTAGGTTTTAAAATTAATCATTTAACATTGGCGAGATTACAAAATTAGTTCCCCCATTATATATATATATATATATATATATATATATATATATATATATATATATATATATACAGGTGTGCAATATTTGAGTAATAAAAACTGTATAGCAGGAATAGCAGAATACCGCTGAGCTCAATGGGTTAATAAAAATAAAACAAATTGTATAAACTTTTATTTTATTAGCTCGAGGATTTTCGCTGCTATACAAAGAGTATTATATGCATAACCTTTGATATTACATAGCTAAATATGTTATTGGTACATTGAAAGATATCTTACCGTATTACAAATCGTTGTTGTAGATTGCATCCTCTACAAACTTTAAAATTTCCTTTTGTGATGTCTAAGCTTGTTTTTTGTTTAGCATTTATATAGGCTAAGTTATTTAGCTTAAAATTCTGACGCACGATTATTCTTATTATCAACAATAAATAGCTAGTTTTAGTAACTTCCGCCATTGGTTTTACTAATAAAACAATTTTCTGCAATAGATATAATAGTAAAACAATAGCGGAAGTTAGTTGAGCCTAAATATTTACATTTAACTATGTTTAAGTTATAAATAGAGCAATAAATAAGGTATCAAGACTTATATTAATGTTTGATTATATCACTAAATTTGATACAAGCTAAGCAAGATTGCTACTGGGTTTGAAGAATAAGCCATTGTGTTATTTTGACTTCCAGTTTTATCAGTTATGGTCAAATTTCATATATTCTTTATACAGCACCCGACGATAAATATTGCAAATCGATCTTTGGAAAGAGACAATCGGCTAATTTCGGCTTCGTAGAGCACCATCTCTGTCACACACCAACTATGTGACGTTTTGTTAGTCGTATTTCGTGCGAGAGAGATAACGCTCTACGAAGCCGAAATTAGCCGATTGTCTCTTTTCAAAGGTGTGATATATTTATCGCCGGGTACAATACCAATTAGAAATTTTTAATAGTAATTTTGTGAATTTGAAATATGTTTGGTAGTTGAAAGTATTCCTATTGCTAAATCAAATTTCGATAATTTCACTACCGTCAATTCATTGAGTGTTTTAATAATCAACGCATCTAATTTCACTATACTTAATACGCAATCTACATCGTATCTGTTCAAAATTTTGTACTGACGCATCTAAATGAATATAGGAAGACATAGATTCGATTATTAATAGGGTTGGCACTAATTTAGTCGGACTACTGTCCCTATGCAACGAAAGCTGGATAGTATGACTGGTGTTTATATGCTAGGGTTGGTCCAAAAACTCTTCGCCTATCGATACAAGTAGTTCTTCGGCTCCTCGGCGATGGGTTCTGTGCACGTTCCCAAGTACTTTAACTGGACCACGCTCCTGAAATTATCAAGACCAAGTTACAGAATAAGTTTTACCATTAGTACACCCTGGACAGGCTATATAGCCGCCGGGGCTTTAAGGTTTTGGAGTAGATACCACTGGTCAGCAAGCACAGCTTAGAACGTCCATTCACAAGGTAGAAACTTGACCTTGTTAAAATATCTATGGGGTGGACTTTGCCCAGCTGTGGGTTAATAGCTGAAGTGATAATGATAACAAATTTCTAATGCAAAATTCTAATATATAACTTTATTTACGAGTTTTATAATTATTTATGATTGCAAATTAATTATAATTTTTTCAACAATTTCTTCATAACATACACTAAAAAGAGACTAAGTTGATAGTAAAAATTACCATATATATGATTAGCATAATATGTTATGTATATAATCTTTAGTAGCATCTGTTATTTATTCGTATTTATGTAATACCTTTTCCCTGTAATTATATTTGTAGAATATTTGTCTGTATAATTGTATGTAGAGATATTTTTGTATAAATGCATGTATGTATAGTACTGTATGGTTTTGTATGTATGTACACCCTACACTGCCTTCTCCTTCATATCTCTCATCTCCATCCAAAGGTCGTATGGTAGAGATGGCTTCGAGCAATAAGACCGCCTCCTGTACCTCTATATGAATTGTTACTTTTCGTTTTTTTATTTATTATTATTTATTGTGAAAAAAGGTGTAAATATATGAAAGATAAATAATTAGGCTGTACGGTTTTCATTACATAATGATAAAATTATCAATAAGTTCAGAGTAAGATATGGCGGTGAAACATTGAGAGAATTATTAAAATTTTGTTTAGGTAGAGAAAGTCTAGTCTACGGAACTCCTTAACTTAGATATGATCTCGTAGAGATATCCCGAGTATAGCTCTTTGTTAGAGACGGGCAAAATGTATCTCTGACAAGAACAGTAATTTATATGTTTTCGATCTTGGGATATATATCACTCTTTTATATCTTTAACTCATTTAGCTCAGTACGGCTCAGAGAGAGAATAAGGCAGCTAAGACTAAAGATATATCCTTTGCATCTTCGGCTCTTTTAGAACACAGTAAGGCGAAATAAAACGTATGAAATATTCCTATTAAGCATTTCATGTTTTTGCCATGAAACACAAAAAACCTAAACGCCCGCGCATGTAACGTCGTTCCGAAAAACTGTAGTTTACATTTTTAATACAAACATGCAATAGCTATCCATCTCTCTGTTTAACTTGTAAATTGCTATATAAGCCCTTCTCTTTCTAACTCTGAACGAGCCGTAACTCATAACGAAAATTGAGTCTTAAGAGTAAAGATACAGAGATGCAATTGCAATACACGCGAGTTGAAGTAGTTATATCTTTTGCAAAGATATATTCTTTCTTGTCTTTAGCTTGCGTTTTAATACCATGAGTTATAGTGTTCCACAAACAATTTTTACTTGTTTTCGAGGTACTGTGAAATATTGGCAAACAATATATCTTAGTGTAATGCATCGATGTTAAAATCAGGGAGGAGTCAATAGCCTCCCTGATAGGCGGAAAGGATACTAGGAAAGAATTCCTCTCATACTGCAAGGAAATAATTAAAAAAGTAATACAAAAAAATAAAAATTAAAGAAAATAAGAAAAATTTTAAATAGACAATAAGAAAAAATGTGATAAAATGTGATATAAAATGTGATAAAAATGTAAACGAAAAGAAATAAAGATAAAAAGTAACATGTAATGAGTGACGAATGAAAGGTCACAGAGTAGAAGGGAAAGATAGCAGAAATGTGGCATGAAAGAATAGATTGAAAGAATATGTGAAGAACGAAAGGAGAGAATGGAAATAATAAATAACTATGTGAAAAAATAAATTGCCCGTAAAGTCCCTGTCCCACCAAAGATAGGGGTACGAGAGGCCCCCAATAGCGGGGGCCATAAAAAAAATGCATTGATGTTTACCTCGAGCGGCAGTTCTCCATTTCTAGGAAGCATTTGTTGGAGTAAGTCTTGTCGTCGGTGCCGCAGACCGGGTCGTACTCAGGAGGACAGACGCGTGCGCAACCCGCGTATTGGAATCGGGATAGGCAGCGCTTCAAGGGCACTACGTACACGTGCTTCCTGCGGTAACGGTAGTGTACTTTGCAATATCGTACAAAAAAAAACCAAAAATGTAAACAATCATCATCATGATCATTCACCATCAACATTCAGTCTTGGAACGTCTTCTTCGTTTCAGTTGATGGACGCCCATTGCAATGCATGGGCCTCGCTCAAAGATCGCCACGATAACTGGTCCTGCTCTTCTGCAGACCTATTTTACTAGCCACCAGAAGTGAAACGACTTTTCACTTAATAGATTGACAACTGAAGTCGCTGTTAGGATAACTTGGACCAACGCATGAGATTATGTCCATTATCGCTGTCGCTTGACATCTTGGACCAGATCCTGTGAATCAGTTTTGCTAGCCGAAGGGATATTCGTGTTCAGATCGCTGGCTCATTGTTTCCCAAGATAACTACCATCATAGAAGTATTAGCTGCATCATAAGCTTAAGCAAAGAAGTATTTCTCACCCGCAGTTCTCCTTCTTCATGATGCACTCGTTCTTGTAGAAGCGGTTGTCAGAGCCGCAGACGAAGGCAGGCGTGTCGGGGCAGGGCTCGTGGCAGAGAGCTGTGGTCCGACAATGAGCAGCTGCCACAGCTACCACGTGTTGTCCACACGTCGCACGTCGTAGTTCGCATTCCGACCTTTACACGAACGTATAGTATTCATCTTTAATCTTTAAAATGATTCTAAGTTCCTCCATTACTTAGGCAATTCTACCTAAGAGTTTTGGCATGATTAAACAGATTAGACAGTTTCTATGGTACTAACTATAGACTTTAATAAATAACAAGTATATCTTTTTGGTACGTTTTTCTAGCCCCAAAATAAACAAGGATTCTTACCCGTTTCTATGAGATTAGATACAGGATACACAGTAACACCTAGATAAAACTTAGCAATACTTTGAAACAGTCATATCATGGAAAAACTATTTTATGGTGTCCATAGATGAAGCAGTGTTAATAACAAATCTAAAGCTTAGATCCACTATAGATATAGAAGAAGAGGGAGAAGGAATCGATAAATAAAAGTCTATTAACACTATTTTAGTTAAAACTTTGGTTTATGTAACGTTTCTTGAAAGATGTACTGATCCCATAAAAACATGGTAGTGTGTTTCTTTGAAATTTTATGTTGCTAGTATAACAATGAGAAATTAATAAATAAATATACAACGAAAAAGTCTAAAAAGATAAAGAAGGAAAAACAACAGGAGATTAAGAATAGGGAAAGGAAGAAGAAACAGATAAAGAAGAGATTGCAGTGATAGAAGGAAAAGAAAAAGGAACCAATAATAAAAAAGAAGAGTCTCACTTGTAAACGTTTCCGTCGGAGCCGCAGACGGGTTGCTCTAGTGCGTTGTCGCAGCTGTCGGGGCAGTCGGTCTCCAGGCGTGGTAGAAGTGTGCAGTTACCGTAGTGGGCAAGCTGCACGCCCTTACTGCATATTGCAGAAATCACACATGTAATAACTTCAACACAGGAATCCAATTTATTGTTTTCGAATGGAACCTTTGCTGACAACTTGCGTAGGATAAATCAATTTCTACAATCGTCGTTACTTGACTTATAACTTGTTTTTATATATGTGATGTATGTATAAATATTTCAGAGACATCGTGATGAGTAGGTATATAGAAAGAAATCTATCTACAAGAAATCGAATATGTAGATAAATGTTTAATGGTGTAAAAATACATTTAAAAGACTTTTAAGTTAAACGGTTTGATGCCCATATTATGGTGGTTGTGGAAGAATATGTACCTAGTCCGCCATGTTGGAACGGCGTCCATCTTGAATTTTAAATCTTGACATAATCATCGTGTTTTACTAGTGTAGAAAAATATGTAATCCGCCATTTTGTATCGGCGGCCATCTTAGATTTATAATGTTATTGATTTTATTATATTGTATTGTCATCTAAATTAAATGTGTGTACCAAATTTCAGATCAATCTGACAACGGGAAGGTGCTTAAATATCAATTTCTAATTTTGACTTAAAGAAACAAATTCCGTACGTGTCGAACTAAATAAAACCGTTTAAAAATAGTTACTTACAGGCAATTTGCGACCTTAAGATGACAAGAGTTAGGGTACACATTGGCGTCCGTGCCGCACACCGGGTCGAATTCTCCACGACATTTCACCTTGAGGCACTTGTTCATCTTAGACTTGCATTTTTCCATGTCCACCTTTTTCACAATCTTCCTATTGTTGACACTGTAATGTAGATTTATAATGAAGCAGATTTATAAGAAAAATGCCCGCCTGCCAAGCGTAACGTTTAATGTATATCTCATAAATATCTTAGACCTTCATTTTCCTAGCTTTAAATCTAAATTTAAAAGTATATCTATAGAAATAAACAAAATTGGAGTGTCTTGCAATATTAAAATAAACACTTTTAACTACATGTATATATATGGTACATATACAAGAATCACAGATTTGATTTTTTTATGTCTGTCTGTTTGTTCCGGCTAATCTCAGAAATATTTAATGGAATAAATATTTCATTTTACATAACTCCTGAAGATGTCCCATGGAGGGGTGACACACGTGTTGAGTGATTTAACGGTAGCAGTTGTGTAATTCGCATTGTTTGTCGCATGCGCATTTATCAGCGGGCTGGCGGGCGGTGCACTTTGTTGCACGACTACCACTGCATGTGCGGAAGTGGCTAAATATTGGTCTTTTTCTTACTTAATCTCAGAAATGACTTAATCTATTTTGACTAGACTTATACTGGCAGGTAGCTGATGTAATAAGGACTAACTAAAGCTTATTTTATTTTAGAAAAATTCTCAACATAAAACATAAACTAAATATTTTTTTATTAAATTCTACGCGGACGAAGTCTTGGGCACAGCTAGTACAATATAAACTTTTAAAACGAACAAATAGTCTATTGTGATAATAATTTAAAGTATCTAGTTTAACCAAGTAATTAACATTATTATGAACTACTTACCCACAGTTGAGCATTTTCATCTCACATTCGTTCCTATATATGTTCTCATCGGACCCACAAACGAGCTTCTCTTTCTGTCCAGAACAGTCCGTAGGGCATGGCTCACCTCCTGAAGTCCTCTCTTGTGATACGCAAAACGCCATGGGTACCTCGAAAACGTGTTTTCTGGAATTTCCAAGACTCTGATTTCATCACCTGTATTATGTTGTACAATTTTATTAGCTTGGATCGTCATGTTGTTTCAGGCCATAGATGCCCACTGTATACGACTCTTTCAAAGATATCTACGAGGGATATACCATAATTTCCATGCTAACATACGTATTATGGAACGCAGTGGACACTGCTACCCATCCTCTGGAAACACAATTATGAGCAATGGCAATTCTATATTATTAATGCTGATATAATATAAGGCGGTATACTGGGGATTGTACTCGCGATCTACAATTGCAAGTCACAGAACTTACCGCGAGGCAGTCACTGCTCTTAGTTTGAATATCTTGTCAAAACTATCCAAAATTAAGACAAGACTTAAAAGATATTTCGATAATATGGTATAATTTCCAAGGAAATGAATAATCGATTGCAGATATCAGCAAGAAATTTAGATCGCAGGGCAGCCACTGCACTTAGTTTGAATATCTTCTCAAAACTGTGTCAAAAGTTAGACAAGACTAAAAAGATATTTCGATGATTATAGGTATATTTTCCAAGGAAATGATTTATCGATTGCAGATATCAGCAAGAAATTTAGAAAAGTAAATCAGAAAGAAGATTAATAAGAAATTCGAAGGTTGCTGAGATACACCAAGATAGTACAATGGTGAATGATGAATAGAAGGGTAAGCGTCTGAGATATGCTTACGTATAAAATTGAAATTAAAAGAATTTCTACGATCTTAGAGTCGATCCACTAAATTCTTTTTGACAGTGATAACAAAAAATAGACTTTTTTTAACCCTCTTTGCTTTTTAAGTTGAGAGATGAACTTATATAGAAGTTCTGTATGATCGTGGTCGGATAAATATCCAAGCGATCGCTATAAATGATAAATAATAAATAATCTTCCTCTTCTACTTCTCTTCAGTCAATGAAAGCCTACTGCATAGGCCTTCCCCAAAGATCACCACCATGACCAGTCCTGCGCTGCTCGCATCCAGCGACCTTGGCTATGTCATCCGTCCACCTAGTGGGAGGCTTACCCACTCCGCGTCTACCAGCCATCGGTTGCACAAGCGACGGTTATTCCTAGTTTTCCCAGGATTTAATAAATTAGAAACTCTCTTGTGGGCAATTGTTGCAGTCAAGACAATCATAGATGGGCATAGCTCTCCAATAAGCTGTTATTCGTGGCGCTTGTCGAACCTTGCTCTTTACTTCAGAAATTTAAGCTTCTAGTAGCTATCTATTCTAAACTAAATGTAGCTCTACCTGCCATTTCAACTATCTCCATGGCATGGGAGAACATAGGCATTCACCAGAGATTTCGACCCCCAACAATTAACAAGTGAATCTTATTACGAAACTATTAGACCAGAAGTGACTTTAAAGTTACCATGTTCAATTGTAAGACATCTACAGAAGAAATTGTAGTATTAGTTTTTTAGGCTTACCCGCAATTCGTGGCCTTCATCCTGCAGGCATTTGCATAAAGCTTGCCGTCTGAACCGCAGGTCGGTCTGGCCACACGCCAGCAGGACTCCCGACAGTGGCGAGTAGTCTGACAGTGCTTTTTGTTAGTCCTCACCACGCCTTGCCTGGAAAATTAAACTTTAATAGAAGTATCGTAAGGTATAAAATCGTTGCAAGCATCAATTTTAGACTCATACATCCTATAATATCGCCAATAGTCGAATCCAACTTGACAAGGCAGCGTTCAGGGAGCTAAGAAACAACTTCTTGTCCAATATCCATCAGTGTCTTTATCTGAACGTCTTTCCAAGTCCTCATTGGCAATTTCACAGTAACTCAACAAGCCATATCTATACTTGGAATTTCTATAAGATTTCGTATAAGAAATGGGGAAATTCCTTAACGTAAAAAATTCACCTACATAGCCTAGAGGATTGGTAAGTTGAAATAGCTCAACCAGTGAGTTACATGGTGCGAAGAACGAGTTGGGTCTTAACGGTCTTTAGTGGAGACCACAGACCGACAAGCGCAATGTAGAACGTCCCACTAACAAAGGTCGACAGATGACTAATAAGTTCGTTAGAAAATGCATGATACAGGCCGTTTCCACCTGGTCTAATCACATCTATCACTGAGGGGTAAGTACAATCAATATTGATGATGATTTTTGGATGTTACAGTATTTACTGAGTAGTCAAAGAGAGGCTAAAAAAGATAAACAAGACCCCATTTCAATTATTTCACTTATTAAGAGTCGATTTAGAGACTCTGTGAGTCTAAGCTAGTCTTCTGATGATCAGCGTACCCACTCAGAGCTTCCTCTATTACTGTCCCTCGCGTTATTCAATTGTTTTTCTTGGAAAGAACGTTGGATGTTCACACAGTCTTAAAGACAGTTTACTCATCAAAGACATATTTTACAAGACATAAATTACAAATAGATATTATCTTTCACTTACTTTGCGCATTAATCTGCAATAAGTCGTCTTCTGTATTTTTAAATTAGTCTCTTAATCTATTTACTAACTTAAATCGTAAAATATTTAAAACTAAGTTTAAGTTAACTAATTATTATGATTATTTTATTAAAATCATTGGTGTCTTGTTTGCTTATAATGACCATAACAATTCTAGTTTTTAAAACTACCACTATCATCATGTCATCCCTACTCCATATTGTCATCAAGTTGTGCGGCCAGTATCTGTGCAGCGGTTGCCGTATTCACATCGATGAATCTTGCGATCGCATCTTGAGTCTCGTCCGTGTAATACACGCACGTGTGTAGTGATATCGCTACGACCGCATGATGGACACTGTTATACAGCCTGAGGATGTCTTTTGTTTTACGAACAACGATGACCGGTCCACTCTTTAGATCCTGAGCGTCGTTGAACCTATCTCTGCACCTTAACCTTAGCTGTGAAGGCTTAATAACTTTAAATGTTATACAGCTTGAGGGTGTATGTTGTTCGAGAAACTTCTATACGAAAATAAATATACTAAATAAATTCAGATCGTTCCTCTTGAAAGAAATATTAGGAGGACCGGAAAGTAATGACGCTTTCTTAAGTTAAATTCATACGACTACATTTTTAACAAGTTATTATTTCTAATCACATTGTATTTACCTTCGTTATCAATAACCTTTTGCCATCTAGTGTACAAATCAATGTCGGAGCAGTGAAATTCAAACGGTTTTTCTGCAAAATTTGTCGACAGAAACGACATTACTTTCCGATCCATTACATATTTATCATACATATTTACGTGACTCTTGGTGACTTTGATAGAGGTATAAAAAGGCTTACCCGCATGTAAGCAATTTCATCTGGCACGTGCTCTTGTAAACGTTGCCATCTGATCCGCAGACAGGACCGTCCAAGGGTGCCTGAGAGCAGTCAACTGGGCAGTTCTCTCGGTGTGCACTGATGTTGTTGCAGGCTCCAAGATGCGACAATCCGATCCCGACCCTAAAATACAAGCACCTTCATCATTACCTTAGAACATACATGTTTTTTTTGACAAGTAAAAACTTTTTTCATATTTATTTAATTGAATCATGCGTTACCTTGCGGAAGTCCATCCTAAGTAAGAAAAGGACCAATATTTAACCACTTCCGCACATGCAGTGGTAGTCGTGCAACAAAGTGCACCGCTGGCGCTCGCTGATAAATGCGTATGCGGCAAACAATGGGAATTATACAACTGCCACCGTTAAACCACTCAACGCGTGTTTCACCCCTCCACGGGGCATCTTTAGGAGCTATGTTACACCGATAAGTGCCAAACACAGAGTTTATTCGGATTAATGTATTCAGATTTTAAATAAATTTATTGAAGTGTTTCTAAAATCGAAATCTATTGAGGAGATCTATGTCCAGTTATGGACAGCGAGTGACTGACATGATATCTGTCGTATGTTCGATAAATTGTAACGTATCTAACCTGCATATTTCAACTTGCAGCATGCATCTATTCAGGTAGGTTCTTCCGTTGGTACCGCATACCGGATCCCTTTCAGCAGTGCACCGGTGTTCGCATTTAGAGCCTTGAGCTCTTGAACAGGACCCTTGATCCTGTGCCAGTTTGACTCCTGGAAATTGCATAGCAACAAAATTTTAAAACAGTCGGATTTTATTATATATAGGCTGAGAAACTATACAATGTATATTAGCTAGACCTGGAGAAACATTTACCACTGCTCAACTAACTTGTGAGTCTAGATCAGTGTTTCCCAACGTGGGGTCCACGCCCCACAGGTGGGGAATTTGACTGTTAAGAGGGGCAGTTAGAAAATGAACTCAACACGAGTTTCATCCTTTTGCTAATATACATTTATATTAAAATATTACATTATATCCTATATATTACATAGGGGACGTAAGAATTTTAGAGAGGCTTCAGAGGGGAGTGATACAGAAAGGGTTGGGAAGCACTGGTCTAGACCAACGTCATACTTTAAGCGAAGCGATAATAGTCGTCTTATTGACAGACAGACTTCGAAGAACGCTAAAATTCAATGGAAAGAAGAAATAATAGATAGAAGTGAACATACTGAATAATCTAAATAAAAGTTGTTGTATATAAATGTATGTAATATTAAAGAATAATAGAATAATGGACACAAAATAAAGCTTAAACGAATATATAATTGCAAAATAAGATTTATAACTAAAATTTAGAGAATTGTTACAGTATTCTATAGAGAAGGAGAGATGCGATGTATGTTAGGTAACAAGGAGTGGAAAAGAATGAGAAGGACACTAAAGGATAATGGAAATAATAAAATAAGTTATTGTTAACAATGTCCCTGCTTACACATGGCAGGAGAGTACTAGTGGTCGCCCTATTCGTGGGCCAAAAAAGAAATGCAACAAAATATAAAAATAGCCATGTATTTTTTTCAATACAAGCATTTTCTAACAAAGTTGTCTACAGAACAGTTTCATTTCAGATAGGATGTACAACATCTCTTTACTTCCAAAGATATCTACCTCTAAACATGATTAAATATATGATGACATGAGATTTTAATTAGTTTTAATAGTCCCTGTAGAAAAGTTAATAGCAATATCTTTCCTACTTAATAATTGCTATTTATTTTTTGCAGGTAATTACAATTGTATGTTTTGAATCTAATACTTAATCCTATAATATTAATTCGTAAAACATTTATAGTTCAAGATAAATATATCAATACAAGGGTTTGGCTACATAAATACGTGTTTTGGTTCTTTAAGTACGATGCTAGACTGTGATCGCACCATAATTTTAAACCAAAGCTTATTAATCTCTTTTAAAAGACCTGTCTGAAACGGTGATAATTATTCGCAAGCGGTGAAATTACGTTACTTACCTATTCTCTATTCCCATCTCAATTCTAACGCTACTTCTTCCAACCAACTCACAATTAGTTGACTAGAACAATTAGTAACGATCTACGACCCTGTATCGGTAAATTTATGATGCCAAATAATCTTTTACTTCTTCGTCCTTCTAATAAATCTGAATTCGTAGATTCTAATCCTGTCCAAAGTATTCTGCTTTAATATAAGCTTGCTCACGGAAGTAGACAGGCATAGTAAAAAGATAAGGCTCACAAGGTAGACAGATGGTGTAGTTAAGTTCACAACTGCTAACCTTGGTGTTCTTTGGGGGGGGGGGGGGTCTTTCTTTGCTGTGGGCGTCTATCAGCTGACTCGAAAATAGTCTACCAAGGCATATATTTAAGATTGAAGGATGTTATTGTTTTTTTATGTTCAGGTCCCTGCATAAAAACTTTAATGAATCTATTTTCGCAGCCTGTTCCTGTATACTACTGTTTTTAAGATAGGGCCTTGAAGTACACCTTATAAATAAAGTAACCGTACCTTTTCCACAAGTCTTCTTTCTCATCTCGCAGAGGGATGGGTATATGTAGCCGTCAGTAGCGCAGACCGGCTCTCCTTGTAGCGCTGGTCCACATATGCGCGGGCAGGAGGCGTCGCGAGCGCCCTCACATAGAGAAGCCACTGAAAATGTAATTGAATTTAAACATAAGGTTTTACTGTCGAAATATTACTGTATGCTTTAGTGGCATTATTTACGCGGATTCTGACATTTTAATGATTATACTAGATTGATTTTTGGACGTCTTGGTATAGGCACCGGGGATAAAGATGAAGCGTTTGACAGTTCGCTGTGAACTTCGCGCGTTTGAAAGTTGTCTGTTGAAGCTGAAGTTGTTGTGTTGTATGTATCGATCCCAAAATTAATTATATTATGTAGCCCAGTTGTAGAAGCCTGAGACTTGTGATGGTAGGCCATAGGTTCGATTCATGGGATACAATATATGTGCATCATTTATATAGGATTGCCACTGTTCAGAAATAAATTTGTAGAGGAGGGATAGCAGCGTCCTCTGCACATCATAATACCACACTGCGATCGCCAACCCTCCTGTCAAGCTTGGCGATTGTGGAATATCCCCCATAGATATCTTTGATAGAGACCTATGCCTTACAGTGGGCATTTATGAGCTAAAAGAAGGAATAAAGGAATTGTTCACTGTGATAAATTTTACATTAATTTTTTTTCTATTAAAAAAGTTAATGCCAATGGCCGACTGGCCAGTAACTTTTGGCAATTTAACAATTATTTATTTTAGTTATGTTCAATATTTAAAAAAGTTTCTTTACGTTTTATACTACTTTTAAAATGATTGCGCATGCGGCAAACAATGCGAACTACACAACTGCCACTGTCAAATCACTCAACACGTGTTTCATCCCTCCACGGGGCATCTTCAGGAGTTATGTCAACTCTGTGTCTCTGTGTTTGGCACTAATCGGTGTAACATAGTCAACAATGCACAAACGTGCACATTTGTCAGCGGGCTGGCGGGTGGTGCACTTTGTTGCACGACTACCACTGCATGTGCGGAAGTGGCTAAATATTGGTCCTTTTTTTCCTTATGATGTACTTCCGCAAGGTAACGCCTGATTCCATTAAATATTTATTGACTCATTTACATGGTTGATAATGTAAACATGAAAAGTAGTTGAATTTTATTTAAATAATAATTGCTGAGTTTCTAATCGGCTCATGTTAACAGCTAGCTGGGTATAATGTTAAAATAAACAAAAATTCAAAAAAGCCTTCTTGTTCAAAGAAATTTTGAGTTTGGAAATTTTTTGCCAAATATTATCTAAGATCAGCACTTGCTTACGTATAGACAAATAGACAAATAATAAAAGGATTTTTAAATACACACAGTAAATTTATTTCCAAATATAGACAATTATTACATATTTACATTGTACAATAAAACTATTAGATAAATGTTTAAAGTTTAAAAACGTAACCAAACATTCATCACGAGATCTGATATGAAAGATTTAAGAATTAATTAAACTATTTCTATTTTTAAACACAGCATCACACGCCTAGTTTTATTCCGCAAATAAATTATTTACATAAAACATATCAAATAACTGTTTGCACTTACTATGGAGTAATACGAAATTAAATACATATAAAATATATATCAATTTAATTTCAACCGTCTAACTATGTATGTAAGAATCAATTTCGTGTAAACACTAAATAAATCGCTTTAAAATAATCCGCGTGGAAACATATGAAAGCCTTCGGATATCTTTTCTAAGCTGTTAAATTCCCGGCTAAATATAGACGAAGATAAGGATCGTGGTACATGCAACGCATTGTCCGAACCGTTGGGGCCATGAAAAGCGCTAATTTAGTCTCAATTTATATTACCTTTTTTAATACTACCAATCTATTGGATAAACTATCGATATACAGAATGATTGATTATAAGTGTGAAACCTTTGAATTTAAAGGTTATTAATCAGCAAAAATATTTAAATTTTTCACACTTGTATTCAATCATCCTGTATTATTACTGTAGAATATATATATATTTTATAAGAATGCAACAGGCCAATAGCTTCTGGATTTCGTTAAGACAGATAATAAATATTAATCAATTTTAATATGTAGTAATCTGAATTTTAATAGCGCTTTTTGTAATTTATTATCATTACGGTATTTAATATTCTGAAATCATTGATTATTTAATAGGGTGCACAGTACAGTAAATGATCTATACATTCACCTACAACCAGTCGCAATGTAAAAGTACTTTTTAACAAGTTTCGTCTCGCTAATTTCGTGGCCCCGCCGCAAGTTTCAAGTAGCTGCAGGCGACGAAGCAGACTGGGAAACTCCATTAGGACCAACAGGACCCGACGCTTTCTATTTATTTATATTTAAACGATATAAATTTTATACGCCACCCGACTCATTATTTCATAAGAGATAAGCGGAAATTCCTTACTAATTAAATTTACTTGAATTAGACTATTTAATTGGTCTACGGTGCAAGGCATAAGTGCCAGGGTTTGTGTTATAGAATACATTCAACAACCTACTTCTTTCAAACCAACATCTTATTTCTTCGCTTACGAACTGTGAACCTCCATTTTCCATCCATGTCTCATCAGCGATCTACTTCAAGTCTCATGGACCTCTAGAAATTCACCTGAACCCTTTTGGGGACTATGGGTCTAAACACAGAGAGGAATATTTGTTGTAAAGATAAAGATAAAATTTATTTAACGTTGGAACTTTTAACAGAACTCTTATCGATTTACAACTTATTATATTTTTAATTTTTAATCTACTCTGCTTCGCAAGGTGTTCGCATTTGTGGAAAATAAGCAAGAAGAAACTCCATAACCACACATTTTTAATAAAGATTTATACGTATACATTTTATCACAACACTGTCAAGGATTCTTGTCATTTAAATATTCGTTTATTGAATATTAAGACTTTTTCGTAAAATTATTTTTAATTTGCGTTTAAATTTTGTTAATGGTTGTACAATAATGTTTTGTGTCATTATATTAAAAAAATATGATACCGTTTATTACAAATGAATTAAAGAAATTTTGCGGTCGATACTTTGGTTCAGTCAGTTTTTCACGATGCCTAGTGTATTTACACTATGATCGTTCTCTCTCCCTCTCTCTCTTTCTCTGTGGCTTAATTTATATTATTATCATATTGATTGTGACAGTTGCATTGGACCGTAGACTGAACATCATATACTATTGACAATATTCTTACAAAACCCGCCAAATTTCAAGTGGCATTTGATCAGCACTGAAAAACAAAAATTTTCCATTTTTTCATTTCCTTACCATAAATATCTAAACCATACACAAACTAAAAATTATTAAATAAAGCAAATATTTCGTGATATTTATATCCTGTTTCAGGATATAACTATCGATAATTCGAAAGATATGATTTTTTTCTATGTACAGATGCAAACAACTTTTACAAAGGAATCATTATCACCCTACTGGTGTCAAGGTAGCGAAGGATTGAGGCTATTTCCTTATCAACACCGTCAACACATTGTTGCATGGACACGAGGTATTGCCCTATTGTATATAATACATACATACAATATACGTAGTTGTTATATGAAATCAAATCTTTCGTTCAAGATTATGTATAAAAAACAAAAGAAAAATTTTAATCAAAATATAAGACGTGCTAACTCACGATCTATTTTTAACAAAATAGTTTTTTTTTTATTTAATGGTCCTCGCTGTTGGGGACCTCTCGTTCCCCTATCTCATGTGGGACAGGGACTTTTTATTTCTAGTAATTTATTCATATTTTTATTATTATTCTCTTTTATTTCTATATTTTAATGTTAGTTTTATTTTTACCTATTGCATTTATCACATTTATCACATAATAAAATAGTTAAGAAATATTTTCTAGACCTATGATTATTTATCTGTTAAATCATTTCTTTTACTTCATCTTTCTTTATTCTTCCCGAGGCAAGTGCGATCCAAATCAGTTTGATGTATTTATTTATCATTGTATCATATTCAGAACATGTATTATATCTTATTTATTATAAGTATATATACTATATAAGTACATATATATGTTTTGTACACGTTAACTACCCATTATATATACTTCTACTATTTCAATACTTTGGTTGTCTGTAAGAGATTGCCTCGTGTGATAAGACCGCCCATCGTTCTCTTTTGCTTATTATTAAACTATTTAAATGTATCCTGGTGTGTATAATGATTATTTATCTGTTAATTCATTTCTTTTTTTCCTCTGTTTATTATTTCTGTGACAAGTGTGATCCAAATTAGTTTCATGTATTTATTTAACATGTATTATACTTTATTTATTGTAAGTATATATACTATATACGTACATATATATGTTTTGTACACGTTATATACGTACATATATATGTTTTGTACACGTTAACTACCCATTATATATACTTCTACTATTTCAATACTATGGTTGTCTGTAAGAGATTGCCTCGTGTGATAAGACCGCCCATCGTTCTCTTTTGTTTATTATGAAACTATTTAATTGTATCCTGGTGTGTATAATAAATAATATTAAATAAAATATGTATAAATGCGTCTTATTTTTAACGCTTTTTGTCTACGTATGACTACCAGACTGAAAAGCATGTATGTGATTTACTCCGACCCTGAAGAACCTGGGTCACAATTCTAGAGGAATAAGGAAGCCGGCAGATCATACCGTACTCGAGCTGTGTGGATCAGAAAGGTGAAGTAAACGCTTGGTATGCCTTCAAGAGAACTCCACAGTGTAGTAGTGGATTGACTTCCAACTAGTCCTGTAGAAAAATGGGGATGGTGGAATAAGGTCGTGAAGTCCTTTAAAATTCCAGACACTGTACTCCCCGGCGTTGTTCAAGACTGAGAAGTTTCTTACAAACTGACTCATTATCATCTAAAATTTTATCAGTACTCCTTTCTACCAAGACAAAACCTTCAAGGCTGTATTTAACACAGCCATCCAAAGGTGGAAGTAGTATTCTATACATCCAGACCTTGACACAGAGTAACCAATTGTCTCGCTCTAAAATATCCTCTGATACTGTTCAAATTAGGTCCTCTATTTTCATTAACTAAATATTACTGAGTCAATTTAAATTCTCTCATCAGGTCAAAACTATTTGAACTAATAATAGGAAAAATAGAATAAGAAAAGTGTAGTAATGTATTAAGAACGCACAACCTAAAGAAAACTGTGATAAAAAAATTAAATAAGTCAGTAATAAAATAAAGAATAAAAAAATGTACCTAGCCACCTAAGAGTAATAAGATGATGGAAAGAAGGCGATGAAAGCAAGAAGGAATGAAAGAACAAAATGAAAGATGTTGTGATGGAAGTAAGGTAAGAATAAAAGAAATTGAGAAGAATGACAGTGAGTGAAGAATAACGATGAAAGATCTGAAAAACTTAATTGTAAACAAAGACCCTGATCCCAACTAATTAGAGGTACGAGAGGCCTCCGATAGCGGGGGCTATAAAAAAAAACTATTTGAACAATATTGAAAGAAAAGTATTCCAATATATCTGTTAGCAGAATCTTTTCAGAACAGTGCCACGGACTCTTCTAGCTTTTATATGTCATTTCAGAGAAGTTCAATCTGATTTTACCTTTACATCAAATAAGACTTTTCTGGTTTTACTCATGACACGTGCTTATTGGAAACGATTCCATGCAGATAGTAACATGAACAAATAATGTTTACACTAAGTTACAATTCATTTAAGTTATCACTAAGCTGTTTGATTGTGGACGACGTGATTTTTTATATTAATCAAAAATATACCTTATGGTTATTTGATGTAATTGAGATTTTCTAGGTGAACCGATAACATAGTAAAGGTTGCGAAGCCTTTAAATGAGGATCTTTGGTAGACACCTACACCTATTTTAAAGCCTTATTTTTGGTGTCTCTTGAACTCCTCTATCATGTGTGATTACAAATAGTTTTTTACAATAATATTTTTTAAGAAATCTTCTCTCTCTCTATTTTGATTCTTACCTTCCTTTCCTTATTAATGTCACTTTACATCATCTTTGACTCTCTCTCAATATTTGTACATACATTGTTTTACTTTCATCATCTTCTCTTTTAGATTTTTAATTAGTATACATTGTTTTTATTACTCGTTTTCTATAGTTCATTCTTTTCAGCCGGTAGACGCCCTACTGCAAGGTTTAGGTCTCACATAAAGATCGCTTCGACGATGACCGTTCTTAGGCTGATCACATCCAGGACTTCTAGTGTCTTTAACTGTATCGCCGGTCTACCTAGTTAGGGGACTACCCTCGCCACGTCTACCTACTCGTGGTCTATTTTTTTTTTTTTTTTTTACTTTGATATTTCTATGGTTATTTTATCTTAACCCTTAATAGCCTAGAGTTTCAATTTTGATACCAATCTTTTAAACCGAATGTTCACATTACTATTAGTTTTTTATAGGTTGGCTGTACGAATTTTACTGTTGTATAATATTCTTTCCAACGAAATTTTGAAAAAATCTATTTTTCCCTTCATCTAGGCCCCTGAAGCAAAAACACAGTAATATTAAAAAAAATCACTTTCGCAAATCAGGCTATTTATTAAGGGTTAATTTGGAGAATTCTAAATTTTCATTTCTAATTCTATTTCTTATTTGCTATTGTATATATTAGAAACTTATACCTTGCAGTGGGCATCTGAAAAGAAGTTGTTTTCGTGCATCTATGTTATTTTTCTATTTCTATGTTATTTCGTGCATTATGTTAGACCAGTCAAACATTCATAGACGGCATTCATTTCTATTCTAGATAAAAGTGGTAAACTGAAAAATTTCCAGCTTTTATAAAATAAACAGGACATGGAACTCACGGGCTTTCGCTGTGTAATACGGGTAACAAACGTTGAAATTTAAAGCATCAATCAAATGAAAAAAAAAAATCTTCTGAAGCACAACCACCGTCAAAAGTCAATATAACTTTTAACAGCTTTCGTGACTACACAAATTGCTAACCATAAGCTTTAATTGCATCGGCTAAATGAGGGCATTACAGTTTCTGAACGTTCTCAACAACATTCAGGCTATATCACTGAATTTATTTATTTAGGTACACCAATAGTACATACAAATTAAAATTAGTTCAAAATGTATCGTATAAACAATAGTTTTATTATGTGTTCCTGTCTTCTTTTTCTTTTCAGCTGGTGGACGCCCATTGCAAGTCTTAGACCTCCACCAAAGGTCGGTCTTCCTCTGCCCGTATCCAGAGGCTTGACTACCCTCCCCCCTCCCCGCGTCTACTGGTTCGTGATCGCCACTCGTAAAGCCTTCGGCTTCATCAGCCATAGGTTGAACGCGCCACGCCAACTGCCACTTTAGACCTACCTCCGTGATTTTAATTCTTTTGATTTCTGATTCTGCTGCGAAACTTCAAGCATATTCCTCTCCATTGCTTTCTGAGTGATCTTGAGCCTTCTCATTAGGCTCTTCGTAAGTGACCACGACTGAGATCTGTATTTCATCACCGGCAACATACGAGTATATTGGTGAAAAACTTTCGCATTCGAATATTGCGGTAATGTGTGTTTCATATGTACCTTTATATGTAGCACAACATTAAAAATTTATCACATACAATATTGCTGAAAGATCAGACTACATCAAATCAAAATATTTAAGATAAAAGTAATCGCCAGTAAGAAACATATGGCTTACAAATTTAACACTGAAAGAGCTCTTAATTTCAAAATGTTTCCTCTGGCGCGCTATCTTTTTAAGGAAAGTGCTTAAAAATGTGTTATGAATACAGTGAATTATTAAGGTGGTGTGTAAAGATTCTATAAGTCGTGAAAGATATGAAAAGGACCAATATTTTGCCACTTCCGCATATGCAGTGGTAGTCGTGCAACAAAGTGCACCGCCCGCCCGCTGATAAATGCGTATGCAACAAACGATGTAAATAACCCAACTGCCACCGTTAAATCACTCAACACGTGTCACCCTTCCACGGGGCATCTTCAGGAGTTATGTTACACCGATTAGTGCCAAACACAGAGTCAACACGTGCGGAAGTGGCTAAATATTGGTCCTTTTCTTACTTAGAATGGACTTCCGCTCGGTAACGCCTGATTCCATTAAATATTTAAGATATGAAAACTAACTCTTGTCAAAAACTGAAACTCTTGTCTAATTTCAAAGTTACTCAACAATGCATGACTCTTCATATGTATGCCTGAGCAAGGATTTTTGTTCGGACTCGTATAGAAATCTTGATCATAGCCCTCAGATATAAAAGGGCTGCCAGTGGATACAAGTTAAAGTGACAGTGGGCATGCTACATAGGACTAAGAACAGATGGCCGCTCGCCTTAACCCTTACTGGTCGTCTGACATAAAAGGCAGCTAGCGCTTAATGCCCGTGCTATTACAGCATCGCGCACAATAGTAGATATCAGAAACTTATGGTTGTAACAAAAATAAATAGATTCTAAAAGATCTTATCTATAAGATAAAGTATTTCATTGTGTTATATAGGCTTTATTATCTTATTAAAAAATAAGTTCAACCTTTTATTTCTTAATTATTTAATGCCTGATTCTATATTTATTTAACAAAAAAGAAGTTTATAAATTGACATGGAATAGTCCTAAAGTTAACTTTATAACAGCGTTTCATTTAGATTATGATAGACAACCTCTTTCTACTTCTAGGGTCCTTTACTCTTAAAAAAAACTATATATTATTTTTTAATGAAAGTAATGTCAGTCATCTATTAGCGTGACCCAATAAGTAAGTGATTATCGATGTATAGATCGTTTATTCGCTTTTTTGCTACAACCACAAACAAACCAGACGAAGGCTTCGTTAAACTCCATTCATGCCGTTTCAAGTTTAAGCCGAGTCATTGACATTGATCAAGCGTTTGACCCACATCGCCTAGATCAAGGTCACCGTGCAATGTCAGGTTTTTATCTTCAGACATTTTAATCGCCCGCTCTATGTGATGTCTGACGTTTTCGATGAAAGCTCTACGGTTATTTTTGACATCAGTTTGACAGCTGTCAGTTGCGTAGATTTATACGCTGTGTTTATTTTTTTATTTTTTTTTAATTACATTCGTCCTGTTTAATTATCACGTCTAACTGTATTAGTGTTTATTGTTTGAAATATATCTATTCTATATTTTAATTTATAATGTTTTTTATTATTCACACTCGTAAAAAAAATAACTGGTAGGTTTTTTTTTTAATAGAGCAGTGGCAGGGCCGAAGCATGCGATAGTAGGTCGTAGGTTTGATCAACATACAATCTTATATAGTTCACACTTTGTGCATTAATTATATAGGATTGCTACTGCTCGCAAAACAAGTTTCAAGATGGTTGGCAGCCTTTATGTTAAAAATGCAATGACGTACCATGATGAGCAGTGACAGCCTAGCATTAGAGGACTTAGAATTGCAATCCCAGGTCGCAGGGGTATATTTCCGAGATACTTAATCATATTGGATTACCACTGCTTACAAACAAGTTACCAGAGGATGGGCAGAAGTATCCTCTGCGTACCATAATACCACAACCGATCGCTAACTAACCTGCCAAATGAATATCCTCATATTTATCTTTGTTGAAAGCATATGCTTTGTTAATATCTACTACAATTTCACTTGATTCCGAGACCGCCCAACTTTGATCTCTTAGACGTACGCTATATGTACTACCATCTTTCAAGGGCCCCCTCCAGAAACTTCAGCTAGGGCTGTCACTTGTCGATAATACATGTTTACCATTCCGAGTCAAGGGCGCCAAATTGCGTCTCTTTGTGTGAACCCTAATAGTTTAATGAAGTTAAAAGTAGTTAAAATTCTTCTTTTGTTTCTTTTTTATCTACAGGTTCTTTCTTCTATTGTAAGTTCCTTATCTAATTTTATGTAAACTTCTAAATGTACCTTTTGAGTTGTAATTTCTTTTTCTGGTTTTTAAGTGTACTTTCTCATATCCAGTTCTCCTTTCTTAATATCAAATCACTGCCTTTGATTGCCGTATGTGTCTCTTCTATTCCAGCGACAGCTTGGTTTATGGCTCTTAAATTTAAGATTCAACAACTTTACATGTCTGCTTTATTACATCCTAGATTACTTTAAATAATAAATAACTTCAGTTTTATCTGTGTAGATGCTGAGGATTTCTATCTGTTGATATTTATTGTCGTGTTCCGCTTGTAAAGATGGAACAATAAAAGAGCCAAGTGATCCTGTTCCCGATGGAATATTTATTCATGGCGGTCGTCTTTGAATTGCTTAAACTATATCAGTCGTAGATAAGTCTGCTTGAGTAATGACTGAGACGGTAGACATTAGAACTTAAGGTTGGCACTGATGTATGTCTACTGTGGATCTACTATCTGATTTATGCTAGCTTGATGGTCGGTGAAATTTATGATCATTTAAACTTTTCCATTGATTGCTTCTTATAATGGTTAGACTGGAATGTCTGGATGCTTAGATAGGATATAATACTCTGATCAAAAAGTAAAGTGAATTTGTTTATAAAATGCAAATTCTTTCTGGACGAAAAAATGCACTTTTTCCAACTCTTTTTAGAGTCCTAGAAACAGTAGAAATAGTCTTCTTCGATTCCGTTTTTATCTCCTCAATCGTGTCAAAATGATATCCCTACCACGACCTTTTAAGTTTACTGTATAGCCTGAAGTCACAAAGAGTCAAATTAGGTGAATAGGATGGTTGTAGAATGATATCAATCGAGTTTTTGTCGCATTTTTTTACTAAAAATTTGAGCTACTTTGGCACAAATCTAAATAAAAAACAATCTTCAAAATAGTTTGGGCTGATTTCATATTCCAACTTTTAACAAATACGCTTGTAATAAACCATCTTACCAACCAAACAAAAATTCTTTCCTTCCTACAATTTCATCTGAGTTTTTGATCACAATAGTACATTTATCAGGTTATATTTGTTGCTGTCTTTTCTTTTATTCTTTCTATTTTCTTACGTTCTTCCCAGACATTATCCTTATGTGATTGATTTTATTAATGAAGAATTAATGGTCAGAAGTGAGCTAGGCACAGCGCTTGTGCAACCAACGGTAGTTGGAGACCGAAAGTTTCTCGAGTCACGACCAAGTACCGGACGCAGCGTGGGTAGGCTTTCCACCGGATGGAACAATGATTTATACCAGACCATGGGGCGTAGTTGGACTCCACAACACCGGTCGTTGTAGTGATAGTGTAGTAGTTTACTATGGTCATGTTAATGCATGGAATTAAATATTTCTAATGGATTTAAGCCTGATGTTAATGCGTGGTATTAAATGTTTCTAATAGATTCAGGTTTTATTTTGCGGAAATCCACCCTTAGTAAGAAAAGGACCAATATACAGCTACTTCCGCCATGCAGCAGTAGTCGTGCAATAAAGTGCACCGCCCGCTAGCCCGCTGATTATTGCGCGTGTGGCAAACAATGTGAATTACAACTACCACCGTTAATTCACTCAACCCGTGTTTCACCCCTCCACGGGGCATCCTTAGGAGTAATGTTACACTGATTAGTGCCAAATACAAAGTCTCTGTCGCATTTATCAGCGGGATAAATTTATTTGATTTATTATTTCTGTAACTAATGATTTTAAATAAAGTATACTATAGATTAATTGACAGAAAATAATAAAAAAATTCACTCATTTAAAGACTTTAATTTTTTTTATGTATTTAAATAGTTATAAATAAATAAAAAGTAATGTAATTGGTATAAAAATTCCGGCAGCCCTGTTCCATCATCATGCGGCACACACGCTCCGTGGGCGTGGAATGCGCGGGAAGACTGCGCTTCTAAATTCAAATTTCCCGCGCATTTTGAATTGCAGACACGCGCCGATCGGTTCAATGACATCGCCATTGTTTTGCGAAACTCTTTGTTTTTTTTTTAAAAAAAAAAAACAATGTCACATTCAATCATTTACCTTTAAATACGAAACAATATATCTTTATGTTTTCAATATATGTTTAAATAACTCATCTCGACTAAACATGTAAGGTTTTAATACTAAAAAATCAATAGGCCAGTACGCAAACATTGGACTAAAACCAAGCGTATGGAGGATATTAAAAATTTTATTTGGCGCCATACTTACTTCATGTAATGCAATCGTAGCGATTCGGATCTCTTTATCGACCTACTCCATTTTAATATCACCAAATATTTTACAAAATATTGACGCGAAAATAAGAATACTTAATGAACTGTCATACAATAATGAAAGATTCCAAATTCAAAAATAATGTTTTGTTCAATTTTTATTTTAACTTTATTTATGGCCAGACTGTGTATATAATATTTAAAAAAGGACTTTTATTTATTTTCAGACTTTAAATAAGTTAAAAAAAAATAAAAATAGGAAAAACAAGTACATAATAGCGACCTTAATAATGGTAAATATATTTGACCTCAATACAGTAAAATATGCTTAAGGCTGGTAAGGTTTCTTTAAGTAGGTTTCAGACTTTGTAGATCTAGGCTTAGTTCTTTCAGCGATTCTCCATTTCAGACCAGATGAAACTTTAAATGTCAATTCGATAAATCTTAAAAAGAATTTGTAGATATCAAAATAAATTTAATATTCATCTCTTCCTACAGTAAAATTAAATGGTGAGAATTTGAAAACTAGTTTGCATTAATAGGCAATGTATATTACACATGGTGTGAATATCGAAAAGAATATAAGAAGCATTTCAGAGACAACTGGACAAACAGATAAAAACTTTCTACAAGTTAGCTGGCGCGTGCGAGTTGTGAAGGGCCGGGAGGCTTCGCCGCGCCCTATACGAGTACGATAGCAAGCAATTTACTTTATCACTTATAACCCAATAACTGTTTTGTTAACAATACCGACTTTTCACCGTCGCCTGTTAACGATCGACGGAGTGATGCGATTTACAACGTCACTTTTGTTAGACGATCGTAAATATTGATATAACTGTCGTAGCAATGTATTGCGAAGTATTCGATATGTTATTTTGTTACTTTCTCTTAGTACATTAAACGAACGTTTCAATTTATTACTTTTTATTCATGTCATTACCAATTATATATACGTCATAAAAGGAATGTTCCAGAAGCCCATTTCTATATAAACTAAAATTAAAATGACTTCTAGAGTGGTATCCTATAACAAACTCAGACGTTTCTCTTGTGTCAATTGACTGTATTATGATTTTGGCTAACGGGAGTAAAACTTGGTCTCTCACTTCGGACTCTACTGTCGAGGTCAGAGTGACTCAACGAGCCATGAAGAAGGTTGAAATGGCAGGTAGAGCTACATTTAGTTTAAAATAGATAGCTATTGGAAACTTAAATTTCTGGAGTAAAGACCAAGGTTCGATAAGCGCAACGAATAACATCTTATTGGAGAGGTCGTTGCAGTCGTAGGACATTCACAACTGAGCATAGCAGCTGTGAATATCCTACGACTGCAACAATTGTCCACAAAAGTGTTATGTTAAAAAACTGCAACGAATAACATCTTATTGGAGAGCTATACCCAGCTGTGAATGTCCCATGACTGAAAAAATTGAACATAAAAGTGTTATGTTAAAAACTACAACGAATAACATCTTATCGGAGAGCTATACCCATCTGTGAATGTCCTACGACTGCAACAATTGCCCATAAAAGTGTTATATTAAAAAACTGCGACAAATAACGTCTTATTGGAGAGCTATACCCATCTGTGAATGTCCCACGACTGCAACAGTTACCAACAAAAGTGTTATGTTAAAAAACTGCAACGAATAACGTCTTATTGGAGAGCTATACCCAGCTGTGAATGTCCCACGACTGCAACAGTTACCAACAAAAGTGTTATGTTAAAAAACTGCAACGAATAACGTCTTATTGGAGAGCTATACCCATCTGTGAATGTCCCACGACTGCAACAGTTACCAACAAAAGTGTTATGTTAAAAAACTGCAACGAATAACGTCTTATTGGAGAGCTATACCCAGCTGTGAATGTCCCACGACTGCAACAGTTACCAACAAAAGTGTTATGTTAAAAAACTGCAACGAATAACGTCTTATTGGAGAGCTATACCCAGCTGTGAATGTCCCACGACTGCAACAGTTACCAACAAAAGTGTTATGTTAAAAAACTGCAACGAATAACGTCTTATTGGAGAGCTATACCCATCTGTGAATGTCCCACGACTGCAACAGTTACCAACAAAAGTGTTATGTTAAAAAACTGCAACGAATAACGTCTTATTGGAGAGCTATACCCAGCTGTGAATGTCCCACGACTGCAACAGTTACCAACAAAAGTGTTATGTTAAAAAACTGCAACGAATAACGTCTTATTGGAGAGCTATACCCATCTGTGAATGTCCCACGACTGCAACAGTTACCAACAAAAGTGTTATGTTAAAAAACTGCAACGAATAACGTCTTATTGGAGAGCTATACCCAGCTGTGAATGTCACACGACTGCAACAATTGCCCATAAAAGTGTTATGTTAAAAACTGCAACGAATAACATCTTATTGGAGAGCTATGCCCAGCTGTGAATGTCCCATGACTGCAAAAATTGAACATAAAAGTGTTATGTTAAAAAAACTGCAACGAATAACGTCTTATTGGGGGGCTATACCCAGCTGTGAATGTCACACGACTGCAACAATTGCCCATAAAAGTGTTATGTTAAAAAACTGCAACGAATAACATCTTATTGGAGAGCTATGCCCAGCTGTGAATGTTTAATGGAATCAGGCGTTACCTCGCGGAAGTCCATCCTAAGTAAGAAAACGACCAATATTTAGCCAATTCCGCACATGCAGTGGTAGTCATGCAATAAAATGCACCGCCCGCCAGCCCGCTGATAAATGCGTATGCGGCAAACAATGCGAATCACACAACCGCCACCGCCAAATTACTCAACACGTGTTTCACCCCTCCACGGGGCATCTTCAGTTATGTTACACCGATTAGTGCCAAACACAGAGACATTAACAAAACATAAAGACATTAACATAACAAACAAATAACATCTTATTGGAGAGCTATGCCCAGCTGTGATTATCCTACGACTGCAACAATTGCCCACAAAAGAGTTACTAATTGATTAGAACCTAGGAATAACCAAGGTCGAATATAACTCAAATAATTACTCATCTGAAGTGGCAGTGAATAAAGCACGTCGCTTGTGCAACTGATAGCTGGTAGACGCGGAGTGGGCAAGTTGCCCACTTGGTGGACAAACATAGTTAAGGTATCATGAAGTCGCTTGATGCTGACAGCGCAGGACAGGACAGGCAGCTTTGCTGAAGCCGTCAATCGGCTAAGAAGAATAAGGGAAAGGCATAAAAACTTATCTTTATTTATATATATATATATACTAGCTGATCCCGCAAACGTTGTTTTGCAAAAAAAAATAAAGTTTTTTATTAACAAATGTAAGATAACGGTTGATCGTAGAGGAGTGAAAATTTAGGTTTGTATGTATTCTTGTATGCTGTATCATAAAAAAATAAAAACCAAAAAATTGTCTAAAAAATTAAAAATAAAATTTAGGGGTGGTTTAACTACTTAGGGTTATGGAAAATAGATAGTAGCCGATTCTCAGATCTACTAAATACGCATATAAAATTTGGTAAAAGTCGGTCAAGCCGTTTAGGAGGAGTTCAAGTTCGAACACGTTGACACGAGAATTTTATATATTAGATATATTCCTATTTATTTAATACCTTTCATTTTTATGTATATATTAGTGTTCTTGTAAGTATGTATATTAATTTATGTATTTATATGTATGTGCATCCCAAACTGCCCTCTCCTTCGTGTCTCTCATCTCCATCCAAAGGTTATCTGGTAGAGATCGCCTCGAGCGATAAGACCGCCTCTTGTACCTCTATTACATTGTTTCTTTTTTATAGTTATTTTCTATGGTGTAAAGTGTAAATAAATAAAATATTCAATACAAACCTTGTAATATCTAATATATAAAATTCTCGTGTCAACGTGTTCGAACTTGAACTCCTCCTAAACGGCTTGACCGACTTTTACCAAATTTTATATGCGTATTTAGTAGGTCTGAGAATCGGCTACTATCTATTTTTCATACCCCTAAGTGATAAGGGTTGTTCACACTTAAAAAAAAATTATTTTTTTAACGAAATTTTTTGTTTTTATTTTTTTATGATACAGCATACAAAAATACATACAATCTTAAATTTTCACCCCTCTACGATCAACCCCAATTTTTTTGTTAATTAAAACCCTATTTTTTTGCAAAACAACGTTTGCGGGAACAGCTAGTAGATGTATATTTTTACTAGAGTTAAACTATATGTAAGCTAGGCGCAAAAGTTTGGTTAGAATTTATATGAAACACTATAAAATCATCGGTGTAACTTGGCGGCGACGGTAAAAGCACTTATCCTGTTAATCTCAAATAAACATTCTCTTAGTCTTTACCGAGAAATATTTCACATCTGGAGCGGTAACGGTACCCTGGATCATCTGTTTCGCTCTAACACGCCTTCTCTGTTATACACACGAGATCAGATCTTAAGACAAATCGAGCGACATTTTGAGTTTGCTTCGCGTATATCCTGCTTTCTACGCTATCTTTGATCATTTTATTTAAAGTTATACATACACGATATTATTTATTTGTGCATTAAAATAAATTTACGATTAATATATTGAACACGGGAGTCAGAAGCAATCTTTATTTCTTGTTGTTTATTTGTTAATAATGATTAAAATATTGATAATTAAGTATTATTTGCATATATAAGGTAATTTAAATAAAAAAATACGCAGTGCAGACACTTTAATATGTTACTTCGTGCGATGCCGGCACCGTACTGGCCCACAGAACTTGGTCGGTAGGCATATCGCGCCGGCGCGAGACTGGCCCCTCACTGTACACCCCGCGTCTCGTGCCGGCGTGACATCGACAGCTAAGTTGTTAAAGAAAGAAAGACAAAAATAGGTCACTTTAAAATTATATTTTCTTACTGTATAATGCTATGATTTCAAAGAGTATCTTGAGTTTCTGGCCGACTCTTCTTATCAGATTAGCGTTCGGAGCCGGTGGTAGCATACTGCATATAATGTTAAAATAGTCGACGTAACAAATTCATTTAAATTGTCGTAATTATTTACATGGAATAATTAATGTTTTTTTGACAGGATGAATTGTAATTACTAAGGTGACCATGAATTTTAAATTTTCGGGACAGTCCCGAATAAATGACCCATACATTAATAATCTAGTAAAACGTGTTCATACTTGGATACGTTACTTAAAATGAATTAAGTTTTACGTAAGTAAATAAGTTTTTAATAAATTTTCGCAGCATTTATGAGGGTATTAGAAATTTTAAGCATATAGTTTCTTGGTTATTTTTGATATGAATAAAAAATCAAATAATTATAAAAGTATTATGTCTTAACAATCATTACTGACTTCCAAATTAAACAACCTGCCACAGTTTTCACAACAAAAATGAGTCTGAATTTGTTGTGAGTTCTTTTTGGGTCTGAGCGCATTTGAATCTCTTGTAAGTTCGATAGGTTTTTAATTTCTATTAAACTAAGCTCTAAGCTATTACGCTCTGTTATTAAGCTCTGCTATTAAGCTCTGCTATTAAGCTTTGCTATTAAGCACTGTTATTAAACTCTACTATTAAACTCTGCTATTAAGCTCTGCTATTAAGCTTTGCTATTAAGCACTGTTATTAAACTCTACTATTAAACTCTGCTATTAAGCTCTGCTATTAAGCTTTGCTATTAAGCACTGTTATTAAACTCTACTATTAAACTCTGCTATTAAGCTCTGCTATTAAGCTCTGCTATTGAGCTCTTATATTAAGCTCTGCTATTAAGCACTGCTATTAAGCACTGCTATTAAAATCTGCTGTAAAGCTCTGCTATTAAGATATGCTATATTCTCCTCTTAATGCACATAAATAATTATATTTTGAAAATCTTTTCATAACTTGAATAAAAAACTTCAACTAAAATTACTGCTTACTTCTCATATCGCGCAATAAAAACCTTCGCAGTCAAATTCAAATTCAAGATATCTTTATTCAAGTAGACATTTACATGTGCTTTTGAATCGTCTATTATTTTAACATTATAAGTAGTAGGCACTACAGTCTCAGAACGCTGATCTGCCAAAAGAAAGGTGTATTCACACTAACCGTAATCATAAATCATTATACATAAAAACTTGATATGAAAGTGCTATGTTGACAACAATTAAAGTAAATGTTCCCGAGAATTTGTTTCTCGTTTTAAGCGGTAAACTTTAAAAAGGCACTGGACCTTTGATTTTCACCGCCTGGCTGGTGTTTCCTGATCATACCAAATGCCTTTAAGTTTTTATATTAATACCTTAAAAGGTTAATGGCTTATTTTAATTGGACGATGACAAAACATGAGTGAGTTCTTATTTAAAGGTCTTTAAACTTTAGTTGAACCTTAACTTTGTATTGTGTAAGTTGATGTAAAAGCAGGAAAGCAGTAAAGGAATTATTCTTAACCTATGGACGCCCACTGTAGGGCATGAGCTTTACCCAAAGATCGACACGATGATCAGTCTTGCGCTGCCCGCAACTAGTGGGTCCTGGGACCATAACTAAGTCGTCAATCTACCTGGTAGGGGGGAGAGGAGGGGGGGGGCTACCCTAGAAAGTTCACTAGAAATTCTTCTAGCTACGCAATCTTGGTTCTTCCAAAATTAATTAAGGTAATATATCAATTTTTTTAATCATTTCATTATTCAAAACATCTGTTTTCAATCAACCTGTCTAATGCGATCTAAAGTGTAATCAAATCTGTTCAGAGATAGATAGTAAACAATCATGAATTTTGATATATATATATAGTAATCTGAACGTTGGAAACGCTTTTTCTTATTGTCATTTATTTATTAATTATTTATAGAATTATTTATCTTTGAATAAGGTTTACTATATATTGATTGATAGTAAATGACCTATATATTCACTCCTTGAAGTTTCACATCTAAAGTCAATCACCCTGTAGAAGCAAAACAGGTTTGTTATTATTTAGAGAGAAAAAACTCTTTCCTGTCATATATGAATTCAATTAAATCATAATATTTGCAATCAACTTAATCTAGAATCACATTTTTGATTAATGAATCATTTTGAGTTTTGATTTCAAATTTTTAGTTACACATCAATAGTTTGTAAAATTACAACCAATGTCACGCTAAAGAAAAAAGATAACACGAGAAGCTTAAAAGATATCACCATAGGCGAGCTCAATTTGATTCTAAATTCAAATTAATCCAATAAAAATTAGTTTTTCCGGCTTCTTTCTCTTGACATATATGTGTTCATTACAAACTATATATAGCTTAGAATAATAATAATAGAATAATATGGGTCAGAAGTACATATATAATTCCCCCATCACTTTTCTTCCATCGGCCAAGAAGACGCAAAGATTTACAACATCCCTACACATTTGAAATTCCTTAAATAAACAAACAAGGTATAGAATAACCTATCAGCGTCGTTGTTTCCAGCTAACTTATAACTTAGGAGTCTTTAAGTCAAGAGTGAATAGGTTTCATCTAGGCACATAGTAAACCTCGTTATTACTTAACATAATTTTTTTTTAAAATAAATATTTAATATGGTGACCATGTTAATGTTGTTTTTTTAAGGATATCCTTTTTGCTTTTTTCGAAGAATTGTATGTTACAGTGGGTATGGTATATCACTCGTAGCTTTTGGGGCCGAATGGTTCTCGAATGGTCACTGTGAACCGGTTAAAGCCGCGTATGAAGCCTTCTTTCTAGGTGGAACGTTGACATAGTCAAGGTCCCTGGATGAGGAGGGGATCTATCGTCGGACACAAATAGTTTCTAAAAGACAACTGCCTATGAATTCATAAAAAATGTCCTAATGTCAACAAAAATCATGGTCACCCTACAACTGAAATTGTTATGCATAGGATGATTTCTATGTGTCCGGAATTCTAATGGGCCGAGCATTGTTACTTATCTATACAATTATCTGTACCACTGTTCCAGCGCACGTGTCCACGGAGCTTTTTCTTTGGTGTTTTATTGACAATGATCCTGTGGCGAGAAGTTGATTATTTTTGAGATAAGAAATAAACGTAGCAGGTATTTGAATATAATTCATGTTAGAGGAGTATGGAAGTAATTTAATATTGCGAGAGATAGAAAGACAGCTTTAATATTTAATGGAATCAGGCATTACCTCGCGGAAGTCCATCCTAAGTAAGAAAAGGACCAATATTTAGCCGCTTCCGCACAAAGGTTTTTTTTTAAAGATCCCCGCTATTGGGGGCCTCTCGTACCCTATTTATGGTGGGACAGGGACTTTATTTGCAATTTAATTTTTACATGGTTTTTTTTTTTTTTTTTTGCCGAGGCTTTTTTTAGGCAGAAAGGTTATCGTGTAGCGACCATGAGCCGGTTGAAGCGTGGGCCTCCACTAGGTGGACCAACGATGTAGTTGAAATCGTGGGAAGTCGGTAGATGCCGCCAGTGCGGGACAGATCATCGTGGCGATATTTGGAGAATGCCTATGCCTTGCAGTTGACGCCCATGGACAGATAAGAAGAAGCGAAGCACATCCTCGCACCCTCTGCATCCCATAAGCATAGTATTAACAGCAAGACGTTAGAGAAAGACTAGCGAGTCATGTGTACTTAAATATCTCATGTGCGTCTGGTTACTCTATTACATTCAGACCTTTTCCCATATAAACCAACCTAGACCGCAACTCATAAATTTAGCTAATTCCGACGACTTTTACTATGACGTCAGTTCATCTAGTGGGCGGCATATATATATTTATAAGTACATTCTTTTGAAAAGAAGTCTCTCTTTGACTACTTAGTAAATCCTGTAACATTCAAAAATAATCATCAATATTAATTGTACATACCCCTCAGTGATAGATGTGATTAGACCAGGTGGAAAAGGCCTATATTATGCATTTTCTACAATTTATTAGTCATCTGTCGACCTTGTAGTGGAACGTTCTACATTGCGCTTTCTGGTCTGTGGTCTCTACTAAAGACCATTAAGACCCAACTTGTGCTTCGCACCATGTAAGTCAACCAGAGCTATTTTAACTTACCTAATTATATATATATATATATATATATATATATATATATATATATATATATATATATATATATAATTAAATCCGTTAGAATGCTTACTTTACGCTCTGTATATATGTAAAAAGTCACTTTTCTTACAACAAAAATTAACACATTTTTAATGCAACCAAATGTAGTTATGAGAACGTTTTTATTGCAAGCGAGTGTACGGTTAACTGTTGAAGAATAGCGGCACCTTTACACTCGGCAAACGTGAGGAGACGACGCTTAAGTCCGTCCAGGAATTTCTACGAGATATTTGACCTGAAAGTGTCGCCATCTGTTATCTCAACTGTGTCATTACTAGTCACTTGGCGAATATTAAATCTATTTATTTATATATCTCACGTCATTATTAAAAGAACAATTAAATAGACACTAAAATCATATCTAGATATTAATGTGAACATTTCGTTCATCACCATTTTAGTCATATGACGGATCAGTTGGACATAGACCTATCTCATAAATATTTAATATGACCCGTTTAGAAGCGACTTTTATTCAACATCATCTAACAACCTTAACTGTTCACCACGTTTGCCTTATAATTCCATCACCAGCTTTATTCCTTATTTATAAATCCTCAATCTTAAATCTATGACAGTGACTTTTGTATGAAATAATTTTCAGTTCATCATTTTTAGCATTCTCTTATGTCATCCTTTACAAGTTATTTTACTATGTCTTCCTTCATTATTTATATCTTCTTTTATACTCTTTCTTTCATTCACAATCCTTACATCTCCTCTTTTTCTTTGTCGCGTTCATTTAGTATCACAATTTTTAATTATTGTCCGTGTTGCTATGACTTGTTTGAGATTTTACAATTTATTTTTAGTTAATCTTGTATTTGATCTTTGTTTATTTTTTATATCTTTTTTTCATCACCTGCTTGGAGAATCAGGCAGTTGTCGGTGATGATGGAAGCGAGATCTACCTTAAAGAGCGTGATCTTGGAAGGTTGAGAACTTTGGTGATAGTATAATCAACTCCTTAGGAATAGATTAGATAGAGTATGTCCATCTTGTCAGTGGACATCCTGATCATCTGACATCATTCAACTCGCTAGATGACTTTTGTTAGTCAGAAATGAGATTTATAGATCTCCTCATTTCTAACATGATCTCGTGTAGAAATTTTACATAGATTTCTCCTTAATGACATTATTCAAATTAAAACTATAGTTCGTAAGGCTTTTAAACAAACCTACCGGTATCATTATTTCCAGCTATACCTTAGGAGTCTTCAAGGCAAGAGTGAATAGGTTTTTTCTAGGTAAGCATGTAGCATGGTAGACTTCATCGCTTATCATCAGGCAAGATAAAGATCAAATCGCCTATAAACGATAAAAAACTAATTAATGCGAAGATCACCACGAAGACCAGTATTGCGCATCCTGTGTTTTCCCTACCTTCGCCCCGACCGAAGTTATTATGAGAATATATATCCTAATAATAATAAAAAAGTATTATAGCATGTATAAAGAAATTGTAATATTATATGTTCAGCAGTAGGCGTCGCACATCGGAAATTATGACAATGAACAATATTAATACAATAAAGAATTTGATTTAATTTTTAATATTCCTGATATTTTAGATATTTAAAAACTTTAATTATATCAATGTTATTTTGAGATGTAATCCGTACCATGTCTAATAGACTTCTATGTTTAGACAGATAATAATTACACGTTATACATTGATTCATCGCTTAGACCGTAGTAAACTCATTCCAGTCAAATTACGCAATGTTTAATGCTCAATGATTTCGTATCAATTGTTCTCGTGTGCGTTCTACAGAACGGATATGTGGAACGGCGCTTAATGGTGTGACTCGCTTTCGGTACATGATACAGGATGTTCGGAATTGAAAAATAATATTTTTATTTTTTTTAAACTTGAGTTTTGATATAATAAGATTCATACTATATGTAATATAAAAGAAAAATTATTAAATGTACTATTTATCGTAACAACCAACATAAACTAAACCGCCTTCTTTAGTCTCTAACATACTCTAAATATATACTTATCCTTTGAAAAACTACGAAGGACTCGACTGACAGGGATATAGGGACATTAGATATGTTCCTCAATGCAAGGAAGAAAGTCAACCATGATAGGTATATATATAAGGATTGTTGGTATTATCCCAGAAGATCAGAAAGTTTCATATTACAGTGAAACAGGCAAACCTTGATAATTCTTAATTTATTTTGACGTAAACACTAATATAGATAGAGCTCTCTAGAAGCACAGAATATATAAAATATATAGCTAATAAATAAATCAATGAATAAAAAAAAACGTTCAAAAATATTTTTTAATAAAATTTCATTCGAATACAATGTCTCTGAATTATCAATTAAAATTAGTATTATAAATCCCACTTTTTAAAATGTGTAAACGCATTCTTACAATATGTTTCATTGTTGACTTCCAATCATCTTTCCCTTTCATTTACATACAAAAGTGTTGAAAGAACCAACCCGCCTGCCAAGCGCGGCGATTTTGGTAAATTCCTCCATAGATGTCTTTGGGAAAGGCTTTTACCATGCAGTGGGCCGTCTTTGGGCTGAAACGAAGATGAAATAAAAAGCCAGTTTGACTTTGTGGCCCACTCTTCTCAAATCAGATCTAATTTATAGTCCACATATGTGCTAAAATTTATTCTAATTGAGGTCTGAAATTTCTAATAACATTCACAAGTGTACACTAAATGATGCTATGTGTGAAATAAATTGGTTAATATTGATAAGATGATTCATTGCATTTAATTTGCTTTAATGTTATTTATTACAAAATAAAAATTGGAAAAAAAACATCCTGTGTACAGAAGTATACCGCTACGTTTATTCGCGGATATAAAAGAACAGGTTTAGTGTAACACGACGTGAGCGATGCGAAATGATAAGTCACCAGCGGACGGTGGCCGATGGTGGACGGTGACCACCTACCGGTCCGGAGTATGCGGAATTGATTTACTCGACGTCGATTTGATTATTTCAATGCACCTTCTGTCCCGACAGATTTCATCCAAAACATACATTTTACAGTTCAGAAAAAAATTAAGTTTGTTTTTCAAAATGATCACTTTATTTACTAATTTAGCAAATGTCATTTACAACAATCTTATAAGAAAATCAAAGGATAATGTTCTGTTAAAAAATATGTTACCAGAACAGTATAGTAGAGAATCGGGTCGATAACTATTCTTACTAAATTCGAGCTACAAGAAAGAACAATGAAAATAATATAGAAATTAAATTCAAGTAAATCGTATAAAAATGAATTTAAAAAGATACGTATGTTTACGATAGTAGATTGTTAAATATCAAGTGTGTTCAAGCTCTTTGATAGTGCAATTGAATACGCATTCAAAACACGCAAAAGATCTTTTTACGTAAATCATATTTATTGAAATTATATGACAAAAGCACACGTATATGACAGCATTCCTAACAATACTTAAGATGCCAGTTAGTTAATTATGATCGGTGTTATGATTTCGCTAATGTTATGGTGGAATAATAATTATTATTATTCGCATCAGTGATTTGTTTTGATTTCCCAGGAGTTGACATAGGTTATATAGTTAAATATTGAAATAAATCGACAATCAATCGGACCCAAAAATAATCGTTCAAAAAGCCGCATGTGGCCCGCGAACCGTACTTTGACCACCTTTGTTGTGTATATAAGAAGAGTTGATTTTAGAAATCGACCAATATGACGCGAAGAACACAAAATAGTTGGTAAACCTAACCTAGGCGGTTCAAGAAAAATATAATTCAAAAAACTTTGCTAAGTTGAATATACACATTTGCAACATCATTTCGATGCCTTTCATCCTAATAAATTAAAAAAAAATAAATAAAAAAACCGTTTATTACCGCAACCTCCAAATTACTCAACACATGTTTCCCCCTCTGTGTTTGGCACTAATCGGTGTAACATAACTCCTGAAGATGCCCCGTGGAGGGGTGAAACACGTGTTGAGTGATTTGGCGGTGGCGGTTGCGTTATTCGCATTGTTTGCCGCATACACATTTATCAGTGGGCTGGCGGGCGGTGCATTTGTTGCACGACTAAATATTGGTCCTTTTCTTACTTTCAATTTAGTTTCCTCGAAATAAAGAATTCTGATTTTTTATCAGCAGGCTACATGGCCATGTGACTTTAAGAGTCTATAATAGAGACCACGAATCGACAAGTTCCTTAGAGAACGTCCACACATGGTGGACAGATGATATTGATGCAGGCTCAATCCAATTGTCCTTATTGAAAATTTATGGTTGAGACCTTATCAAAAAGTCTGCCCTGCTCTCTAGGAAGTTCACAGTAAAATCGAAGATCCTCAAAGATACTAATGGAGAATTAATGAAATGGAAGGTATAACAAAAAATGATACAAAAAGTGTGATGATCTATGTAACCTCTCTGATTTATATCTGAGCCTACCTCTTAACCAGACAAGCTTCAAAAAAAAACATTGTTTTTTAAATCACAGATTATTGCTACAATTCATCAAAAGATACCTTATCCTTAATTTGTAACCATGTGTAGTATAATTAGTGCTCTTATAACCAGAAATACACCGGATCAAATCTCAAGGTAAATATACAAAGCACTAGATCACAAAGGTATTGATACCTTACTGTTAATTTGTAACCATTAATGGCATAATTCGAGTTCATAAGAACTTTACGTTATAAAACCAGAAAAAGCACCAGATCAAATCACAGCGGAAATTTACAAAGCACTAGGTGACAAAGGAATTGATACCTTACTCTGAATTTGTAAACATGTATAGCATCATTGATGCTCTTATAACGAGAAAAGCACCGGATCAAATCTAAGCCGAAATTTACAAAGTACTAGATGACAAAGGAATTGATACCTTACTCTGAATTTGTAATCATGTATAGCATCATTGATGCTCTTATAACGAGAAAAACACCGGATCAAATCACAGCGGAAATTTACAAAGCACTAGGTGACAAAGGTATTGATACCTTACTCTGAAATTGTAACCATGTATAGCATCATGGTGAACCATTTTACCTTTGCACAAGAAACAATCAACTTGCTAGTATGACAACTACCGCACCTTGACTTTGATATCCCATGGTCACTAGATTCTTCTTCAAAATTCTATCACTTCTTACTTAAGAAACCTTAGGAGTTTAACATTCCAATTATTTTGTACTTTATTCATTATAGCATGACTTTTCATTGTGTAGACAGAAATCAACTCCGATTTATTTTAAAAGAGCACGAGATAACTCAATATTGATCTATCTGTATTAGTACTATTGCTACAGTTCTTTGATAAAAAACATTTCTACTGTAGTAAAGATATATTATTAATTATACAGTTTTTTCGGTTCAGGAAAAGTGTGATTCGAGGCTGGATCATGTTACCCATCATACATAGTGCGTCACAAGCTTTCCAAATAGGGTAACCAATTTATACAGGGTGTTTGTAAATGTAGATATAAAAGTTTTGAAGATTAATACAGACCAAAGAGGCATTCTCATTACTCTAGTTTCTTTTTTTTAAATGAAAGGTACAACATTGGATCTTTTAACAGAATTCTTATTGATGGTAAACGACAATTTTTTAATCTATTTTATTTTTGACTCGACTCGGCTTCTATATTATAGCACTGGAAAAGAACAAAGTTTCCATTTTATATTTATAACCAAACAGCCTTTATAAATAAAAATAATTATAATCGATTATTCACAATTATCATTTTAAAACATCCTGTATAAGATCATTAAAGTCGTTCCATAAAAACATTTATTAAACTCAAAAACCGCAGCGTGAGTTTAGTTTTGAGGCAACAAGTCATTGTCAGAGCATGTCTTGTTAACGGTTACCGACGGCCGGTCATGGATCGATGATCTATACATTGCGATCTATAGATCATCGATCCCGCGGACGGATATTAGCCGCCATTAACTACCAATGGACTTGTCCGTCTGAGTGTAAACAATTAAAGATTGTGGCACACCGAGTATATTTTATTGTTTTAAATGTCTAACGTTTTTATAGAGAAATTATTTGTTTGAAAATGTCAATCATTTTGTTAATAATAATTTTACATAAATAATATACAGACAGACATAAATAATAATTAAATTATTTATTTATTTATTTTGAGCGGGCATGCCTGCCAACTACAAAGATAATATAAGTTTATATTCTTTTAATACAACATTCTACAAGTTTAAATATGTTTACTTATTCAAAAGCATATTCGTAAGCAACCTTTGCTAATTGCAACTACTCTATATATCTAAAAGTTGTAAAAAAAGTGGTAAAATATTTCAACATAAAAAACGTCAATTAGGAGAAAGAAGAGAAAGCTAGAACGTCCCCGGTACCAACAGGAAATCAATCAAAAAAGAAATTACTTAGTCTGGCTACGAGATCTATGATGAAGAAGTACAGTATTTCATCATCACTAAGTAAAGCAAAGTTAATTTTTTATTAAACGTATTACGTTCTAAAATACATCCAAATATGTTTTTGGAAGAAGATGAAAATTAATTTGAGAGACTTTACGTTTGGCTTGCCAATATTTTAAAAGCTCATTAAACTAGAAATTTTTAAAAAAAAATTATATTTAAGAATCACTGATAATTACAATTTCCTTCGAATCATTGATTCTATTTATTTCCTAATCTTCTATCTCTTATAGTTTAATTTCTTTTATCATAACACCGTTATAGGAGAACATAAATAAAGTTAATAAAAATTTAATAATTTCCTATCTCGGTGTACCACCAGCTTTATTGTGACGATAAAAAAGAGACAATATAATTGTAGTTATCGTGCCGTACAAAGTTAAGCATTGATAGTTAAGTACATCCCGTCGATTTTAATTGACAAACGTCGTTCAACGGACTTGAATTGTAATGGTTAACGTAATTACAGTTTTAGAACACCCCGTGTAGTTTATCTCGACGAGGCAGATGATATTGCTCTAAATTTATGTGTGGGCTTAGTTAATGGTGTTTGTAAATTGGTGGAGAATTACGGAGTCGATTAGATACTTTCAAATTGAAACGGTTGTGTGACATCAATTGGGCAGGCTTCATGGCATGGTTCTGGAGTATAGACCACGACAAGCGTACAAGCCTCCAGGTTCTAGGTGACCATATTAAGGTAAAAACACCGGATTCAAGCAACTTGCAATCGATTTTATTCGAATTATTTATCGAAGGTCTATGTCCAGTAGGGGATATCCTATGGCCAAAATGATGATGATATGAAATGGCTATTAGATTGCAAATGGTATTTCTTTAAATGCCATCATCATCACCGTCATCATGATCATCGATAGACACCTATTGCAATGCATAAACCTCCCACACTGAGCCCATTTAGTGACTTCTCGCGATCTTTAACTATGTAGTTGGTCTGCCCAATAGTGGGACTACAAATTGCGTCTATCGACTCGTAATCACTACTCTAGAATCTTTCGGTCCCAGATGAAATTCTTCTTTTTCTTCTCAATCAATAGACATCCACTGCACCGGGTTTCTGCTGCATTCAGACTTCCCTCAACCTTATCTTTCTTTCCTGTCCACTTAAGGGGACCTACTGCTTCTATCAGCTCGTGGTCTCCAGAACCTTAAGGATCCAACGACTCCACTTTAAACGAGCAATTCTTCGAGAACTGCAGAACCTTAAAGATCCAACGACTCCACTTTAAATAAGTAATTCTTCGAGAACTGCAGAACCTTAAAGATCCAACGACTCCACTTTAAACGATCAATTCTTCGAGAACTGCAGAACCTTAAAGATCCAACGACTCCACTTTAAACGAGAAATTGTTTGAGAGCTGCAGAACCTTAAAGATCCAACGACTCCACTTTAAACGAGCAATTCTTCGAGAACTGCAGAACCTTAAAGATCCAACGACTCCACTTTAAACGAGAAATTGTTTGAGAACTGCAGAACCTTAAAGATCAAACGACTCCACTTTAAACGAGCAATTCTTCGAGAACTGCAGAGCCTTAAAGATCAAACGACTCCACTTTAAACGGGCAATTCTTCGAGAACTGCAGAGCCTTAAAAATCAAACGACTCCACTTTAAACGAGCAATTCTTCGAGAACTGCAGAACCTTGAAAATCCAACGACGCCACTTTAAACGAGCAATTCTTCGAGAACTGCAGAACCTTAAAATCATACGACTCCATTTTAAACGAGCAATTCTTCGAGAAATGCAGAACCTTAAAGATCTAACGACTCCACTTTAAACGAGCAATTCTTCGAGTTACGTCATTAATCTAGTTTCTTTTGCGGATTTCATTATTTCTTATTCGATCTCGCAGCGAAACTTCTAGCATAGCCATCTCCATTGCTCTCTTTATTAAGTATTGATTAAGTTTTTATTGTAAATTGCAAATAACTTAAAAATGTCTACTTAAATAGACGTGATTATCTTTATCAAAAGCATCATTGACTAAATTAATAAAATAAACTTCTCAAGGTTATAATGTGGAAATATTCCTTTCACATATCCTTGAATGTTTTTCTGCGTATCAGGTATTTACAATCCAATGCTAAGTAAAGTCAATGTCCTTGCCTCTTATTCGAGATGCAAAGAACAAAAGCTTGGAGCATAGGCGAAAAGTTTCCAGTATATCGGAATTCTACAGGCTGCATTTTGAAGAGTCTATTCCGTAATTATAACAAATAATTGCTTCATCACCTTTCTGACAATAAGATGCATGGATTCACGACATCTGTACACGGTGAAATTCTTTCAATTTGCACTAAGCGTTTATAGTATCACAGTTTATATGTATCACAAGTCCAGTCTTGTGAAGAATACTGCAACCATCTGTGGGATGGATTGAAGTACCAGCTCGATGCGTGGGACTTCAAGAGACGAGCCAAGAGTCTGATTGGTAACGACGCTTTGCTGAGACCGAAGCTTGGAAAAGTTGCCAGTTTATCTATGTTCTATAGACTGCAGATGGGAGAAAGTGCAGGGGAATTACACTAAATAATTCCCACGTCTCCTTTCTTCCATCGGACAACAAGACGCAAGGATTCACGACATCCGTACACGGTTGAAATTCCATCCGAACACAATAAGCGTTTGGCTAATACTTTTATAGTGCGAACAGCGACGTGGAATAATATACCGGCTTCATTGTTTTCAATTATAACTTAGGAGTCTTTAAGACAAGAGCGAAAAGTTTTCTTCTAGACAAGCATGTACTTATTCTCTGTTAATGTTCTTGCTGTTAGCCTAAAGGCTTTTACAGCTTCATCGGAGCCGAGTTCACGGAGCGGAAGGGTCCGTGAACTTAAAACAAGCATGTAGCATCATAGACCTCGTCATCGCTCAATCAGGCGAAACAGAGGTCTAATGCCTGGCCTATAAAGTGCAATTTTTTACACATTTTCTTTCCAAGTGTTTTTCGAAATATTTTATCTTTTGTAGGCAAAGCATTTGACTGAATACTAAGCAATGGTGAGGTCTACAATGCTACGTGCTTGCCTAGAAGATACCTATTCACTTTTGTCTTGAAGACTTCTAAGTTAGAGCTGAAAACAATGACGTTGGTAGGCTGTATCATATCTTGGCTGTTCACAGTTCAAGTAGTTCAAAACTATTAGAGTTGAAACAATTTCAATCGTGTTTGAAAGTTTTGAATCCGTGGTCTTGTCGTACAATAAAAGACGACGGAGTAATTATTTGATGTAACTCCGACTTTATTTTTGTTAAACATATTAAACAAGCTCCGGTCATCTATTGCCTTGCAGAGATTCCTTACGACAAATCATCTTGAAGTGGTAGTGATCTTAGCCAAGCGATAGGAACCCACCAAGTTGAGGGTCCGTATTTTACGCGATCATTTGTAGCGAAATTATTTATTTAATGGAATCAGGCGTTACCTTACGGAAGTCCATCCTAAGTAAGAAAAGATTAGTACATGTTACACTAATCGGTGTAACATAACTCCTGAAGATGCCCCGTGGAGGGGTGAAACACGTGTTGAGTGATTTGACGGTGGCAGTTGTGTAGTTCGCATTGTTTGCCGCATGCGCATTTATCAGCAGGCCGGCGGGCGATGCACTTTGTTGCACGACTACCACTACATGTGCGGAAGTGGCTAAATATTGGTCCTTTTCTTACCGAAGTTATTTGTTTGAGGCCTTTGCCAAGCGGCCAAAGAACTCGACTTCCCAATACGATTTATCTCGACGATGCTATATATACGTTTAGTAAAAATATTCAGATAGTTTAAGAGGGTTCAACCGAGGGGTCGAAGACCAGTGGGTAGACCCAGGTATCGCTGGATCGATCGCGTTGAGGCAGACTTGCGCGAATTGAATGTCAGCCAATGGCAGACGATGGCGCAAGACAGAGGAAAGTGGAAGTCTCTCGCTTCGGAGGCCAAGACCCACTTTGGGTCACTGAGCTAGCGGAGTAGTAGTAGTAGTAGTTAAGAAGGTAGTAAAATTTTACTCACCAGCGAAAAATATAACAGCTACGTAAAATACTGGCATTTTTGACTCCATGTTTATCACAATCGAGGTCTTTTTAACACACACTTATAACTTTACTTATTTAAGAATTAACAATACACTGTGCCGTGAATCATACGTCCATATTTACTCGAATTCTGAAACAAAGAAACTTAATGTTAGATATATTTTTAATACATTTTTTTTATTTATAGCTATTGACACGTTAGTAAATTACAATTATGTAAATAGTAATGTATGTATTTGTATGTTTGTCTATATATGTATTAATATGTGTATTGGTATGTGTGTATATATTTGTAAGTATGTACATCATAAACTACCCTCTCCTTCATGTCTCTCATTTCCATCCAAAGGTTGTCTGGTAGAGATCGCCTCGAGCAATAAGACCGCGTCTTGTACCATATGAATTGTTTCATTTTTTTCTCTATTTATTTTCTATGGTGTACAAAAAGTGTTATTACATAAATAAAAAAATCTCGTGGTTTCCTCGCAATAGGTAACACAATTCATTACATCTGATGAAGTATGGCTTTGAACACACTGTTCTTTTCATTAATCATTTATACGTATATTCTGTTGATGTTAATGATGCTAGCCCGGAGGCTTTTGTAACTTTATCAGAACTGAGTGTCTCATAACTCAGGATCAACGAACTTAACAAAATTATTTAATGGAATCAGGCGTTATCTTGCGGAAGTCCATCCTAAGTAAGAAAAGGACCAATATTTAGCCACTTCCGCACATGCAGTGGTAGTCGTGCAACAAAGTGTACCGCCCGCCAGCCCGCTGATAAATGCGTATGCGGCAAACAATGCGAATCACACAACCGCCACCGCCAAATTACTCAACACGTGTTTCAACCCTCCACGGGGCATCTTCAGGAGCTATGTTACACGTTGGCACTAATCGGTGTAATAAAATATTGGTCCTTTTCTTACTTAACAAAATTGAACTAGCCTGATTTTGCCAGTTGACCAAAGCCGTTCACACAAAGGTTGATTATATTCGTGTCCTATATATTATAATAATTGCAGTCTGAGATGTAAGGGAGTACTCTGCAATGGCAGGATGCCGGTTCTGCTTCAGATCGCCCATGCTGAGGATGGGAGACGGCAGTCATCACCGGAAGCAAAGCAGTTCAGTACTCGTGTATAAGTAACAAGTGTAATGGATGAAGTTGTTGTTGTCAGGCCTGCGGCTGCAGTGCTTTAAGTGACTTAGAAGAATGTTTGTTGAAACTCTGAGATGATATCAGAATGGAACTTTCCTAGGACATCTCCTTCTGATCTTGGAGAAGTAAGGAGTACAGAGATGATACTTCCGCTTTGTGGGGATTTAGATGTAGCATTGAAAATGAATTGTTCAATGTTTTGCCCTATCTATTATTTTAATTATTTATTTGTACATATTTTGTCATGTTCTCTTTTAGTGCAACTTGTTTAGCTGGTTTTTATTTTTTAAATATATCTACTCATATAAAATTAAAACGAGCTGCCCTGTCTTGTATAAATAAAAATTCCACAGCGATTTTGTCGTATCCGTGCAAAGAATATATTTAAAGTTATTGTATTTATAAATAATGTAAACAATAAAACTGATTATAAAGAATATTCGAAAACAATGTGCATTCTGCGTAGAAGAACAGATAAAAAATAAACTCAGAGAAATCTTCGCGTGAGTTATTCGTTCCGGCAAGCTCATGGTTTCTCAAAATATATGTTTCCGGGCCACGGGCTGTGTCCATTGCAAATCAGTCAGGCAATGAATCAGTTCCATCAATACACTTTCTCTCGTGATATTCTTGTGGATATATTACCTTTGTGTAACATCCTTCAGGTTCTAAATTGCTGACCAAGTGCCAGTACACGCAGTGGGGATAGGTTTCCACCTTTTTCTCTGTTCACGGCTTCATACCCCTACCGCTAAGAGTCAGAAACTTATTCTTGTGGAAATACTCCCTTATGTTTCTTCCTCCAGGTTCTAAATTGCTGACCAGGAGCCAGTGCAGTTGGGATAGGCTTCCACCTTTTTCTCTTTTCACGGCTTCATACCTCTACCGCTAAGAGTCAGAAACTTATTCTTGTAGATATACTTCCTTTATGTTTCATCCTTCAGGTTCTAAATTGCTGACCAGGAGCCAGTGCAGTTGGGATAGGCTTCCATGTTTTTCTCTTTTCACGGCTTCATACCTCTACCGCTAAGAGTCAGAAACTTATTCCTGTGGATATACTTCCTTTATGTTTCATCCTACAGGTTCTAAATTGCTGACCAGGAGCCAGTGCAGTTGGGATAGGCTTCCACCTTTTTCTCTTTTCACGGCTTTATACCTCTACCGCTAAGAGTCAAACTTATTCTTGTGGATATACTTCCTTTATGTTTCATCCTTCAGGTTCTAAATTGCTGACCAAAAGCCAGTATACGCAGTGGGGATAGGTTCCCACTTTTTCTTTTTTCACGGCTTATACCTCTATCGCCAACAGTCAGAAACTTTTAATATGTAAGGTTTTTACTTCTTACGTTTCTAATCGGTTCTTAAGCTCTATTTTATAGTATAATATCCTAGCCTGCTTTCAACTCTATTGTGGAAAACCTCAAGGTTTATCTACCTTATTTTACATACTAACTAGATCTAACTTAATATACTACAATTTACTAATGCTATAACTATTTTTATTTCTAGGTTTCCTAATAGGTCCACTCTAGTGGGGAGCGTACCCACGCCGGCTCGTGGTCTTCTAGAACCTTCTAGCTTTAACGGTTACACGAGAAATGTTCCCTACCTACTGCCTCTTCAGAGCTTGGTTCTTGGTTCTTCTGCGATCTCCTCATTTGTGTTTCGATCACATCATTGCCCATTGCTTTCTAGATGACCTTGAGCCTTCTGATAAAACCACGTCTCGGATCCATATGTCATCACCGGCAACACACATTGTTTAAATACGTTCGTCTTCAAACAATGCTGTATTTTATATTTTTTTCACACTTGTGTCCGAGATTTTTTTATAATAGGTTTCACCCCTTGTTTTTATGGGAACAGGGATTTACTTTCTTTTTATTATTTCCATACTCTTCTTCCATTCTTCATAATCTCTATCATTCTGTTCTTTATTTCATAACTCAGTCTATTTTTCTCTCCGCTCTAATATCCTTTCATACATCCTCAATTACTGCAGTTTAGTTTATTTATACAATTTATATATATCACAACTTTCTTAGTTAATTTTAGATCTTTTACCTATTTAACACATTTCTCCTATTTTCAATATTATTATTAACATATTTAATATATTTCTTGTATAATTAGATCTAATGTATTTTATATTACGACCATAATTTTATACGAATTTCTTAGAATTATTTTAAAGTGGTAGAACAGCCTCAAAGAGGTTTCTTATCGGATCGTCGCTTCTTATATTTAGCATCTAATTTAGTGTTACTAATTTTGTTGACATAAATGTAATAAAAAAAGTGATATTCTTAAACCAACGTGTTTGGTTTAGTGGTTTTTTTATACGATTTTAAACCCTTCTCAGATAGCATCGGTGATATGTTCCAAATAAAGCGAAGTTTCTCAGAATTTAAATAAGCGTGGAGTTAATTTTGTTTTGGTATTTTGTTAAACAACATTTACAAACATTTTTATGATAGTAAATTAAAACGTATATGTTTAAAGAGCCACATTTGGCTTCTTACTGCTATATATTCATCTATTTAAGATTTTTATATCATCCTGTATATAACAAGATGTTTAAGACTAAACTGAAAGTACTATTTATTTCTTTTTCACTAAATTCTCGCCGTATTTGCGAATAATACGGAATAGATTTGCTTTAACTGTAGCTTGCTTTATTTTCGATAACATTTTCTAAAGATCATGCCTCGATAAATGTAATTGTCTAGTCTAAATCGTGGTCACGATGTAGGACGGTGAAAATCCTAGGCATTAACATAAAAGATCTACATAGACAATACGTAATTTATGTTAAATAGTTTGGCAAGCTATATAAACGCCGGCAACGGCAGCCATTTTGTATTATTTATGGATGATTGATTTTAAAATTGATAAACGCATTCTGTCCTTGATTTACAAAATTATTGGTCATAGGAGTAAATGTATAAAAGAGGTTGTATTAAAATAGGTCTTAGTGGAGGTACGAAATCTACAGAGTCGAGTCCAAAATGCAAAAAAGTGAACATGTATTCATTTTCTCTCAATTAACGTATTAATTACCCTATCCAAAAGTTAATGGATTTAATTATTTGGAATTATTTATTAATTATCCACGAGTGAGTGCGAGTTGGTGGACGCGGCGTGGGTAGATTTCCCACTATGTGGACAACGACATAGTCAAGATCAGGGCAAATAGTGGCGGCAGCGCAAGACGCGTGATCGTGGCGATATTTGGGGAATGCCTATTTCTTGCAGTAGGCGTCCATCTGCACATAAGCAGAAGAATTTATAAACAACTAGCTGATCCTGCAAACGTTGTTTTGCAAAAAAAATTGATATTTTAATTTACAAATAAAAAATAAGGGTTGATCGTAGAGGGGTGAAAATTTATGGTTGTATGTATTCTTGTATGCTGTATCATAAAAAAATAAAAACAAAAACTTTTGTTAAAGAAATAAAAAATTTTTTTTAAGTGTGAACAACCTTTATCACTTAGGGGTATAGAAAATAGATAGTAGCCGATTCTCAGACCTACTGAATACGCATATTAAATTTTGTAAAAATCGGTCAAGCCGTTTCAGAGGAGTTCAAGTTCGAACACCGTGACACGAGAATTTAATATATTAGATTTAAAATTTTATCAAAATACAGATTAAAAAGATCATATTCCGCCACGAATCAGCGACTAAATTCACTGTATTTCAGTTTCTGTATTGTACTTTTTTCAATTTAGAAATATAAAATTAGTAACAATTGTCACTTTAAAACTATCTCACTTAGAACATTTAATAAATCAAAGCTGAATAATAATAAAACAAAACAAAAACTTTACTAAACTGGGATCAATAATCCAGCGGTTTCTGCAGAACAGAGAGTAATAATTACGAATCACAGCAAGCCATCACATTCCAACGACTTATAAATTGTGTTGGGAATATCCAATAATTTCGAATGAAATTGTATTTTAAAAGATAAAAGAGCACGAGAATATATCAATATCACTATGATATTATCAATATATGAGTAGTTATTAGTATGAGTAATATGATTACAAAATAATCGATTTTGTTTCTGGATATGGTCGTACTAAACGTAATTAAAAAAAACTAGAAATCGTTAGGGCGTTGTAAATAAAAATAGTTTAGTTTAAAATAATTTAAGGTTTAAGTTAGAAAGTTTAGTATAGTATCGTCTTAAACTTTAGGATGATACTAGGATAACAAAGCTTGTTGAACAAAAAGGAATTTTTGAAAAAGTCAAATGCAAATGTAAAACAAAGGTAGAAATGCTAATGTCTGTAAATTATAGAATAATGGATCCTACTTATAATAAAAAAAACTTTAACACTCTTAGCTGACATTTAAAGGGTAAGCTTTCACAGCTATATCAAATTATTTATCTATATATGGGGAATAGCCACATAGTAAAATATATATTATTTCATGTTCATAGTGGCAACATTTAGTTAAAGTCAGGAACCAGGTGTAACAGTCGAAAAAAAGGAAGAAGAAAAGACAGATAGTCATGCAACAATGTCGAACATTTAAAACTGTAAAACATAAAAAAAATCCAATTGTACACAGTAAAAACTTTATATTATTTCACCAAGAGTGATTCTCACACACACACATACACGCATATATATAAATAAATATATATATTTGTGTGTATATACATAAATTATTTTTTTCTATTTAAATGCAACAGGCCAGAATATTCTATAATAAACAACTATTAATTGAAATATGTTTGAATTTTGAAAACGATTATTCTTACTATATTATCGATATATGTTATATGTAAATATGTTTATATTTGTATATATAAAAATTGTTTATAGTAGCTTGAAGAAATACGCGAAAATTCAGTGTTCCACCTAAGATAATTTATATTATGTACATTCATAGAAATCTACTCAAATAGTCTTTAAATGCTAAAGATGTAAAAGTCAATTGAAATTGTTTTACATCAAAAAAAATATAATTAAAATCCACTTTATAAGATGCAAACAAATGTCTGCAACATTCAACTCGTTCTGAACCATTATGGTATGTATCCTCTTGAAATACCAGACTGTTTCCGTTCTGCAAAGTATTAACTGCTCCCGCATATATCACTTTATTTTCTGTAACTACATCCTCCTTTTTATAAAATCCTTTTTATATCATTTCGCGGTAACAAATCACTCATAGCTAATAATACTTTTATGGTGTGAATGTATAGTATATTTGACAGCATATTTTTAATGACTCTAAAATATATAACATAATTTTTTTTCTATTTAAATGCGTAAAACCGACTACTTGTTACAATATAAAATCTTCACACATATAATAGGTTGTCAAATATCTCCCTTCCGCTTTTTTGCTCTTTATTCAATGCTTTATAAAAAGTGTTACAGTGATCGGATTTAGTTCAAATATGCGCCGTTTTGTTCGATAATCTGTTTCCATCTAGACGGCAACTTCATAATACCTCCCTCGTAGAAGCCTCCCTCCTTATTTGCGAAGAACTCGGACAGCCACTTTTCACAAACCTCCTTTGAGTTCAACTTTACACCACCAAAAATTTAAAAATTTAACATATTCTTAACATTACATTGTTTATTATTTTTGAACCCATAAATTTAAATTGCATTTAGCAAGAAGTCATTCATGTAACATAAATACAAATTGATTGATTATTGGTTTATAGTTTTAAAGTGGTAAATGTTAAGCAAAGATATGTATAATCTTTTACACTTATTTCAATCAAAGTAAAATGATTACTCTCACATGTGGTTCATTTTTTTTTCAATTTAAATGCGACAGACACATAACTTATAACAGATCTATCTCACACTACCTATGTGACGTGTCGTCGTATTTCGTGCGACAGAGATAACGCTATACAAAGCCGAAATTAGCCGATTGTCTCTTTCCAAAAGTCGAATGTGCAATATTTATAGTTGGATACTGTTTGTAGTAATATTAATTTTGAAAGCCTTTTCTTACTCTATTATTATTATGTTATTTATTATTAATGAAACCATGTACATTAATACCCCGCTTTACGCGAGGGATACGTTCCAAAAAAAATCGCGTTAACTGAAATTCGCGTATAACGAGGTTTATGATTAAAATTCAAAAATTATTACAAAAAAATACAAATCATTTTATTCAATCACTTTAATTCTAGGAACACTTTATGCAATACATACTCTTATTTTTACAGGAAAAATACATCTATTGTCTTTTGGGTAACGTTTTGTTTAAGTTCTTGTAAAATACGTTCATAACACCCAACACTGTTTTTAATTGTTTGACTGATGGTCAAGACACCATAGAGAAGTTGATGACTACATTATATTTATAAGCACTCTTTCGCGTAATTCGCGTTATAGTGAAACCGCGTATAACGGGGTCGCGTAAAGCGGGGTATTACTGTAATATTAATTTTTAAAAAGCTTTTTCTTACTCTATTATTATTATGTTCTTTATTATTTATGAAACCATTGATTTTTGGGTGCAAATAAGCTATACCTAAATCCCTTATATACATATATATATATATATATATATATGTGTCAAAATTGTCTGCAAAATTAACAATTAAAACTTTTGCTCAATTAAAAAAAAATCGCAGGCGAATCTGATCGATGCCCGTCCACACACAGCGTTCTATAATTAAATTAAGAAAACGAAAGAGAGCGCTATTTATTTTTTATCTGTCGCCTATTGTCGTTCCAGCCGGTGACCCAGAAACAATTCACAACAAATCTCCGCGCCGGCGATATTCCGCCTAACTTATTTCAAACACAATGACATCGTTGTAGAATGTATGTTTCTGAGCCAGAGAAATGTGGGACGTGTGAACATCGAAGACAAAAGTCTTTGCTGAACAAGCGACGAGATAAAATTACTTTATTATTCTGAAAACGTAGTCATTAAGATAAAATATATTTTGTGACTATTACTTCGTGGTTTTACCCGCATTCACTTTTTGGAATCTAAGTAATAATAAGTCTTATTACAATCTCTCAACGAATCATGGAAAGAGATTTTTTACAAGATCGAATCAAAAATAATACCGTATACGTACAAAGTTAACTAACATAACTTAATGCAGTATTTTAAAGCCTTTTTTATGCCATGCCTCATCATAACCTACCTAAAATTCATACGCCCTATTATGTTACATATATGTTTCTTTATATTAAAGTTTTGGTTAAACTTGTATCAAGTACACTTTATATCAGAGCTAACGGAAAGTAAAGTCGTTTTCTTAAATTAAATTCACACGACTACATTTTTAACAAGTTTTTATTTCTAATCAACAATATATTTTACGACCTTTTGTCATCTAGAATACGAATTTTCTATGCCAGAGCGGTAAAAATCAATCAGTTTTTGACAAAAACGATGTTACTTTCTGGTCCCTCTAATATTTGCCCCCTTAACAATCAAACTGCTACCTAGTGCGTGGGCCCAACGTTGGGAAACACTGACCACTATGTTCGGGGCCATATATATAATATATATGGAATATGAAAGTACATAGCAGCCTTAAGGAGTTGAGACCGCGGTCCAGCAAGCATACTGCTTCCATCCGGTCTTGTTTTAAATCTATTGGGAGTCTATTTTCTCTTCTATTTTGTACTTTCATGTTTTTCCACTATCAGAATAAAATTAGTTTCTATATAATTAGAGGACTTTCTTAACTCAATTTCACTATTTTGCATCTCACTCGATTAAATATGGTAAAATTTATTACCAAAAAGCATTATGGAAGATTGCAGTGAAACGTAGGTGAATATACCAGGCGATCAGAAACCTATAGAGGTCAACGACTTTCAACCTTAACACTTCTAGAGCCTGACCTTTGATCCGGTAATGAAAGTAGTATCGGCCAATATTCGTTATACTGTCACCGCCTATGATGCCCTAGTACTGTTTTTGTTTAATCAATATTTGCGTTCACATTGTATTGAAATTTAAAAAGTAAACTTTGGTTAACAAAATGATACATACAGATTGATCTGAAATTTTGGTACACACATTTAATTTAGATGACAATACAATATAATAAAAACAATAACATTATAAATCTAAGATGGCCGCCGATACAAAATGGCGGATTACATATTTTTCCTTAACCCCCTCAATATGGGTATCAAATGAAAGGGCTACACTAGTAAATCACGATGATTATGTCAAAATTTAAAATTCAAGATAGACGCCGTTCCAATATGGCGGACTAGGTACATATTTTTCCACAACCACCACAATATGGTTATCAAAAACCGTTTAACTTAAAAGTCTTTTAAATGTATTTATTTTTTATTAATGGATATTTTTTCCTCTTCCCTTCCTTATATTTTGTGCAGATGTTGTTAAGCTGCTTTTCAAGGTCCGAAAAAGACAGAAACACAATTTTTGTTATTTATAATTATTTATTTTTTGCTGCACGAATATTGTCAAAACGTCGGTAAATCAGTACAACATCTACGCGTAGTGGCCAGCGCCATCTAGTAAATTTTTATAGAAAATATGATAAAACAGTTCTATATATTTACCTTTAAAAACTGACTTCTTAAATATTATTTGCACATATTTATCGCTAGAGAAGCCGGATCGCTTATCACAGGGAGATGTCTATGTCCTGTCACACTAGATAGAAATTATTCCCTGTTGAAGTTGTTGCTGTTAGCACGAGGGCTTTTACAGCTTCACCGGAGTTGAGTTCACGAAGCGGAAGGGCCTGTGAAGTAGTGGGCGTGTACCAGTTGCGTGAAGACTTCCGCACGTAATAATGCGCTCTACCTGAATAGAGCTGTGTAGTGTTGATGTTGTGTGTTTGCGGCTTAGGACGGCAGCGTGGACTACAGGCGAGCCAAGAAGGAATCCGGATCCAACGTTAGTTAATGCTGTTCTCTGTTATGGAGCTGGTGGCCGCTCTCAAAAAACGTGGTTGCTCCTAAAAAAACAGGTGCTGTGGCGTGGTGAGTAGCCTTTGGTTCTATTGTACATACCCCGGTGACTTGTGTGGAGTGTAGCAGGTGCAGTGACTAGATAGAAACATTGCTGAAGATTCTTTCGACAATTCTTCTTCCAGTATTCCAAAGTGGTAATAGTGACTGAGACAAGATTGAACACTTTTGGGTGGCCTTGTGTCGGTATTAGGTATTGTTTAAGAGTGAGAGTCCAAATCGAGATCCGCAAAAAGATTTTGGATGTATTTCGAATCAACCTGTATAAAGTTCTCTGAAATGCTATTAAAAAAGGCCGATATGTTTTGTCAATGTAAAGACAGGGACAGATAGTAAACAATAATCAATTTTAGCTTTTTCATCTATAACCAATCATTCTGTATTTACACATCAGTTATTCCTATGACCTCAATATAGGTCAGAGGGCGTCCACAATACGTCGCATTCCGAGCGGTCTTGAGCCTCACGCTTTACTTCGCTCCACGTCATTCCAACTGCCTTCACTTCTGCAGAGATCGTCCGCCGCCAGCCGCTTTGAGCACCACGTCTTCGCTTTCCTTGAGAGTTCCATTCTAGGGCTTGCCTCGGTATGTGATCAGGGTCTCTTCGGAGCGTGTGGCCTATCCTGTTCCACTTGCGGCGTTTGATCTGCTGGTTTATCGGCATCTCACCGCAGCTTTTCTGGAAGTCTACGTTGGAGACTTTCAAGAAGAGCCGACGCGGGTTATCTTTGGTGACCTTCCACGTCTTGCAGCCATATATTTACACGCTTATATTTTATTCTCACAATGTAAGCCACATCACTGAACCAAAGACCTTCAATCCAAAACCGCAATTGAACGAAATACACCAAAGAAACAGAAAATCATCAATTGCAACAAAGGAAATGGGCGAATCTCGTCGGAGCGCTCGACAAAAAGCGTTTTCTTTGTGAGGCAATTTGTCAAATTTCCATCGTAATTTATTAAATCAAATTTGTTTAACGGTGCTTTGTATGCAGGTTTAAGTCGCAGTATATTTTGAACTCTAAGTCTTTGAACATAAGATCGAAAATTTCTTGCGTTCGTATCTTCACAGAGATTCAAACTTCAAGATGATAACAGTGCTTTTTGCGACGTTAAGAGTGAGGTTATTCAATTTGCGATATTTTTTTTCCTTGATAATGTCACCTTGTCTGTCATGTTAAATATATTTGTGTCAATACGAGAACGACAATTGATGTTTTGATGTGTTGGCCTCATGGCCGATATAGGTAACGAAATCTTCCATTTAGATACGGCCTTCTGTGAGAGGAATTATTGTGATGTACGTAAGGTTGTATGCATTTTAGATGCTTCAGAATCGAGTACGCAAACTACAACTAAGATATTAATATGTTTAGATTTAGCCTACGTATATATTTAACTCAGTTTTAAGATACAATTATTTATTTATTTTTTGATCAATGGGACATTAGAGTCGACAATAGACAAAATATGATTATAGAAATTATCTATTGCTGCATCAATGGTGGGAGAATTCAATTCCGATTCCCAATCTACATCCAAAATCTCGGCATTGACACGATCGTAGTTTACTTTTAAGAAATTTCTTTTTAATGTTTGTCTGGATGGTATAACGTGTGGATGAGAAATCACACATGCTATGTTTAATGGTGGATGATGAGGAACCGCCCCAAAAACTGGGTCATGAGAGCCACTTATTGAACAGTTAGGTATATTACATAGAACTAAATCCAGAATTCTGTAGTTTTCGTTATAAAATTTGCCTGCTTTATGCTCATGAAGGACATGGTATGACATAACAGCGCAGCTACATCAGTGATCGCATTACGAGGTCTTGTTGAAGAAACGTCACTGGACCAATCGAGATGTGGTAAATTGAAATCACCAATGACTAAATAGTTTTTTAAATAATGCCTATTATTAATATTAATTATATTGCGAGTTTTGAAAAAAGACATCATGGCTTGTAATGGTGAGATTCATAGACGAAAAGATTTGACCTATATATCAGCGAATAGGCAAATTTATAGTCGTAGTGGGGGTATAGTGATGGTGTGGTTGAACTATTAGGGAAACCGGAAAGTAATTTCGTTTCTGTGGACATATTTTACAGAAAAACCGATTGATTTTTACCGCTCTAACATTGATTTGTATACTAGATAGCAAAAGGTTATTGATAACGAAGGTGAGTATATTAATTAGAAATAAAAACTTGTTGAAAAAGTAGTCGTGTGAATTTAACTTAAGAAAACGACATTACTTTCCGAATCCCCTTATACATTGTGCGCAAAACAAGTGAGTTCTAGAGTGGAATGCACAGACCTGCAAACACAGCGAAGGAAGTCGATCTTCAAGGTGGACACACGAGGATTTATTTAAAACCACTTTTATTTTAATTAAACGTTATAGGGTAACTTTAAAAATGTAAAACACCTTGTATAACATAATTTTTACAGTACACTAGCTCTGCCACTTTATTTTATTTAGTTTTTTTTTTCGATTTTATTATAATTATGTGAGCCGGGCATGAATTTCACAATTCACATAAATCCTTACATCATCCACAATTCGAAACGTGATAGCTGTTTCCGTTTTAATTCAAATCATCATGAACTGTCACGGCAATAAATGTAATTCATTTTAATGACAGTGGCACCATCTGTCAAAAATATATAATACTAAGTTAGAAACCATAGTGGGCTCATGTACAAAAACTTTGTTAGAGGTCATCATATGATCGAAAGCATAGAAAGCGTAGATTACGATTCTATGAAGGACATACAGACAAACATTCTTTATTATATATGTAGATTCACAGCTGGAGTTAGGCTTTTCCCAATGCATCCAGAGTGATTCAACGACATTAATAAAGGTAAAAAAACAGATGTAATAGGCACATATATTTACTTGTACAATGTTTTATAAAACTTATATCAACATTTGTTTTACTGTCGAAGTGATAAATTTAAAATAGGTTAATCTTTACCTAATTAAGACGGTATGCATTTTATAATCACTGTTACTCGATGTTAACGGTGTTTCGGCTTCAGCCTTGGATAACGGTCACCGTCCTAAATTGATTTGCAAGTGACTCATTTTTATAATTAAACTATTTGTATGAACAGTAAATTAGTTGTTAGTATTTTGGCTGCATTTGCCAATTCCTAATCTAAGACATTTCCCGCATTCGGGGGACTCCGGCTCGAATTCGAGTGCCGGTCTGGCGTAAAAATCAGGGAGGCCCTGATAAACGAAAAAGAGACCAAAAATTCATTCATCACCCTCTGTAAAAAAATTATAAATAATTCTATAGAAAGAAATAAAAAGTAAATATTGCAAATAAATAGATAATAAAGACAAAATAAAAGCAAAATAATATAAAATACTGTGATATAAAATAGTTATAGAATCTAAGTAATAAAAATGTGATATAAAATAACAATGTAATTTAAGAAAATGTAAAAAGAAATGAGGAATGAATGAAAGTTGATACAGAGCAAAAGGGAAAGACAGTAGAATTGGGGAATGAAAGAATAGACCGAAAGACAAAGTGAAGTATGAAAGAAGAGAAAGAAAATTAAAAAAAAATTCTGTGAAAAATTAAATAAATTTGCCCAAAAAGTCCCACAAAAGATAGGGGGTACGAGAAAAAAAAATCTAAAACATTTATTCTAAGTAGCGAAGTATGCAGTTTCATTGGAAGGCAGCCTGGCACTAACATCGTTTAGAAGGACGATTTAGTGACTTTAATTATATTGTTACTCATATTGGTTCACAACTTAATGCCTCTCCTTGTCTGACCCAAATGATCACAGGCCACGTGGGATTCCCAGAGTACCTGTATGGGTTAAAGTTCAAAGTAAGTTCCTCGTGCATCTGTGGCCCAGCGGTGGACTATACCGTGGTCCACGCGTGGTCTTAGAGTGGCTTTCAAAGTGGACATATGTAGGAGCATTGATTGCGGCAACATTGCTTCCCTTTTGGAAGAGTTGGTAAGCCACCACACTTATTTGCGGTGGGTGACGTAATTAGGTAAAACAAAACCGTGTAACACAAGTTTTGCGAGGAATGGGAGGATTACGTAAATGTAATGTGAGTGAATGAGTGAATAATAGAAAATATGAAGAACGAAAAAGGGAATAAAGAGAGAAATTGTGAAGGATGAAACAGAGAAACGGTATATCCTTGTCTCGAAAATAAGATGGGAGAAAGTGAATTAAAAAAAGCTCCAGACATCTGTTCTGCTCTCATTTGGTCTGTTTACCGCCTATTTAACTTGGCAATCTGAGCCATGATGGTTTTTGTTTTTTTATGGCTGCCATTGTTGTCGACCATTCCCTCTATCGTATTTGGGACAAGGAGTTTATTTAGCAATATTTTTTCTATTATCACATCCTCTTTCATTAATCACATTTTCTTTTCTTTTCTTCATTTTATTTCAAATCCTTACACGCATCATATTTCTTCATTCCTCATATTCTTTTATAAAGTTTACCTTCTACGATTCCTGAAAGGTGGATTTCAGAAGTACTTCCAATCGTGGAATCAACAGTGGGATAATTGCATCCAAATATATGTAAACTTAATACTTTGTTCGCAATAAAATTAGTGAATCTATTTTTGATTACACCTCACACATAATTATACATCCGAAATCTTATACATATAATTGAATGAACTTAAATAACTTTCAATATATTTAAACCATATCATAAATAATATTCTTTAAAAGGTTAAATAAATTGGTTATAAACCATAAATCAAATGTAACATCTCAGTTAATTTCAAAAGCAATTATATTTTTAACAATGTATCACAACATCATTTTGAAATCTGATTGAAAAATTAATGAAAAAGAGGCTTAACTTTAATGTTGAGGTCGGAATTTATATGCATACTAGCTGTGCCCGCGGCATCGTCCGCGTGGAATTAAAAAAATAATATTAAATTTGTATGTATATTTTTTTGCATGTGTTTACTAAGTCTCCTAAACTATTTAATAACTTATACAGTAAACCATTTAAAAGTAAATTCAAATGTACTAATAATTTTTTTTCGATTATTTTTCTTTAAATCATTGGTGTTTTATTTCACGTCCTGATAATGTCCAGTTTTTAAAATTACGTTTCATGCGACCACTTCCTCATCCTTACTCCATATTGTCATCAAGTTGTGCGCCAATATTTGTGCGGCGATTGCCGTATTAACATCGATGAATCTTACGATCGCATCTTGAGTCTCGTCCGTGTAATACACGCACGTGTGTAGCATGTTATTGCTACCACCCGTAAGGAACACTGTGGTACAATATTTAATGGAATCTAGCGTTACCTTGCGGAAGTCCATCCTAAGTTAGAAAAGAACCAATATTTAGCGACATCCGCAGATGCAGTGGTAGTCGTGCAACAAAGTGCACCGCCCGCCAGCCCGCTGATAAATGCGTATGCGGAAAACAATGCGAATTACACAACTGCCACCGTCAAATTACTCAACACGTGTTTCACCCCTCCACGGGGCATCTTCAGGAGTTAACAACACCGATTAGTGCTAAACAAAGAGTTGTACAAACCAAGGGCGTCTGTTCGACTTTTTAGACCCTGAGCTTCGTGGATGGAGAGCTCCTTGAACCTGCCACTGTACCGTAGAAGTATTAAATTCTATTTTGATTCTATAACATTCTTTATTTTAATACTATTATTACTAATTTTCGATTATTCAGTATAAAAACAACAAGAGAAATAAATGCGAGCATCAAAAAGCATAAAAATAACTTTCATTCGAAGATAAAGATAAGAAATACATAATGCTAAACGGAATACTTAAACTCTGGCAGCAAATAACCGTCCGGAAACCGCTTTTAACACGAGATTGCGTACGAAAACCGTAATCGTAATTTATACCGGTAAACGATCGCTAAAAACCGTTAAGTTAATGAGAAAATAATTTATTTAAAAATACCGATATACTGTATCTGTATTCTTTACAAATTATAAGCCTTTATTTTCTAACAAATATGGCGTCGATATTTATTGTAACTCCATAGACAAATATAAAAAAAAACTATTTCGTTTTATATTTTAATCAAATTATCCCTCCATTTTTTAATTAATTACTTTATTGAAAAGAAATATATTTAGACAGTAAAAATATAACAAGAGCAATAATATAATAAACTTCGCGTATACAGGATGTTTGGTTATGTGTAGCAGCTTTAAAAGAGTGTATGTGTACCTCATTATGCAAAGGCCTTTCCCAAAAGATATCTATAGTGTGATATACCGTAACAGCCACGCTTGGCAGGTGGCTTGGCAGGTGGCTTGGCAACCGCAGTATTTGTGAGCAGTGGCATTTCTATATAATTAATGCACAAAATGTCAATTAAATATAATTATGTCCCGGGAATCGAGCTCGCGACCAACATACGGTACACCCTATCCAAAAATCGTTTGTTTCAGAAATAATAAATAACTTAATGCTAATATAGTAACAAAATCGTTTTCAAAAATTGGACTTTCCCTACAAACTTTATAATGGCAGAAGCTATTTACATATCATGTCGCATTTAAAGAAAAAAAAACTCTGAATTCTGAAAGACTCTGTGTTTGGCACTAATCGGTGTAACATAACTCCTGAAGATGTCCCGTAGAGGGGTGAAACACGTGTTGACTGATTTAACGGTGGCGGTTGTGTAATTCGCATCGTTTGCCGCATACGCATTTATCAGCGGGCTTGCGGGCGGTGCAATTTGTTGCACGACTACCATTGCATGTGCGGAAGTGGCTAAATATTGATCCTTTTCTTGCGAATAAAAATATATCGTATATTACTTTATACAGGTTGATTGGTGGTGTGCTTTGTAGCTTTTTGCTTAATGATCACCCTGTATATACATTAGAAATATTGAGATTATCTACATATTGCACCGTATCATCTTAACAAATCATAATTATAGTTTTTTTAATTTATTTAAGTTTTTAAAACTAAATTTAAAAAAAAATCAGTAGTCAAAGTATTTTCAATGATCTCATCTCGTCCATCGCAAGTACCAAAGTTATTGTTCAACTTAACAATACTTTTGATTTGAAAGCGAAACACGTTATCACAAACTTGAACTAAATTAATAAAAAAATGTAGTACTGTATTTAATGGCACAACACTAGCCAACTTTTAATATTCGATACATACGGTCGTAAAATTTGACGAACATATTAAATAATTAATAATATTGATGTTGTTTTTTTTTTCTTCCAAAAACAAAAACTATTTTCATCATCAACATTTCAGTCACAGGTCATCTAGTGCTGGACATACACCTCCCAATGGATTTTAAACAGGACCTGCGTCACGATAACAAATCTCGAAATAGAATTGGACGTCAAATTAGACAAGAGAGTAGCTGTATTGTCGCCCTGATGATAGACGTAGGATACTGCCACACTTTCTTGCATTATGCAAAAATTATAATAAAGGAGGTGATAAAATAAATAAAAATAAGGTCAGACAACGAAATAACAAGGTGTATAATAACTGTGATATAGAAATAAGATGTATTAAAAAATTAAGAATGTAAATGCTTTTAAAGAAAAATGAGAATTGTAAAATAAAATGTAATATTGACAACGTAGACTCTTGTTGAGTTTCTCGAGGCCCCCATGAGGTTCTAGATCACTTTGGGAGTATTTAGCCTAAAGAGCTGATTTTTAATTAATTGCTTTACGAGAAGGCACCAAGTCTAGACAAAGTTCTGTAAAGAACCTGAGCTCGGACGTATTTTATAGGACTGGCAGGCCAAAAAGCTATTGCTCGCTGAACAACAGTTAAACGAACTTCGCCACGAGCTGCCAGATATTCATTTAATACTATGCTTTTATGGTGTTTAACGGGACCGAAGAATTCACTGCTATAAAATGTATTAAAAGTGTACTATTGTAAGAAATGTCGCGAAAATTAGAAGGCGATGTGCAGAAGTTATGTAAATTAAAGCAATAAGAATGAAAGAGTATAAAGGAAGGAAGATGATAGAACGCCAGATATTGTGTCGAACGAAAGAAGAAAAAATTATCGATATCAAAGACCTTGTCCCTAAAAATAATAGGGGGACGATAGGTGCCCAAAAAGGGGGGCCATATAAAAAACAGGATCCGTTAAAAATTGCCTGCAACCGACGACTTTCGTTACTTTAACAATGTCGTCTGTCCAACTTGTCTAACGTCTCTAAGGCTCCAGCGGCTACGTCATAAAGTTGATATCAAGCCTTTGACTAACCAATTTCAATATCAAGAGGAATATCCTGATGGTGAATTAAAAATAAATCTTTCAAATATAAAGATAAACATAAAATTCATTTATTCAAAATTGAAACTTTTAACAACACTCTTATTGATCATTAAATCATTACTTATTTCATTTTTAATATATGTTTTTAACTCTGCGTCGCAATGTAGTCGTGGAGAAGAAACAGAAAGAAACTCAACGATGACTTAAATTAAACAACACCTTATTAGATTTCATCATATAGTAAATTTAGACAATTGTTGAATTGTTGTTGTTTTTTTAAACTGTCTGATCAAAGATTTTTGACAGTATAAATCGATGCAAATAATTCTAATGCTATATATTGCAAATAATATATCATTCACATAAATATATACACAAAAATGTTCGTATAATAATTTCAAAGCTTTCCAATTGTGAAATGAGAAAAATAATTACTATAAATTATTTTCACTGCAACATCGTGACTCTATAGAATATATATAATCGATTCTATAGATGACATCGATTTGATATATCGATTATGATATCTAGAAAGTATGAAAGTTCTCTCTTTATGACGAACAATTGCTGGTGAATGGCATAGACTTTCAAAGCTTGATTTATCTATGTATAAAAGTCGTCTGTTTGTATGTTTATTGTTTGAATTTCATATACCTATACGCTGATGAAATTAATTTTGTTAGGACATGATATACCAATAAAGACATATTTATTCCGGCATTAGAATTAGATTTCGATACAATAATTCGACGACATACACTATATTTTAACTACGTACACAATGAAATGAAACACTGATATTTACGTGTTATTTGTAGACATTCAAAGCACAATAGATTAAGAAGTAAATATATACACAAACTAATTAACTGTAGAGTATTGACAGAATATCATACAGTAATTCTACTGCATCATATACATGTATATATGTCGTGTCGTTGTCAAGTCTTCTTTATTAATGTCGATTTTATCGCGCGGTTCCCCTTTTAAACTTTGAAGAGCAACTAGCGCCGTCTATCGACGCCGGCCATAACTAGTAGAATTTCATCATATACATTATACTTATAAATACTCCTTCTTGTTTACAGCCATGAATGACATCTCCAAGGCATAGGCCTCTCCCGAAAATCACCACCAGGTCTTGCACTGTCCACATTCAGGGTCTAGTGAAGGGCGTATGCGTCGCCACTCGAGAATCTTCAAATTTGGCTCCAACGGTCATTGGTTGAACGAGCAAAATACTTCGCTAACTGCCACTGCAGACGAGATATTTTTTGCGCCGTATCGAGGATCTTGGTTCTTCTGCAGATCTCATTTCTGATCTTGCAGTGTAAATCCGAGCACAGCCCTCTCCATTGCTCTCTAGGTGACCTCGAGCCTTAAAGAGACCCGTCGTATGTGACCATAAAGCACTTGTAAATACTACATGCTTAAATATAATAATGTGATATAATTACATATGATTTATTTCTTAAGAGTATACATATAACAGCAGCGTTGGTTTTGTAACCTAGTTCTACAACCAAATACAGTTGATATAATAAAATTCTGGGATAAGTTAAAGAAAAAAACTAAAAAAGGGTATTCCTCACCATCACCATCAGTTCGACGCACACGATTAAACATAAGCCTCCACCATAGATTAACAAAAGGGCCAGTTGGAAGCGGCTAGCATCCAGCATCTTCCGAGGACATTAATAAGCTCTGTTCTCCTTGTGGAAGGGCGTCCAACACTACCTCTTATAATACGTAGTTTCCAATTCAAAACCTTGAGGCGCTAGCGGCTATCTGTTTTGTCTACCTACTGCTATTTCAACTCATCAATCAGATAATCTATAACGGCTACTTTCGTTCTCAAGGCGACCCTAGCTCATGTAGCACACGCGTGCAATGAGCCCGTGGCGTCCCCTAGGCCTGACCCCCTTCCACCGCGTCTATAATCAAAAGGGATGAAGGGAGCGCCGCCGCGCCCCCTGAGATAGCGGCGCTCGTGTGTATTGCACACCTTGCACTATACGTAAAGCCGCCCCTTTTCTTTCTGCTACAGATCTCTTCATTCCAAATCCTAATCAGTTTATGATAAAATCTCGTTATAAAATACTTCTATTTTAAAAAGGCGAAGTAATTAATTTCTTAAAAATACTACATAAATATTTTTGGGTATATAAAATATATATATTAAATATGTTCGCCAACCGTCACGACCGTGTGTATCGCTTGCTGATTGCTACAGTATAGCTTCATTATACATACATACAGTTGTGCACGTAATCAAAATATTGTTTTGACAGTTGTAAAGAGCGTCCAGTGAAAGTGCAATCATTATACTGTTTTGTTATAGATAATAGTTTGCAACTTTCAATTTCACTTGAATATTTATTTATCTTTTTATGTTTAACTTTTGTTTATTTATGTTTATATAATACCATCTTTCGCTCCCGGATCTCCTGTTGTAGTGAGGTTTTAAATATTTCATCGTATATAATTTTAAATATGCCTAAAAAATGTTCAGGTTCCATACCTATAAGAAATATATTTAGTTTCAAAGTAAGCCTTGTGTGGGTAGAATTTTGACAATCTTTCTAACTTGAATTCAACTTGGAATAAAAAATATTCTTAACAAATCTCAAGTAAAGTAACAAAATTTTTAATTCGACTGGAATAAAAGAAACGATGTAGTTAACTAAATGAGTATCTATATACACGAACAATCGATTTCTTTTTTTAACTTAGCATTGAATTCATTTCAAGGCCTTATCTAAATATTATCTTGAATTATTATAATAACTATTCCTTAAGAGTTAATATATTTATTTTTTATATATAGTTGTAATGGAATAGGCGTTTGACTTCCATCTCACGTGATGGAAAGTGTAGATGAAGACGAAGGTGGTACACGCCTATCCAAAAGAAACCTATTCACTCTACTCTTAAAGGCTCCAGATCAACTCATCAGGAAAAATAGATCCAGGCAGGACGTTCCAAATCTTAGCGACTCTCACCAAAAACTAACTGTCAAACCGTTTAGTTCTTTTGGGTATGTCAACAACGTATGGATGAAACTTTTGCCTGCGCCTAGTAGCACGATAAAGGAATTGAGATGGGTCAATCAGTTCTATATATAATAAATAATAATAATAAATAATTAGTAATACTTTTGTAGAGAACTATACAGCGAAAGACCGGGTATCGTTGCGATCTTTGGGGAGGCTTATGCCTTGCAGTGGACTAGTTTTTCTAATAGTAATTCATTTCATTTTTCATTCTAATAGTAATTTTATTTCGAATTGAAGCATGATCAGCGAGTTGTGGCAAGCTGTGGCAAGTTGTGGCAAGTTGTGGCAAGTAGGTAAGTCACATAACATGAAAAATAGTTGACCGATGGTATCTTAAATTTCTAGGAAGGAGACCACGGACTACCAAAATCAATGGTGGATGTCTTCAAAATGAACAGACAATTTTGTTAAGGTATCAGGGGTATCTGTATCTAGCAGTGAATGTACTATGAATTCATTTATGTAAATGCATCGTTTAATATCAAAAATATTATATTAATTTTAATAAATAAAACTTTTACAAAGTTCAATCAAAATAATCTGATTATAAAAAAGAATAATGACTTCACTTACGTATAAAAACATTCCATTACAATCGATTTATAAAAATTTCGGGCCACACAATTAACCACTGCAGTTATCCAATGCGTGTAATAATTTCAAATATTCCGGTTCATAATTATAGTGGAATTCGAGAATAAATATCGTGAAGTCAATCGGAATGAGATGGAATATGTAATCATAAGAAATTAACTTATTCAAAAACCAAAAAACGAACTTGTTTATAATGATGACATGTGATGATACATTCGTTTTTCATTCAGATTGTATGTTATTTGCCTCGCGAGAGGAATAACCTCAGGGAAATATGCATTCACTGATTCTATACCACCGTTTTTATTTAATCTTAGCTCATTTAATTTGGAAAGTGTTCAGCGGAATTACTCTAAAAAAATCCTTAATTTCCTTTCTCCTATCTTACAACAAGACGCAAGGATTCACGACATCTGTACACGGTTGAAATTACTTCCAAACAAACTAAGCTCTTCACTTAAACTTTTATAGTGCACAGCATAGAACTACCTACCAGCGTCATTGTTTCCAACTATAACTTAGAATTCGTCAAGAGTGAAAAGGTTTCTTCAAGCATCTACCATCTTAGATTTCATCATCGCTTAATCAGGCGACACAGAAGTCAAATGATTCACCAATAATGAGATAAATAAATACACATATTAATCATAAATTAGCATTAGAATAAAAGAACCTAACTCAAGAAACATCATCTTTCTTTTCGGACCTCTTTTGCAACATAAGTCGCTCAACGAGACATGTAGAAGGATAAGCTCGGAACTTCTCTATAAGAACGAATCAGAGGTGATAAGATCCTTAAGCGACATAATCCAGCGAGATGAACTGATGATAGACCGGCACCATAACGAATAGAACAGATGTCGCTGGTGTCTTAATATTCTGGAGCAGTTACCACGGAACAACCGCTGCACAGGTTTTACACCCACAAGGAACAGACGATGTTGTTAAAATTGTCAGATAAGGATCCAGGCCGCTTCAAACCAGTATTATTTGAAAGAAATGGAGGTGGCCCACGTCCAGCTGTGGAAGTTCTGTGACTATAATAATGATGGTGAACATAAATAGAGATAATAATTCTGTTTTTATATTTAGTTTCCTATATCCAAGTAGCCTATGTGTATATTCTCTAGCGATAGTAAACAAAATAGTATAGTCAGTGGAAGAAAACGAAAATATGTTTCCTCTGGTATTGATCTTGAATAAGAAGCAGCCTTCTTGTCGCAAGTACGGTATGAAGATGATTTGATAATTCACATTGACACATTACCAACAATGTTGCTTTTAAAAAGTTGTATGTTTCCAACAGTCAGTTTTTTTAACAAAAAAGAACAAATCTCTAGATATAATGGCAAATGTTATATAAAACCATTTTAAACCCGAAATTCTTTTATAAATATGTAATATATGTTGGGATAATATAATATATATTTATAATATATACAATATAAAAGATACAGAAGCCCTACTGCCACTGCCGTTTCAAACGAACAACTCTTTGAGATTCCCAAACTGATTACAACTAGAAACTTGAAAGGTTTTTTTGATGGTAAAATGTTGCTTTAAGTTGTAGATTTAAAAAGCCTCTTCATTTTAAAATTGTCCACAACCTAGACCGTTTTTTTTATTGTACATTAAAGGTATATTATGAATTAAAAAGTTAATAAACTAATATTGAATATAATATATTGAATGAAATATTGTATAACAAAACTGAGTCGATAGAGAACAGTATGGCGGTAGGAGATATAGCAATCTACCCGGGCAGCTATTAACGGTCTGGCGAATTCATCATTGTCCTCTCCATTCATTGTCTCCCCGTTTCCTGATTACTCCGGTCCTTCGTAAATGTTTTTTTTTACTATATCATTCGTTGAAAACTCCACGTTCACGTGAAAGAACTTTTGGAGCCATGCACTAAAATATCCGTGGGCAAAAGGTTTTTTGTTAAGGATTTCGGTAGGTTGTGTAAGACGCAATTTGTACAAAGGAACAATATAACTGTTGTGCTATTTAAAAGCCTGAAAAACCTCTTTTAGTACGCCAATTGTTACAAATAATAATTTTTCTTTTTATTCAACAATCATAGATTTATTGCATACTTAAAAAACGCGTTTTTATTAACCTTTATATCATATAGTATATACGACACTCATAAATCAGTAATGTTTCCTGAGATTTATTTGTTATTCCTGCATTTTGTTTCTCCAAAAATCTCTTAAAAAATTATTTATCAAACTTCATGTTTTTTATACAGGTATTCATATATTATACATATATAAACAATTTAATCTATACAACTAAATATATTTATTGCATCCGTTTGTAATATTAAAATAACCTCCTTTTACTACATGCATATGAATACATATATATACAGTACATATGACAAAATGACAATGTCTGTCTGTTTGTTCCGGCTAATCTTTGAAATGGCTGGACCGATTTTGACGGGATTTATACTGACAGATAGCTGATGTAATAAGGAATAACTTAGGCTACTTTTACTTAAAAAATGAAATAAACTTAACATTAATTTTGTTAAATTCCACGCGGACGTAGTCGTGGGGCGCAACTAGTGTAATATAATATAATGTTTGTATAAATGCATTAATTTTAAATCGTATAAAGTTTTCCTTAAACATTATCCTTTATACACTTCGCTACTGATGTACTTTAATAAAGCCTTTAAAGATATAAAAAAGGTAAAACTTTGTTTACCAAGAATCCGAGCTACCAACAAAGTAATCAACTCGAAAACCGGACAAGTTTGACGGACAATATAGAGGTACATCAATCAAATAATAAAAAGAAAACCGATAGCCAATTCCGATCAAGAAGACGTAAGAAAAAATAGAAGGGACAGCCGCAATTAAACTTCGTATAAAACAACCCATCTTAGTCTATAAGGTTCATGGATATTTTTTTATTTTTAATGAAACCCTAATGGATATAATATACCAATTTACAGTTCACAATGTTTTAGATATTTATATATATTTTAATTTTTTTATGTTCCCCCCTATTGGGGGCCATTCATTCCCCCATATTATTTATGGGACAGTAGCGTTTTTATCTTTTAATGATTCACTTTCTTTTCTTTTTTATTTCCATGCTCTTCTATCATACCTCACATGATCTATCTTTCTTCAACTTACATTTTACAATTTCTATTTTTAATTTACTTACTTTGTAACGTTCATTCATCGTCAAATTCCTTCGTCTCGTTCCTTACTATCACAGCTTTTGGTTATCAAATTATTTTTACTTTATCTCATCTTTTATTATATTTTACCATTTATATTTAACTTAGTTTATTTTTATATATTTGAACAGTAATATAATTAATTTTTGTATTTATACACATTTAGTAACAAAACTAAGATTAGTTTTTTGTTGTAAGGTGTATTAATGATTCTAATTTTTAACTGTTTAATTACTAATGACGATGGTGAAGATATAGGGAACTGGAACATGGTCAATCACTTAGATCCTCGTTTGCTAGCTCGCTTAGCGGACCATGTTTTACCAATTACAAATGTTCGCTACGGAACTTTAATATTTAAATACAAGTTGATGTGGCAATGGGTAAGCCACATAGTGAAATAAAAGGTCCACTGGACCTCAAAGTTTCTCGATTGAAGAACACACTATATATAAATTAGACACTACAACAGTAAAACATGGTATAGCATTGGACTTGCTAAGCTTTTTCCTCGTGCTTAATGACGAAAGCTCGAGTCTAATAATAACAGCGTTTTTTCGCCTTTATTTTGTGAACGACCCAAGAAAATCTTGGCTAAGTTACTAACTTATATCTTCCTTATTTCTCGTGCCTCATACAAAGATATCTTAAAGGGGATTTACCATAATCACACTTGGCATGCAAATTGGCGATCGCATCGTATTATGGTATGCAGAGGACACTGCTGGCAATACATTGGAAACAAGTACTGCATTGGAAATCCCATATAATTAATACACAAAGTGTTATATATCAATATATCTCGGGAATCGAACCCGTGACATACGATCAAAAGTCTCTGTTCTTACTGCTTGTCTAAAACTGTTCAATTCAAGCAACGGTACGGCCTATAGAAAAGTCTATGATTTCAGAAATAACTTAATGGATATATATAAACAAAAAACGTTTTTAAATTTCGAACATATTATAATGAATTGTAGTTTACTATCTGTCCCTGCAGAATTTAATGCCAGAATATACAGGCATGTCGCATTCAAATAAAAAAAAATATGTAACATATTGAACTATATGGTGATTGGTGCTGATGTGGTGATTGAAAATAGGTGGTATACTTATTACTGACGTAGCTCGAAGAACTGCTCATATGGAGCGGCAGGGGGTACACCGCTCGTGCTGTGGTGACCACGAGAAGAGGTTGTAAAGGCGCAAAAGCCTACTCAGGTATAAGTTACGAATATATATTTGTTCAATTTATATTTCGTTTTTTTTCTTAGCAAAAGTAAGTACGCGAAGGCATTTTTCATGAGCAATTCAAAAACATACTCTCTAGTAATATATATATATATATATATATATATATATATATATATGTTGGATATAGCCCGATGAATTGCACATATGAAGTAGCAGTAGTTGGGGTACATCGTCGTATGCCTTGCAGTAGAAGTTTATCTACATCTTTTATAATGTTACCTAATAAAAAAGCTTTTTCAAATGTTAAACATGCCAGCACGTAGTCACTCATTTACACATTCAAACCATTTCCATTGCTTCCTTCAATACGCGGCTTATCCACGCCAATAAGTACCGCAGAAACCTTTCCAACAATAGCTTCTATTATATCAACCAACCCGTCCAATATCACATGATCTCCCGTCTTACGTGGATCAGTACGAAAATTGCATTCTCAACATATATTTGTAAAGACATCGAAGGTTGTATTAAAACTGGCTGGTTTATATAAATGGTTGGTGAATGCCGGAGGATATTGGAGCACGCCGTGGAATGCCAAGTGCACCGAATGCAGGGATCGAGAGACATTATTAAAATGCTTCAAATAAATAATCTGACATTCGAAAGGAATACATAACTTGTATTAAAATTGTTTATGTTTTAAAACAGATCAACGTGGTGATCTTTCTAGAAGGTTTATGCCTCGAAGTGAGCCTCTATCAGATGATGATGATGATAAAATATAGTGATGTAATTAAGCTTTATATGTACATAGCTATTGTTGTCACATTTATCAAATCCTGGCAGTTGAGACAGATTTTGTAGCGGCAAAACTTGTGTTATTTAGTGCAATCGTGCGTTATTTTGCAGAAGCCCATCTTAAGTAAGAAAAGGACCAATATTAGGAACTTCCGCACACGCAGTGGTAGTCGTGCAACAAAGTGCACCGCCCACCATCCCGCTGATAAATGCGCATGCGGCAAACAATGCAAATTACACAACTGCCACCGTTAAATCACTCAACACGTGTTTCACCCCTCCACAGGGCATTTTCAGGAGTAATGTTACACCGATTAGTGCCAAAAGTCACTCTGTGTTTTCATATGCGGAATTGGCTAAATATTCTTTCTTACAAAAGTTGTGTTGGTCTATCGCATTACGCATATATAAAACATATTTAAATTGACCAATTTATTTATTGACTAAACATGAAATATATTAACTTTGTGATCTATTATTTAGGATAAAATAAAATTGCATTTCATGAACTGTGAAATGCGACAAGCCAATTGCATTATACGCTAGTTTTCAATAGTGACGATATTATCGTTTGTTGATCAGACGAGTTACATATATACGCCTCTTATTTTCAGCCGATAGACACCTTCTGCAAAATAGGATTCCTCCAAAGATCGCCACTATGACCAGTTCTGTGCTGCATGCATCCAGCGACCTTGGCTATGTCATCCGTCCACCTAGTGGGCGCCTGCCCACGACACGTCTACCGGCTCGTGATCGCCACTCTGCACGGCCCTAATGACAATCGGTTCCACCAGAGATTTGCCCCGCCTACTATCACTTTAGACTATCAATTCTTCGAGCAGCATCTATGATCTTATCTCTTATGTTTCTGCTTCTTCTCTATAACGTTTGCTTCCGTTATTACAAGGCCCGTCATCACCCGAATAGAGTTGACCCATTGATTTGATGATCGTCTTCTTGATCTCTTTCTATCCGATATTCCTACGACAACCAACTTATCGAGGCTCTTCATGTATTTTTTTAACAAAAATCATATTTTTTTTATTTTGTACAACAAATAATGATCTACCTAATAATTATGACGGAACATAGAAAATTCTGTGCGAATCTTTATATACTTAAACAGACACTATCAAACATCATAGATAAAAAAAAATCATGCACATACTTACTCTGGCCATAAATACAGTTATATTAAAGAATAAACAAAACATTAATTTTGAATTTGGAATCTGTCATTTTTAAACGACTGTTCATTGTTTGTGTATTTTCGCACAATTGTATTGTAAACATTTTGCGATATTAAAATAGAGTAGAGCGATAAACAGAACCGGATGGCTGTGGTATGGCGCCAAATACAATTTTTAAAATCCTCCATGCACTTGGTGTTATTGTACCGAGCTATTGATAGGTACAATGAAACCTCCTCAGTTTGTGACAGAAAAGATCTGGTAGTGTTCCTACGTAAAAAGGTGATCAAAGTAGTAAGAAAAAGAATTTAAAGAAATTCGATAAGATGTATAGCTGTTTTTGACAAACTTTACATTTAATGAACGCTCCTTCAATCTCTTTTCGGCAGAATTTAATCAAATCCAGTCTAAGCTGATGTCTACTTACCAAAAGGTATATATCTACCGAACCTTAAATATCTAAACCTTATAGTTCCAGAGATATCATGATGAGTCTACTTAGGTAGAAATTCACCAACATTCTTTTTATGCATTGTTCAATTGCGTACATAATGTCATATTAGCATTCTCTACCATTCAATCTAAGATGGCGCAAATATAACAAATATTAATTTTATATTAAATATTATTATTTATTATCTGTGAATGTTTGATTTAACACGTTCACTGCGGCTTGAGGCCGATTCAGCCTCATGGTAGACTTTGCACTGGTGCGGCGCGTAAAACTCGTGTTTTCTCTCTAGTGCGGCGGCTGTTTACACTCAACCGTATGAGGTATGACAAAGACAAATATAGCTTTCTTTATGTCTGCGAAGCATTGCCTTAATATTGTAAAAAAATATTGATGAACATGAGGCAGAAAAGGCCTCAACCGCACTACTAGGAAGTTCAGCTTGAGGCTGATTCGACCTCAGCCGCACCAGCTGAAAGTTCTTCAAAATTGGGCCCGCAGTGAACGTGTTAATAATATAATATTAGATAACAGATTATAACGCGTGAGTTTATTGAAGATTTTCATTTCTCTGCGCATGGCTAGGTTGGTCGGTATTTTCTACGTGCAGTCACGCATTCCACGGATATTTGACTTTGTTTCCGCAATTTCTAAACGACTATATGAAACTATTTTCTAACAATTTACGCATTCCAATAGAAAAATAATAGTTCAAAATATTTACTTTTCATCTTATTAAATGTGAAATAATGTAAATTTATTTTGCGATCGATGCAGTTGTTCCGACCATATTAAACTGCAGCGATGTAACTGTTAAACACGATAATATATTTAAATAACAAACATATATAATTGACATATATGTGTATGTATATATAACATCAAATGTCACCTATTAGTAATAGTATGTAATGCATTTAATACTATAAGATCGTTGTAAATAATAAACAAAAGAAAAGTTGTTAATGTCATTGTTCGAAAATCGAATTATTATAAACCTATAATGTCAGTTCCACATAGTACTTAGTATTTAGAACCTTTGTTTTTTTCTCGTAAGTACATTCCATGGGGATTCCCCCTGCCTAGAATATCAAAGGAGGCATATATTTAGCCTCAAATTCCAGATCTTTCTCGACATTCCTCAACTTATAAAGAAGCTTCATGGGTTCGTGGAACCAAGATGTCGCAACAAATTCAATCAGGATTTTTTGCGGTTACATTATTATTTCAGTCTTCGTGCAGCCAGGACGTCAACTGATCGACATAAGCCCTTTTTTGTATCTTACTGCTTCTCACATGGCATAAGCAGATCCCGCGGTTATCGAAGATTCCAGAAGCAGGGATAGTGCGCCTTGCTTACTATTTTGTAAAGATTTATATATTTGAAAGAAGATTGGGCTAAAAACCTTAACAAGAAATTTCAATTTTTTTAAAATTGAATTCATATATATAATTATATACATACATATATATATATATAAATATGTATATATATTTATATATATATATATATATATATATATATATAAATATATGTGTGTGTGTGTGTGTATATATATATATTCATGTCCGTCCTTTTGATGTACTTTATTGTTATAAGTAAAAAATACATATCAACATGCAATGTAACACAACAAGAGTGATACGCGTATGTAAACACGACATTACTCACGCCGTTCGGACGGCACATACTTACCTCAATTCGAATTATAAGTCAAGTACGTTTAGTTATTTCCTTATTTTTTTATATATTCGCGAACTTTCTATTCCGACAGTCAAGCGCTTTTAGCTTTTATTGATTTCACAAAAGGGTTCAATAAACGACACACTAGATTAAACTTTAAGTGTTTAAAGATTCAGAACTCGTAATTGTTAAAGGCGAAAGGATTTGGGAGCACCACAAGGCAGTCTTTCGGTCCACATTTCTAGTGTTTGTTCACAAAGCCAACGTCGAGCGATTGAATTAACTGCTAGCTCTTTACGGTTCTGATTTAGCGCTTGGATAAGTTTCTGCATAAATTCAATTGCAGCTAAGTGTCATCGACCCCAGCTCTGCATTGCCCAGCCATTGGCAATCGGCCGAGGTATTTATTGTAATCATTCAAAGGTCAATTATTTTATTATCCTTATACACATAAACTGGTTTAAAGCAGTACAATTCTTATACTATAAACAATTACAAAATAACAATACAAAACTTTTGTTAAATCTTCAATAAAAAAGTTCCAGAGGATCTATATTCCACAGACATTAGCGCCCGTGACTTTGTTAAACGGTTTTATTTAGTTCGACCCGTACGAAATTTATTTGGATCAAAATTAGAAATTGAAATTTAAACACCTTCCCGTTGTCAGATTGATCTGAAATTTGGTACACACATTTAATTTAGATGACAATACAGTATAATAAAATCAATAACATTATAAATCTAAGATGGCCGCCGATACAAAATGGCGGATTACATATATTTCCTTAACCCTCTCAATGTGGGTATCAAATGAAAGGGCTACACTAGTAAAACACGATGATTATGTCAAAATTTAAAATTCAAGATGGACGCCGTTCCAATATGGCGGACTAGGTACATATTTTTCCACAACCACCACAATATGGGTATCAAAAAACCGTTTAACTTAAAAGTTTTTAAATGTATTTATTTTTACATAACCTAATATTTTTTTCTTTTGCACATACTTTTGCATGTTACAATGTTTAATAAGTCTAATATATTTTAACGACATTCTAACAATGTCCAGTTTTTAATATTAATTAGTGCCACCACTTCCTCATCCTTACTCCATATTGCTATCATCAGGTTGTGCGCCAGTATCTATGCGGTGATTGTCGTATTCACATCGATGAATCTTACGATCGCATCTTGAGTCTCGTCCGTGTAATACACGTACGTGTGCAGTGATAGCCCGAGGGTGTCTGTTGTTGGACAATGATGACAGCTTCGCTCTTTAGCCCCTGAGCCTTGTTGATGGTGAGAGTCTTTAAAACTGACTTCTTCTGTTGCTTTTAGTGAGGTACAGGGTGTTTTTATGTTTCAGGATGTTCTCCCTAGAGTAAGGACACCTACTCAAGGAGTACGCCACTCTCTTGGATGAGAACAAAAGAGAATGGAAGTAAAAATATTGTGAATATACATGTAATCAAATGTTTCTATATATAGTAAATTTATAGACATTTATCATCCTTACAACCAGTACAGTGTCTCTAAGAACAGTAACAGTAGTGGGTTCATGAGATGCCAGGTCTTACCTACCTTTTTACACGGAACTGAGACCTGGACGATAGGGATTATGGATCGTCGGAAAATCGACCTGGAGATGTGGTGTGGACGGCACACCGAACCAAAGTTTCGACCCTCAAAGAGTTCAACACAAAAGACAGATCATCTACTTTGCAAATACGAACTCTCAAGTTCTTTGGACATGTTACTCGTGATGAGGACTCAATGAAACGTTTGATGGTGCAAGGAAAAATGGAAGAGAAGCGACCTTTAAACAAGGTAGATAGACATCATCAAAACTGTCACCAAGAAGTCGTTAAATGAATGCTTTCTCTACGCCCAACACTGGGCTACATGGCGACGCATAGCAAGAGATAGAAATAGAGACACCAGAACCTACCGGGGCATCGACACGACCACTCTGGCTCTCACAAATGAGACAATCAGTAAAGTCTCTATATATAGGATGATCGGATAAATACGTAAAACCTTTAGTAAAGAGAGGAGATATGTATAGCCTATTTGGTGTAGATTCATTTATTCATGTAATAATATGCGTTGAAAATAAAACTATTGAATATTAGATTGAATATATATATGGACAATAAACGAAACATATACAGGTTGACGTATATCCTAAATATGATAATATAATTATTTTTATCAGTATATGTTTAAGGTATCAAAACTGCCTTTTTATTAATATTTTCAACTATACGCACAAGAGAAAAGCGTAAAAATAAAAATTGTAATAACAATTACAATTCACGTGTGTCAAGAATTATCCTGTAGGCGTATATAGATAAATATCACACATCTCTAAATACATATAAACAAGTTATTATAATCTTTTCGTATAGCGATAATAAAGACATTATTTACAATAATTAATTCAAATTTATTCACACCGCGTATCATGTTTAATTTTAAATTTATCTCACGTATACATTTGACAACGCCCTCCAAAGAATTCTCCGTTATTGTATTCATTTAAATCGATTCAATCCAAAACAGTTTTTATATTAATTTAAATCAAGATGATATCATTTTTAATTAAACAACACTCACACAATAATGTCTCTATTAAATATTATTTCGTTAAAAAAATTTAGGTCATTGACAGTACATAGGGGTGATAAGAGAGCAATAGAGAAAGAATTTCTCTGCGCGATCGTATGAGAAATGAGGAGATTCTCGAGTTCTTCTAGGAATTCGGAGCACATCGCTCATGAAAACCATGAAGCTGAAAGTTGCTCAAATGGCGATCATAAATCGGTGAAAGAGGTCCTAGTACCCCGAGGTAAGTCAGTCCATCTAGGCTGATCTAAATTTACTACAGGAAGGCATTAGCTGCATCATCAAGTTGGTGTTCTATAGATTAAAATAAGTAAGCCATAACTTAGATAAGAGTAATATAGGAATAGAGTTCCAAGCCCTGAAAGTTTCATTTCAGCGCTGAAAACAATACAAAATATGTAGTGATTATAATTTTGAAATTTTTTTTTAAAACATAATTTAATTAATATCTATAATAGACATCCTTATATTGATCTATATAAAATTCTCGTGTCACGGTATTCGAACTTGAACTCCTCTGAAACGGCTTGACCGATTTTTACCAAATTTTATATACGTATTCAGTAGGTCTGAGAATCGGCTACTATCAATTTTTGTACCCCTAAGTGATAAGGGTTGTTCACCCTTAAATTTTTTTTTTTATTTTTTTGACTATATTTTTTGTTTTTATTTTTTTATGATACAACATACAACTCTAAATTTTCACCCCTCTACGATCAACCCTTATTTTTAAATTGAAAATTAAAAACATTTTTTTGCAAAACAACGTTTGCGGGATCAGCTAGTGATTTATAAATTACTAAAATCCATATTAAAATACATCTACTTTTAATACAATTGTCGTTACTTTTATTTAAGATTTTAAATAATAAGTAATTAGGTTATTTTTAACCGCTAATGGTTAAGCGAACTTTTTTAATTGCGCAGCCGTTTTATCGACGCTCTAAATAACTTAACAGTTCTTTTTTTTAAATTCATTTGCGCGGGAAATTAATGTAGCTGTAACCATATTGTTTTTAATTTTTATAAACAAACTTAAAAAACAGGGGCATACGTTTATAATAATTATACATACATTTAAAAAACTTTTAAGTTAAACGGTTTTTTGATACCCATATTGTGGTGGTTGTGGAAAAATATATACCTAGTCCGCCATATTGGAACGGCGTCCATTTTGAATTTTAAATTTTGACATAATCATCGTATTTTACTAGTGTAGCCCTTTCATTTGATACCCATATTGAGGGGTTTAAGGAAAAATACGTAATCCGTCATTTTGTATCGGCGGCCATCTTAGATTTATAATGTTATTGAATTTATTATATTGTATTGTCATCTAAATTAAATGTGTGTACCAAATTTCAGATCAATCTGACAACGGGAAGGTGCTTAAATTTCAATTTATAATTTTGATCCAAATAAATTCCGTACGGGTCGAACTAAATAAAACCGTTTAATAATAATAATTCCAAAAAAAATCGGATATCCATTGTTTATTTACAAGGCACCGTGACAAACTGTCTTTACCAAAGTTTCTACTACAAAAAGTCTCTAATAATAAACGGAGTCAGAACAAACTAAGCAGAGAGAGATAGTAAACAATAATTGGTTTTTTTATGTATTAATCTGAGTTTTGAAAACGCCTTTTTTACTATATTATTATTACGCCGTTTATTATTTCTGAAACCATTGATTTTTGGATAGGTTAGGGGGATAAACTTTACATTCACTCGTTCAAAACTTTTACATCGATTATCAATCATCCTATATGTTTATGAAACCATATTACGGAATCAAATTTTTTAGTAAAATTCCGCAAAACATTATCGGACTGCCATTTACTAAATTCAAAACATATCATAAAAGTAAATGTAGGGAAAGAGCTCATTATTCAATAAACGAATATTTAAATGACTAGAATCCTTTGCAGTGATGCCTTCTGATTATTGATATGGTTTCATTTAGGCTATATCTGATAAAGTGTATATGTATAAATATGTGTTAAACTTTATTAAAACATGTGTTGTTGTTGCCTCACAAAGCAAATTAGAGACAAAAATAAAATAAGTTAAAAAAAGTTGTCGATCAATAAGAGTTCTGTAAAAATTCCAAATAAATATTGGAACTTAATTTTTTTATCTATGTAATATCCAACTATGTTTTAAAAATAGCTAATTTAATATCGTGGAAATTAATCTCATTGTAAGTAACTTAAGTTTTTTGGATTTGATATGAGACATTAAGAAAGGTGGTAAAAAAACACTTCCTTTGCTTCTAACATTGCTATATTTTGTATGAGCAGAGGTTTTATTGCTTCAGGTGTGTATATATAAATATATATAAAACTAAAAATAAGTTTAGTAAAGTAATAAAATAAGTTTTTAAAAAAATTAACTTAAATAACTAAGATATAGTTCTAACTTTGCAAGTTACTCCGAAACTAATGAAGCTTAGTATTGAAACAAGAGTCCGTCGACCCCGTATCCATGGTCTGTGATATTTTTCGCATCGATTCCATCAAATAAATTTAAATTTCGCTGCATGATTCAAAATTATTATGAAATCGGAGCGTCTAGAACTTTAAGAAAATGCATAGAAATAAATGCAAGCAATCAATATGAGTTGGATCCTTATTCACTGTAATGACTTATTAAGAAAATGTAAATTCTATATCACCAATTCATCTTTCAATACATCGATAAAAAGTATAAATTTTATTATTTAGTACCATAACTAAATACAAATGGATTCTGACAGTTTTTTTTTTCTAAATCAGTACTGTCGATGACCAGTGCAGTGAGACGGAAAGCGTGTTACGCCTGTCAAGAATCATGGCCGATGAGAAAAAAAAAACAACTCGAACACAAGTATTATTGACCACAGATTATAAACTATTCGACGAGTTAATATAGATTTTCTCTTTCAACACTTTTGTATGTGAGTGAAAGAGAAAGATGATTAGAAGTCAACAATGACAGAAAATTGTAAAGATGTCTTTACACATTTTAAAAGGAGAAAATTAAAATACGAATTTATAACTAGCTAATTTGTCTTCAAATAGCTTTAAGGCTTTTATATCTATTTTTAATCACGCTTTATAAAGTGATCATTTTTAAATATTGTACATTAAATTATTTCTTTATGTTGGAACTATAGCAGTTACTTTTAGTTTTAGTTTTTATGTTTGACTATAACAGTATCTTTTGGCAGTATAAAGTCTGAAGGGAAAGGCAGTAAACAATTGTAAATTTTAATATATATATATTAACCAGAACTTAGGAAATTCTTTATTTTACTATATTATCAATACATTATTTATAATTTATAAAAACTTTTATTTTTAGTTCATTTATACTGTACAATAAATGATAGCACACTGGCAATATATTTACCTCATTTTTTATATCTCATTCTTCTTTTATTGTTCACTTATTCTTTTGTGCTTTTCTTTCGTCTTTCATATTATCTATCTGTCTTTTACAATTACCCGTTTAAGCCTTATCTATATACAACCAGTCACCATGTATTTGATATAAAATAATAAAACAATAAAAATATTGCAACATTAATTTCAAGTTAGATCTATCAAGCACAAAATGTGCCGGCGTTTAAGTGCAAGTTATTTTTAACTTAACAGTCGTTATCTTCAAGTGATTTATGTGAGACGTCAAGCCGATGTTCTATTTTCGCTTCGAAAATGTTGTAAGATATATGCGTTTTCCTCCCTTAGATTATCTAATGCGTTTACCGATCGAATCATTACTTAAATGGAAAATCTAGATTCCTCAACATTCAACGTACAAGAGCAATTTATTTGTGAAATTTCTCATAACACTTTTGCTTGTATCACATTGACTTTATTAATGACAAATCAACAACTTTTATTAATAGAATCTTATATTTTTAAAAGCAGTAAAATGTACATTACTGTTAATAATGAAAAGGTATATACATAATAATACGAATGATAAGAACGATGTCTTAATTGTCTCAATGGATCACGATCAAGAGGTCAAATATCTGATTAAACGAAGACCCTCACACATTTAACATACATATACACCCTCACCAATGTATGTATGTATATATATATATATAAAGTAGTAGTACATATGTATAGAAAGTTGTTCTGCTGTGAAGCGCCGGCGTGGAGCTATATATATATACATATACATATATATATGTATATATATATATATATAGCTTTGACGAATCATAACTTCAGTGAGCATATATTTATAAGGCCATATAACTAGATTAATTAGCTACACTTTCCTAGTATCTCTGACTGCTATTAATATGTAATTAAATTATAAATATACATATATATATGCTTGTAATGGCCTATTCGAAAAATAAATACACACTAGATAGAAGCCGCTTTCAACCAGAAATCAATCGAGTAGACTATGTCTGCCAGATTATATATAGGAAAATTTGTGATAGTTGTTTCAACGATTGCACTTAACTTGAAAAATCTATAAAACTTTTATATATATTATCAACCATCCTATATAAAGTTGTCGCTGTGTAATGTTTATTTTATTCTATATGAATGCGACAGGTCAATAACTTCTGGCAGTAAAATGTCATCGGAGACACACATATAGGTATAAAAGACGTTGGTGCAGATTATCCAGCTGTGCAGATGTCACACGTCTAGAAAAAAATCTAAAATAACCGGTGCTTATAAACTTTATTTAGGTTGTTCTATTTAAATCAGCGTTTCCCAACAAGGCCCATACTTCACAGGTGGGGATCATTTGATTGTTAAGATAGAACAATTTCAAAGTGGGACTCGATACAAGTATTTATTATTAAAAATATATATGTTATACAGGGGGCTAAGGTGAAAGAAATGCTGATATAGACAATTATACATAGTGATATGTGATAGACGTAAAATCTTTAGTTGAAATGTATGTCATTAGTGAAAATTTCAAATTAAATTTTATAAATATATATTATTATGAAACGCTAATGGAATAGACCAATAATTTCTGGTCATGCAAAATCAACAAAGAGAAATAGATATTCAAAATTATATTATCACGATATTTATTATTTCTGAAACTGTTTATTTATGAAAACACAAACATACACACACACAAATATATGTATATATGTATATAAATATATATATAAATCTATATATTTATTTATATATATATATATATATATATACATATATATATATATATATATATATATATATATATATATATATATATATATATATGCAAGTAACTAGGATAGTTACAACTCCAGATAGGAAAACTTCGACAACTTAGTAAGTGCTAGACATTACGATAAAATCATCAATGAAATTTTTCAATGGTATGTTGAATAAAAATACATGAGAAACGAAATGAAAATACATTTGGATCGGATTTATTAATATATAATAAAAATTATTAGGTAGACCAGAAAGTAATGTCGCATTCTTAAGTTAAATTCACATGTCTACATTTTTTAATATATATGTATTAATAAATATATATAAAGCATTTACACCTATTTCAAATCAACCTGTACACATCTTTAAATGTATTACATTGTGAACATACTGTAGATAGATCTGGGGACACATGACACATCTCGTACCGTTACGCAACCATTGCTCATAGAATCAAATGTCGCTTTTCTGGTTTGATTCGGAGCGATCAAACATTCTGACAAAATACAGGTTTCTATCTGTCTATTAGCATATGTTCAAGTTGATTGACCTTTATGTTTAAGTTTTTGATATATATAAATGCAATTTTCATAACGTGATATACAGTATTATATGATTTGTTTATTTTTATTGTCAATATTTAATAAATAATATTTATCCTATAAATATATTTAATATGAAAAAAATAATTCTAATGTGGATTCCAATCCTGTGAAATAGCTAAAGAAGCCGCACGAGGTGACATCCGTGTGGTAGTATATTTCTAGTTACTCTAATAACTCCAAAAAGTCAAAATTAAAAGTCCACAGAGCTTTGGTTATAGGTGTAAAAACTATAAAAGCGTTAATATTTAGCTCATTTGTCTATCTTATTATATATGGTACACCCTTTTTAAATATATATATATATATCTAAATTTATAAATAAATAATACTGTAATAAATATATAGTTAAATATGTTATCAAAATTTACCTATATTGCCAGAAGAACCTGCCGCATTGAAAAAGTGTTTAATAATGACTTTATATAGGTTACAATCAACCGACTATATTATAAACATATAAGTAATCATCCTGTATATATGTGTCCATCAGCTCATGTTAAAGTGAGATAAAGCCATAAAGTTATTTACTAATATATCAGGTATATATCCACACCTATCTTTTACATCTGTAAAAAATCACCTGTATATTGGTGGATAAATAAATTTGAGCATTTAATCAAAACACGTAGATATTAGAGAGATACGTATTTAGTGAAATGTTCTCACATCTATCAGCCTTTATTAACAAGGTAAGATAAATCAGGCTACAACCACAAACACTTGAAAAGTATGTTATTATGTTTGGAGTCAAGTAGACGAATCTGTTTGTTCGGAACTGGACCTCGATGAGATCTACGATTTGCCTTCATTTTACTTTGATAAGTTTTCGGCGTCCACCAGTGGGCATATATATAATTATATAAATATATATATATATAGTGCTATGGACGCCGAATGATTTTTATTTCTTTAAAAGTTGTCCCAATCGACTTTGTAATGCTAAAATTTATTGGCCTGTCTTATATCGTATGATTCATCTTTAAAATAACTTAATTTATTTCACAAATAAATAATTTAATTTTAATATAAAACACAATATAAATAAATTAATTTCATAATTTTGAATTATAAGTGGAGAAAAATTATACATCGATTAATAAAAGTCAACAGTTTCAGAGATAATATTTAACAGGGGTGGCCAAACTGCGGCTCGCGAGTCACATGCGACTCTTTGAACGATTTTTTTGGCTCCGATTGATTGTCGAATTATTTCGATATTTAAATTTATATAAACCATATCAGCTGCTGGGACATCGAAACAAATTACTGGTGTGAATAATTATGATTATTACACCATAAAATTAGCGAAATCCAAACACCGATCATAATTAACTTACCGGCATCTTAAGTATTATTAGTAGTGCTGTCATATACGTATCACATTATATCTAACTTCAATACAAATATTTATTACTTTTGTCATATAATTTCAATTAATATCATTTCGAATAAAAGATATTCGTTTGCGTTTTTTAAATATGTATTAGATAGCCGCTCGCAAAAAATTTAAAATTTCTAAAAATGGCTCGCGTTATCAAAAAGTATGGCCACCCTTGTACCCAATAGTCTGCCAGCGAAGTCAGAGCGTTCAAACGCTGTGCAGACACATTAGCCTGTTCCTTCGCGCGATGCCGGCGTCGTACTGGCTCATAAAAGCTGGTCGGTAGGCGTCTCGCGCCGGCGCGAGACCGGCAGCTAAGTTGTTTATCTATTAACTAACTTAAATCATAAACTTTCTAAAACAAAGTTGAAGTCAACTAATTATAACGTAATTTGTGTATGTATAAACTCAAAGTTAAGTTTACTTGGCAACGTTGCCAGTCACTTTAAGGAATTTTTATTTGTTGTAAAAATATTCGTATCCGTGTTTTAAATGCGTAATAAATTGGGACTCGCCAAAGATTTCAAATTTAGAACAATGACTCGAACTATCTAAGGAGCTTGATCACCCCTGATATATAACATAATGATATAAGTAATATATTTCGGATTATTACAGTCAATTAAGCAGAGGTATCTCAGTGGTTAGAACTCAGATTTGCGATCGTAGTTCGCGGGTTTGATTTTCGAAATACAATCTTATGTAATTCAAACTTTGTGCATTAATTATATAGGAATGCAACTCACAAACAAGTTAATAGTATAACAACACTCTGCGATCAGAAGTCTTTGTAAGTCAAGTCATTGTAGTGATTTATTGGGGGAGTGTAATGCCTTGAAGTGGGAATCAAAATAAAAATAATTGTTTAAAAACGATATATTTCATTGCGGCCCAAATTAACTTTTGAGTTTAACACCCCTGGATTATAAGTTAGATTATGCGCGTTCAATAAATAAATAAGATAATATTTAACTACACGTCCAACTAATTCCAATAAGTAAGAAAGTGTGTACCTTGGTAAGTAACATCGGAAGATAAATTTATACCCACTATCTACACGAAGCTTTAATGCCGACAAACTATAATTATAACCTAACTGGTAATAAATTCCAGTATCCAATTACTATACCAGCCTCATCTTGGGTTCCGTTAATGTCATAAAAGTTGAGTGAAATGGCACACCGGATCGAGTTATTTTTGATTTCATATATAATTACTCTCGAGCTATATAGCTTGATTTGTTATAGATTTAAAAGCCTTACTGGCATGAATATACAGCCTATTTACTGTCAAGTAATATATAGCGCATTGTATCGAAGAATTATTTGCTTTTTTTAATAATAGATGACGTAAATAAATTGTAAAAAAGCACTTCCTTGGTAAAATAGGATATTGTGTAGTATTTGTTATTTATTCGTATTTATGTAATACCTTTTATATATATAGATATATATATGTATTTTAATGTATGTACACCCTCCAAAGGTTGTCTGGTAGAGATCATCATCTGGAACGATAAGAACGCCTCCTGTACCTATGTATAATTTTTTTCTCTTTCTTTTAGTTATCTATGGTGTAGAATAAAGTGTAAATAAATAAAATAAAGAACGTAATGATGATATAGTAAGAAACATCGTTTTTAAAAATCAAATTACTACATATTAAAATTAATCAGTGCCTACTATCTATCGCTGTAGATTTCGTACTGATATAAGTTATTTTATTGCATTCCAATAACGTTTCAAAGTGACTATATACAGGTTGATTTGGTTTCCTGACAAATGAACTATACTCTCTCTTTAAAGATTTTAAACCTATAATCAATCACGCTGTATAATTGTCTAGATAGAATAGCCTAATTTACGTTCAGTTTCAGTTATTTTAGACCTTTTCTAGCAAGTCTTTATTATTCAACATTCACCTCTTCCATAGATTTAGTACCTTCCGACTACCTTAAACAAAATTGACATCTTGTGAATGGACATAACGCTGTTCTGCGCCCTTTGGGGTTCTTCACAGCTGGGCTATCTTCTCATTCTTGATTCGTTATTAAATGATCAGTAAGTAATGTATAATAATAATAATAATTAATCATAATTACTATCCTAATTATATTAATCAAAAATTTCTTGATAAATTAATTTGATTAAATTAGAATTACATACTTATTTTTAAGCTGATTTATTTAAGCATGTTGAAGCAGAATCACACCAAAAAATTCCTCGATCTTCTTTATTCCATCGGACAATAACACGCACGGATTCACGACATCCGAACACAGTTAATATCTTTTCTAAACACACTAAGAGTTTTCCGAATAGCCAAGGAGTGGAACAATCTACCATCGTCATTGTTTCCAACTATAACTTGGAGATAGAAAAAAAATGTACCTAGCCACCTAAGAGTAATAAGATGATGGACAGAAGGCAATGAAAGCAAGAAGGAACGAACGAACAAAATGAACGATATTGTGATGGAAATAAGGTAAGAATAAAAGAAATTGAGAAGAATGACAGTGAGTGAAGAATAAAGATGAAAAACTTAATTGTAAACAAAGACCCTGATCCCAACTAATTAGGAGTACGAGAGGCCTCCAATAGCGGAGGCCATTAAAAGAAAAAAAAAACTTGGAGATCTTCAAGACAAGAGTTAATAGATTTCTTCTAGATCAGTGATTCCCAAAGTGGTCTATATCGACCCCTAGGGGTCTATGACAACCTGCAAGAGGTCTACGTCAGCGAAAAAAATTTTGGAATATCACGAAATGAAAATGGGGGTCCACGATAGTGGATCTCAACACATACACTGATAGTACCTATTTACTTACACCATACTATCTTATAATATCAAAACATTTACATTACATTACATTATTATATATGTTTATAAAATTGTGTAAGTTGTAGGATGTTGGTATTCGCTTTGTGGTCGCAATACATTTTGAACATACACTATACTTCACTTCAGTTATAAATTAACAGGAAATCGATATCAGGTAAGTAGGGGGTCTACCCAACACGGAAAAACATGGCAAGGGGTCTACTACACAAAAAAGTTTAGGGAACTCTGTTCTAGCATATAGGTAGACTTTTTCTTCACTTATTATCAGTTGAGACAGAGGTCAAATAATAAAAAAATTAGTGCTTGATCTAAAAATTAAAAGTAATTCAGATGTTTATATATAAAGAAGAAATAAAGATTCGTTGAATTCTCACTTGCACTCCCAACGTAGAGATGTACAACACAATGTAGATACTACTTTCGTTTCAATGGTCGGCGCTAATCGTGTCATTGATTCGTATGAATGTATCGGGGTCAATGTATCCGTAATTGTCTGTACCGTCTTGTTAATTTGAAATGTTATTGAATTAATAACTGGGGCATGGTGTTTCAAAATATTGATAAGTGACTTTCAAATAAATCGATCTGAATTGATCACGATACAACAAAAAGTGTTGAATGAAATTTTAATTGACGTGTTATTTGAATGTACATCTTAATTTTTTTTATAACTTATATTAAAATGAGAACAGATATTTATCATAGCTTCTAGTGCAGTTTAAATTATTTTAATTATAATGAATCAAATTACTACAACTTTATATCACGGACTGAAGAAATTCCTAAAGGAATAATTTGAACTAAATCTCTATTTATATTTAATATCTTCAAAATATAACTAGATTCAAAAGTATTTAATGGAATCAGGCGTTACCTTGCGGAAGTCCATCCTAAGTAAAAAAAGGACCAATATTTAGCCACTTCCGCACATGCAGTGGTAGTCGTGCAACAAAGTACACCGCCCGCCAGCCCGCTGATAAATGCGTATGCGGCAAACAATGCGAATTACACAACTGCCACCGTTAAACCACTCAACACGTGTTTCACCCCTCCACGGGGCATCTTTAGGAGTTGCACGACTATCACTGAATGTGCAGAAATGGCTAAAAATTGGTCCTTTTCTTACTTAGATTCAAAAGTATATTAGCTTACAGTATGGTTATTCGTGTAAAAGCTTCCAAGTTGTCAAGGTATATATCATATGTCAGTAAAAATATTTGAAAAGTTTACACACATTTTCAGTCATCCTGAAATATAAGCCTGCAGACACTGATGGTAAAAATTTTCGGTAACGAAGGTATATCCACATGGCTTAAGAAATATATATAGGGGATACCACAATCGCAAGGCTTGGCAGGCTTTTTTTATGGCCGCTATTGGGGCCTCTCGTACCCCTAACTTATTGGGATCAGGGACTTTATTATTCAATAATTTTCAGTATTATCTTTATTAATCACTCTCTTTCACGCGTCACATTATCTTCCATTCTTTACTTTCGTCCTTCACAATATCTTTTGTTTTGCTCTTCTATACCTTCTTTCTTTCCTCGCCTTTCTTCCATTATCTTCTTACTCTAAAGCTTGGCAGGCTTTGATTCTTTGCGAATATCCTCATTTCAGTTTCGAGACCTTGTGCCTTCTTATGAGGTCTGTTGAAAGTGACCACATTGGTCAAAAACCTTCGTCTTAAGACAAAGCTGTATTTTGGACAAGAAAAGTTTTCGGAGCGTTCTGAACGCTGTCCATTCGAATTTAGTTTCGGCAACTAATTTTTTTTATTCTAACTATTACATCGTAATAAACACATATCACGTTATACAATTATTTGAAACAATTTAAAATCATCCATATACTTTATAAATAAAATATATTATACTTCAATATACTGGTTTTGTTTCTAATTTACAATATTATTTTTACTTTACGCCACTTATATTCATCGTTGAAAATGCTCATCTCAGCCCGCATATGGCACAATTTAATATAAAATTGAAATAATGATTTATGTTCTGTTTCACATAGCCCAAAGAGCTCTGAGATTTCGGATCGTGGGTCGCGGCTTCGATTCTCAGGATACAATCATAAATAATTCATACGTGCAATAATTATATCGGATTGACACTCTACATCCTAGTTTTCAGAGGATGGGCAGAAATGCCAACCCGCCTGCCAAGCATGGCAATTATGATATATCCTTCTATAGGTAACTTTGGGGAGACCTATTCCTATGCTTAGTCGTCTATGAACTGAAACGGTAATGACCATACAAGGATAGATACAAGTAGCTTCATATAGGTCTGTTGGAAATTTATAAAAAAATGTCCATTAGTGAACGTTCCTCGGTTGAAATAATGGTCGTCAAGACTATTTATATATCCATTTAGGCTATCAAAATCGATAAGTACATAATAAAAATATTAGTGTAATACCCGGCATATGATTTGGCACTTTTTTTTTAATTATTCATCCTATTATTTACATAGAATCAATTACAGTGAATATTTATGTATATCATTAATAACCAAATGAGTCACCAATGAGATAGAGACAAGAACTAGGTTTTTCTCTTATAAGGCATTCTTCAACGTAAAAGTAAAGAAACTTCCAAATGTTCCATGATCTGGGAAGAGACGCAATAAACTCAGACGAGATTTTGTACAAAATCGTCTCTAAGTCCTCTATTTCTAATATTTTTTAACATTAGCTTTTCTTAAATATATTTTTCAAATGCAGGTAAACAAAAATATAACCTTTGATCATGTTACTTGATTTCTATTTTGTTTTTGATGCTGACTGTACGTGTATAAAATTTTTCTCAAATTATCTAAGATCTTCTTTTTCGTAGTTTTAAATCAAAAATGAGAAATATACATTATATTTAAAAATAAATGTTTGTGTGTATGTCATTTATATAATCTTAAACAATGTATTTGATCATGTAATGATCTTTAGCAAAGTTGTTGTGAATGAACCCGTGAAGGTTTCTAAGTTGGTTGGTTCTTTTTAATCAATAAAATGTCTCAAAATTAATTTAATGTTTCTGTAATGTCTTTTATTCAAGTTTATTTTACAAGGTACAATTAGTTACGAAATAAATCTTATAAAGCAAAGGGTTTTTATTTAACGTAATGGAATTTTATATGATAATGAACATATCGACAATTGTTAAATTTTATTTAAAAAGAGGTAATGTTTAGTTTCTGTCCGGCTATTAGAAAATCTGCGTTCCAAGCCAGTGGTAGATTACTACTTATAATGTTAAAACAATCAACGAATCATAAGTGAGTTTAAACGCGTACTTGAATTGATAATTTAAATTTCAATTCACTTTTTAAAACTTCAATTATTCAGTTATATTCGGAGCATTGGATATTGTTTTGAAAAGACGAATAAAGAATCACAATGGCACTCCACAATCTCAATACCCGGACGTTGTCAATCATCTAAATCGAAAATCCCACCACAATTAAGATCCATTCTTCCATTATCACCACAAAAGTCTAATAGACAATGGTACCGACGTAAAGGCGAGACGAAATAATGTGATTTACCGTTAGCTCTCCCAGCAGGTGTGCCACTGAGCGGTTATTCAAACTGGAGTCAACAGAATCGATTTGACCCAAATCTGATTGAATCACTGACCGTATTATAAAGCGGTTAGTTTTGCCTGACTCCTACCATAATTTGCAACGATATTTCAAACGTCAATACAATTAATTTCGTCTATACAAATTTATAACGCAAGTATGTTTTGAAATTCAATTAGATCTTCTATTATATTTCTTTTATATCTAAATTCAATCAAAGATTGTGCAGCGACATTAATCGGTTACGTTTAGACCTCGCTAACTATCACACTATTTGAATCAAATACAGAAAATTTCCCAAAAAGCATTTCGGACAACACACCACACTCTTCGTCGGCCCAGTCTTCGTTGACATCGTGGGTTATCTATGGTGGGATCAATATCCTTCCTTAGATTGCCGAGTGGTCCACGCTGCCCTCCTATCCGCAATCTACACTCACTGCACTAACATTGACATGATCAAGTAAGCCTCGCCTTTCACCTTCCTCGGAATGTCACATGAAGACTCTGAAATACGATGCCTTAGTTTTTTAGTTTCCAGACTCTTCCACTTCGTAAAGTCTTGTTTAATGAAGCTATTAAAGCTTTAGAACTAACAGCAGTTACGAAACAATTAGAAAAAAGCAGAAAAAACAAGCGCAGGTTCAGCTTGGCTCTCATCTATAAAGAAGGCTTCTCTCCTTAACTTGCGTTTAGTGATATCTATTATTTTACTTCTTACTTATATCAATATTCAAATCAAACTAGAATTAGTATCGTTTATTAAACTACTTAATACCACGCTTGATATTCCTAAGTACCTTTTTTAATCTTTTATTAATTTTCTCAAACTACTTTTGTTCTTGTACTCTTCTATCTATTGTTCTTAAGATCTTTCATTCCTCTTCTTTCGTTCTTTTTCATACGTAATTTCTTTCATGCAACGACCTTCTTTCATCAAATATCACAGTTACAGGTAATTAATCACAGCTTCGTCACTTTTTAACATATTCTATTATCTTTGCTATGTACCTTTCTGACTCGAGTCATCACATTAATTACAGTTGGTCAGTTTTTGTTTTCCATTGCTGCTTTAATATTTCTTATTTAGTTATTCGACCTAAGAAAACTTTCAGTATATTAAGGTAAATGTCTATGATCAATTTGTTTCAGACCGTTAAAATTCAGGGTCTGAAAATCGCCCAGCAAGCCACGGCTTTGCTTTGTATTTTTCTACGAGATCAGATCAAAAATGAAGAGATTCAAAAATAAACTTAAGAAACCGATATATTCCAGCGGATTGCAAGTGGTTGACGTGGCAACAGACACATAGCGTGCAGAAGAGACACAAGGACGTTGAGTTTCTGGAGTGATAACCACAGACCTTCAAGCGCAGCGTGAAATGTCCACTCGCAAAATGGACAAAAGATTTTGTAAAGTCATGGAGAGACGCTGTATCCAGGTCGCTTCCAACTGGTACCCAATGCGGATCTCTAGGAACCTCTGAAGCTTCCCTATCTTAAAAAAGGTTTCAGACTAAGTAAGATTTGCGCTCAGCTCTCCAGACCCACGGCATCTTCAAATGTCACCAACAAAAAAGGTTCTATTGAAAATTTAAGAAGATCACTTGAGTAGAACATTGGACGTCTTACGTTTGAATCTGGTGATTTTTTATTCGATCATACTAGATAGCTGTTGGAGTTTCTTCTGTTCCTTCTTCCAATGCTAACGGTTTCCGAAGTGGCATTTGTAATAACAATCTGCCAAGCCGAGGTCCAACCCAAGTCGAGATCCCCTAGTGAGGGCTCTTGAGCTTAATTACTCCGTGAAGCCTTCGCTGAAGTTATATAAAAGTTCGACGACCTCTAAGGCTACACCGCGATCCTCCTTCGCTAACTTAAAAGAGGTCTTAGTCTAGGCATATTACGTCCTGCCATTTTATACCAGCAGAATCTGCAAATGCCATTTTGCTAGCAGTGAGAATTCAGTCATAATTAAAAAAAATACTTTTTTGCCATTTTTTTCTTGTTTGTGATCGTTGGTGTACAATAAATAATTTAGAAAATCAATGGTTTATACAAATTATAATTGAAGAAACATAAATGCGGCAACTAGCTGTTGGCATCTGAATTCCAATAAACACCGTAACAGAATTTCAAAGTAACGTGTTTATAAACAAGTTCAAATATAATCTATCATGATACATCGATCCATCACCGGATGTATACATTTGTTAATTAAGATATAATTATGCGACGGAAACATACATTTGCATGAGATACGTCTTCCCTTTTACGATTCCTGTTTTTAATTATAAATACATTTCTTAACATACTGTTTTTAAAAAGGTTAATTAATTAGCTGATACATGCCTTATTACTAACTTACTTATATTCTATAGACTCACTAGGTTCGGAAATAAAATTTATTATTATTACTATTTATTTTATTATTACATACGCATTTGTCAGTGGGCTGGCGGGCGGTGCACTTTGTTGCACGACTACCACAGCATGTGCGGAAGTAGCAAAATATTGGTCCTTTTTTTACTTAGGATGTACTTCCGCAAGGTAACGCCTGATTCCATTAAATATTATTATTGTTATTATTAAAATAAAATTCGGCAGAAAAGTGACGCAAACTGCTATAAAAGAAAACCAGACTCAAAAATACTAAAAAGACTAAGAAAAATAAATCAAAATAATATACTTTATCTAATAAATTTCAACATATCTTTGTCCTATTCTTATTTTTAAATGTATACTTAAATTCCATTATTAAATAAAACTTTGTATGTTTTAGTCGATCTAAACATGAACTATGTTTGTGGACTTCACATAGTTGATATTATAATGTACACATCAAATATTGTTAAATTATGTTTAAAAGTGCAACTATTGATTTTAATGTTAAAATAATCGACGATTCAAAAGCTCATGTAAAAATGCATACTTGAATAAAGATATTTTAAAGTTAAGATTTAAAAAATGTCTTTGTGCATTGTAAAATGTAACATATTAGTTAAACTATTTAAATAATTTTTCGTAAACACAAAAAGGATATTAAAATTCTAGCTTTGAGTTTGTTGAAACATTTTTAACTTGTCGGGATCCTGTTTAAGTTAAAATGTCTACGTAGTTCTCTCTTTGTAAAAGCATTCTTTTTAAACATAATGAATTTCATAAAACCTCTTTTCTGTATTTAAATTTTATTACTTTAATTGTTTGAAACTATTTGCAGTAGATGAAAGTGTAGAAGGTATCTAATACTGATATAAATACAATTACGAATTGTAATTTTTAACAGACTATTTCACATTAAATAGAATTATTTTAAAACTATAATATTTATAATAATTATCTATATTTTATGCAAAAATTTTAGGTATTTTTTACGCAAAATCATGCGGAAGATCTTGGGACCTGCGAGAAATCAAGACGGATCTTGGAGGCTCCGAAAGAATGCCGAAATTGAGACTTTAGTAGCACAGCCAAATATTATTGGCGAATATAAAGCTCAACGAATCCGCTGGCTTCGTCACTTGGAGCGAATGGGATCGGATCGGAGCGTGAAGTTAGCGTACCTGGAAAAACCGAGGGTTCGAAGACCAGTGGGCAGACCCAGGTATCGCTGGATCGATCGCGTTGAGGCAGACTTGCGCGAATTGAATGTCAACCAATGGCAGACGATGGCGCAAGATAGAGGAAAGTGGAAGTCTCTCGCTTCGGAGGCCATAATAAAAGTCAATTTATTACACTGATCCTGAGAACTTACAGATATTAAGTCGAAAAAAAAAATAGATACTACACTTTGATCTTAACCAAAACGGCTGTAAACATATATATATACAAGAGAAGTAAGCCAAAGGCTTATGTGACTAGTGAATTATTAATTTTCTAAAATTTAGATATATATATATATATATATATATATATAATATATATATTAATATATATATATATATCCATACCTGTATTGTAGATACTAAGTATTCTCCGGCCACGTAAAATATAGAGAGAAACATAAATTTCTGTTATATAGCTCTCTACCTCTCTGATAAAATTTCGTTAAACGCGTTTTTAGCTGATTTATACTTTATACAAGATGTATTATTGTCAAATTTCAGGTTTCTATGACTTAGGGTTCCACAGACAAAGTGATGAGTTGGTACCTAGTAATAATATCATTAATATCATAATCATTTTAATCAACAGATATAGTTAATAATTGCAAAAACCGATTTAACAGTTCGTTGAGTTAATTAGCGACATCCGGATTATGTTGAAATTAATTAACTTGATTTACATGCGGGCTCATTTTGCAATACTCTCTATAATTCTAGATACTTTACTAAAATTAGAAATGAATATATAATTATTAATAAAAACTTATATTGATATTTAAATATACAGGATGATTGTTTATAGATATAAAAACTTTGTAGGGATAAATGATTAGCTTATTTTTCAGAAGCTCAATTTTAAATCAACCTGTATAATCACTGTGAAATGTGTGACATTAATTTACTTTTTCTATTTGGATACGATAGGTCAATAACTTCTGTCATCTGCAAGGACAGACAAAAAAACTCTTTTGTTAATATTTCTGAAACCAATTATTTCTATAGCGTGTCCCATATTGACAGAAAATGATTGAAATTAACTTCAATAATAAATCACCCTGTATAATATGGTCTCATTTTATTATCAAGTCAAGCTGTACAAGCGAACATAGAAAACATAATTCAAGAAACCTTGCAGGACTCCAGTACAAGGTCAAACTCGATTCCGACCGAATATATTTGCATAGAGAACTTACATGAATACCGAATCAGAAGTAAAAGAAAGTGGATAATTTGTGTTGACCACTATATCCTTAGTAATCTCATCACGTAAGATACCATCTGTACTTTCACTCGTTACTTGGCACGGAGTCAAACCACATATTAATATAGGACTTGATTGTGAATCTTTTAACTGATCTATCTTCTGTGAAAATCTTCAAGACATCGAAGAAGTTTCTTTGGAGAATCCTAAAACTTCTAGAATATTGGATTTATTGTTTACATTTTTAATCATTGGAAATGACTACTAACTTTAAGTTATAACTTTTCTAACACATACTGATCTAAGAAGAGATCACAACAAACTCGGGCGCTGATTTTTCCGGTCACTTTCTTCTGGTCTCCATCAAAGATGACCAAGATGACCAAAATGACCAGGGTTGCACTGCCTGCATCCAGCGGCTTCGCGTGGTCGTCACTCGAGAACCTTTCATCCTCAACCGCCATCATGTGCCTTTCCTACTGCCGCTTCAGATGATCATTTATTCCAGCTTTAATACAGTCTGATATTTGATTCAATTCATTCTCATATATGACAATACATATTATATTCATCATAACAATATATATATCTATGTAAATGACATTAAATATAACTTAGCAATAGAAATAAAGATAATAAGTGATATTAGCTTTAAGGGATCCAAACCCGAGAACCCGAGACCTTGGAGAACCCACAACAGATTTAAGCGGAATTTTGTGCGGTCATCATCAGCGTAATTTGAGTAATCGTGCAGCTAAGGCGCCCACTGTTGGGCATAGTCTTTTTATATATATATATATATATATATGTGTGTGTGTGTTAGCCTCAAACGTTTATATATATACATAAATATATATATAAATATATATATATATATATATAACGCTTTGTGGTTTTAGAATTCTAGTAAATATGGACGTATGATTCACAAATATATTTTTAATATAAAATATGCGAAGTTAAATGTATGAAGGGATTCGAATTTATTGCTCTTCATACATATAGAGATATTTATATGCAAAGAGTTATATCGTACTGGATTTCCTTCTCCCTTTTAAATTGTTTTATACCTCTTTTATTATATTTACTAACTTTTTCGCAAAATCGCTGAAATTATATTTTAAAAATGCTATCGACATTAAGTTCGTCTTATACATTGTAAGTGTCATAATTTTTTTTAATTGCTGAGGTAATACACTAACTTTAAAAGTAAGGTAGGTAGGTATACCTCACGCAGCTGGAGAATAAAGATAATAAATGTAGTCTATATCCGCAAAATTCTTCTGCATTTACGCAATCATCTACACATATCTTTATAAACCCTTTGTTGAAAGTAGAAAAAAATATATAAATTGCTGTAAATTCAACACGTACGGACATCGCAGCGGACACAGTGCATGGTGTTATTTATGTCCGAGCCAGAGCATTGCAGTGTGGACACCGTAGCTATTGTATTAATGATTGTTTGGTTTCATTTTGTTCGAGCCGTGAAGCGGATAGGATATCCGCTTAATGACATACAATGCTCTGATATATACGAGAGTACAGGAGAGCTTGTGTAGTGAAATATCCGCAAGTTCTATTGTAGTCTGCTAGATTCATTATTTTATTTATTTATGTTTTAACTGTATATATAACCGTATATATCTTGGGAGAATTAACTCCATTTTTCAATTCACTACTTTTTAAAGTGATTTTTATTTCTTTTAAATTCTCCTCTTTCATGCGTCACGTTTTTTGCCGCTCTTTTCGTTCGTCTTCTATCAAAACTTTGCTACTTCTTCATTCTTCTCTTTCTTCTATATATCATCTAATTCTCATCACAACTTCTACAATATCCGAGTAACAAAATTTTCCTTATTCAAATTTCTTTGCCAACAGCAAAAACAATACACGCGTACATTCGAAAACTAATGGATTCTATTCCAGAATAAAACCAAAAAAAATTAATTACCTATACTTCTAGCAGCCGGCCCGCCATCAGTTCATGATTTGCCCGAGTGGCCCCTAGTCTTAATAAGTCTGTGCAACTATGCTTTAGTCTATATATATTATACTGTGTTACATAATTATCATTTGAGTAATGTTCTGACTAGATATTTGGCTCCTTCTTGATCTCTTTTATGCCTATATACAATCTATTTGGTTATCTCACTGCAACCTTTGAGAAATGCGGGGCGACATTCGATGTCGCTCATTAGATAGGCAATTTTGCTGACTTCTATCGTTGTCTCTGTTTCGATTTTGAGATTCTTTCTGAGTCCAGTGACCAGATGCACCACTGTATGTTCAGAATGATTGAAAGAGTCTTGTATTAAACGTTTTTTAATGACCTTAACTAGGTCGCCTGTATTCATTGCAGGTGGAAAACTTACGTTGTCCAAAGTAAGAAAAGGACCAATATATAGCTACTTCAGCCATGCAGCAGTAGTCGTGCAATATATGCACTTTGTTGCACGACTACCACTGCATGTGCGGAATATTGGTCCTTTTCTTACTTAGAATGAACTTCCGCAAAATAACGCCTGATTCCATTAAATAATTACGTTGTCCCAGCTACAATCAGTTCTGCGTGGATTATGTCGGTTATTTTAATTAGTACTCAGATCTATTTAATAAACGAAGCCTACTCCATTGCTCCTTAAGTGACTGAGAGTGTGTCAATATCACCAGAGCCTTATATTTCAGGAGTGAACTTTCAGACTTACAGAGACAACGTTAACGATTATGTGATAATAAAATATATTAATTCCTTGACTTCCATATAATTTCACGGCCATAACACCTTCATCAAGATCATACGAGTAGAAAGAACAAAAAAAACTATGGAGTCGTTAAAAATAAATGACCTAATAAGATTCTTCATAGCAATAAGCAAGTATACAGAACGCGTAATGACCCCTAAAGTAATAACTTAGTAACCGCTCCACCAGTTAATCACTCAAGCTATTACGATACCCAGCTTAGAACGAATAGCTTAAGTTAACTTTGGGTTTAAGTAATTTATTTTCGTTTGCTTACGGTATTGTCCAACCCTACACATCTGTTTAAAATGTTATACGAAATTATCATTTACACGCAATTTTTAATGTTAGATTATTTTAAAATTAGACAGAAATGTTGCAATGCTGACCTTTTAAGAACAGCCTGAAACTAAACAGTTGCTCTTTATAAATGAAATGAGACCTGGCGTGGGTAATCCCCTCATTAGATGGATTGAGAAGAGGGTATTGCGTTAATTTTCTGGGGAGGCAGTCTTGCTGTCATCATCTCTTGGCTAAAACGATGATGACGATGTAAAGCCTTCTAATGTAAATATGTACCTAAAGATTGAAACGATCCAAGTAAATGTTTTAAATGGCCCCAGTTTTTGGGGACCACACATTCTCCCGTGTGGACCCTATTTAGGGACATTATTTAGAAAAGATTTTATTTGCAGTATTACGTTACTTCCTCACTCCTCTTTTGTCCTTCTCATACTCTTCCGTTCTCTCTCTTCTATCTACTTCCCTTCAGAATGCTGTAACAATTCTAAATTTTTATTTTTGGTCGTTACAATTGTTATTTGGACAGCCGACATGTAGCGTTAATGAACTAATTTTCACACATATTTCAAATGTAATTTACTCTACGAGGCAATTTGCCCAGTGTAAAGTATTTTGTTTTATAGAATATTCTCTTAAATATATAACATTACTAGCTATACCTCGTCTGATTCGTATGGCACTAACTTTTACGTGTGTTTTATTAGTGATTTTTGTTAATTCTCACAATGTTATAAATATTCTAGATATGTTTTATACCTGTACGAGTTATAGTTTCAAAAATGTGCATTTTTGAACACCCTTTTATTTAACCAGTTTGTTTAATTTTAACAAAATAAAAACAAAAATGTTGCTAGCACAAAAAATATTTTGCTTTTGGCAAAATGGATTTTTTTAATGTTAATTTTATAAATATTTTTATCGTATATATAGCTTTATCATAATGTTTATATATTTTAATTAATTTATTTATCCTTTCATGTAAAATTTCGTAAAAAAAATATTCGTATCAAAATTTATTTTTCGTTTTTATTTATTAACGTGCTTTAAGAAACTATCTTCTGTCATATCATCACATTAGTTTCTCATGTGCATCGTACATTTTGGTAGTTAAAATGTATCTATATACGCCCAAGACATAGGCCTTCACCAAAAATTAAAAAAAATAGTCGTATTAAATTTTATTTTTCGATTTTATTTATTAAAGTGCTTTAAGAAACTATCTCCTGTCATATCATAACATTAGTTTCTCATGTGCATCGTACATTTTGGTAGTTAAACTGTATCTATATACGCCCAAGACATAGGCATCCACCAAAAATGTAAAAAAATATTCGTATTAAATTTTTTTTCGATTTTATTTATTAACGTGCTTTAAGAAACTATCTTCTGTCATATCATCACATTAGTATCTCATGTGCATCGTACATTTTGGTAGTTAAACTGTATCTATATACGCCCAAGACATAGGCATCCACCAAAAATGTAAAAAAATATTCGTATTAAATTTTTTTTCGATTTTATTTATTAACGTGCTTTAAGAAACTATCTTCTGTCATATCATCACATTAGTATCTCATGTGCATCGTACATTTTGGTAGTTAAAATACGAATCAGGAAAAATAAGGAGAAGAGTTTTTGGTGACACCAATGACCAACTAACCTACATAACTTTACGCGTTTAAGTTAAACTTAACAGTAAAAATAAGTTACGGATATACCAACTTATGGTTTGAAAGCTCATCATTTCTTTATTTATTTAGAGAAGCACACCAGAAGTAGTTGCATTATATATATATATATATATATATATATATATATATATATATATATATGTGTGTGTGTGTGTGTGAGTGTGTGTGTGTACACACGCACGTATATTGCCTCTATAGTCAATATCTTGTATCTCTTTTATCTTATATATCTCTATCGTTCCAAAAAAGCTCAAATATAACTTTGAAGCTTATAAATATGTAATGTGCTTTTAAAAGATCAGCTGAAAGTATATTAAAGCATGTTGATTAATTTGATATGAAATGTCAATACACATTTAGTTAGAAAATGCTTAAAACAAATAAAACTTTTAAGGTGGAAAGAAATATATATTGCACTTTCGGAATAGCTTCATATGCTTTCTAAAAGACGACGATAAATATTTTTTACAAGGTGAGATAGTTAAACCAAACTTTGTTGAGCAAAGAGAGCTTTTAAGCTTAAAAAAAAATAAATGCACTTTTAAAGGCGCTTTTATAACACTTTTAGAGGTGCTTTATGAACTTAAAGATGATAGTAAATTATTTTTACAATGTCAGATAGTTTATCCAAAAAAGTTTAACAAAATCTTAAAACAAAGAGAGCTTTTAAGCTTAAAAATCTTAATGCACTTTTAAAGGAGTTTTATCAATTTATAGAAGAAAGTATTTAAATTATCTTCTTAATGTGAGATAATTATTAAATGTTTTGTTTAACAAAAGCTTACAACAAAAATTTAGAAGTAAAGTATTTGACGAACTTTTAGAAAAGCTTTACGAGCTTTTAAAAGGTAATGTTCAATATACTTTATTTTGTAAGATAATTAATAAATATTTCATTTAAAAAAATCTTAAAACATTGATTGCTTTTAGGCTCTAAAAATAGTTATAGAGCTTTTAAAACTTCTAAATGAGCTTTTTTTTAAATATTGTAAATTATGTTTGAAAAGTGAGATAGTTAACATTTCGTTTAACAATGGATTAAAATAGCTTTAAATCTTTAAAAAAGGATTTGACGGACTTTAAAAAGATCTTTACGAGCTTTCAAAAGATAGTAATAAATATACCTTACAATGTGAGATATTTAATAGACATTTCGTTTAACAAAATCGTAAAAAAGAAAGCTTTTAAGGTTTGAAATATTTTTGAAGCGTTTATAACATCTGAATGAGCTTTTTTAAAAATATTATAAATTATTTTTGTAAAGTGAGACAGTAAACGTTTCGCTTAGCAATGGATTGAATAAATAGCTTTTAAGTTTGGAGAAAGTAAAAGCTTCACGAACTTTTAATATATACGTTAATATATATATATATATATATATATATTAGATGCGATAGATAATAAATATTTCTATTAACAAAAGCCGTGAAGCTTTTAAAAATATTAATTGCATTTTCAGAAGAGCTTTACGAGCTTTTAAATATAAATAAATACGTTTGTATAATAAATTGTTTTTATTCTTATTTTATATTTATTTTTATTTATTCGTAAAATAAATTACCTACGAAGCAAAAATATGTTCTTAATTTAAAAATATACGCATTTATAAGTATGTTAATGCATTATTAGCATAATTTTTTAATAAATGAATATAACGAATGACTATGGGTCAGCGGCCAGAGATATATACGGGTAGCCCGTCCACTGATAAGGCTATTACAGTTTCTATGGACTCGAAGGCAGCTAATGACTCTGAATGCACTTCAAAACTAGTTTGAGCTTCAAATTAGATTTATATATATAGATGACAATTTACTTCTACGCTTTTTATTTACTTAACAAGTAAATGTACAAGTAAAAAAAATATATATTTGTATATATTAAATACGACTCGACTAAAATTTAACGATATATATTTTACTAAATAAATTTCAGACGTATGTGACTTGTGTATATAAAGATGTGATTGAATAAATAATTAAATGTACATTACTTACAAGAATTTATTCCAGGATAAGCGTGTACACTTCACTGTGTGGTAACTTTGAAATTGTTCCGATTTACTTTAGAACGGAGACACAGGCACGCGCGTCTGTGCTCGCGGCCGCAGCAAGACTGAGCTGGAGCCCATCGCACCAGCTAATATATCTCGTATACTAGTTTCCATCGTCTTTCACTGGTGGACAACCGCCGCTTTCTGGGTTAATGAGGAACGATGCACAGCCCGTGGTTTTCTAAGCTCTTTCGAAACGGTGATGGCGATTTTGCATGCATCCCCGGCGTATAAAACCATACATACATATATCACTCATAAAAATATAATTTTATTACTTTTTATATGTAAAAGTCTTAAATATATGAATATATAACATATATGTCAACACTTTTGAAGCTTTTACAACGATTTCGAATAATATATACTTACTTATATGTTAAAACCAAACAAGTATATATATGACTCATAAAAATATAATTTTATTACTTTTTATATGTAAAAGCCTTAAATATGTGAATATATAACATATATGTCAACACTTTTGAAGCTTTTACAACGATTTTGAGTAATATAAAGTTACTTATATAATATATTAATTTTTTTTCTATTCAAATACTATCGGCCAGTAACATCTGACAGTAAAAAGACTACAGATAAACAATATTTTGAATAAAAAAAATTACAGTCAATATAAAGATACACTTATAAAAAATCATACTGTATAACATACAGCGTTTAGTATTAATAACCGAAATACACATTTATATTGGTTTAACAAAATGTATTTTTTCGTTCGTTCATTTCCAAAGCGTCCTACTTTAGGACAAACTACCGGATCTAAAATAATACCGTCTATGTTCAAACAGAAGTTTCATGATAGAAGAAATAGATTTACTTGTATATTATATAGGTGATGTATCAGTCAATCACTGTAGATGATGAAACTTTAAATTGGTGAAAGCTCATTTACTTATGATTTTTATAAACTCTATCCTAAAATTAAAGGCTTCGCAGGAAAATAACGTAATATAAAACAGATAAATAATTGTTTTTAATTCTGATTTTATAGACTTTATACTGCCAGGAGTAATTAGCTTTACACATTGTAATTTAAAAAATATATTAATGTAACTTATTACTGTGATCAAAAAGTAAGATGAAATTGTCATTTAAAACTTTTTTTCGTAGATTTTTTTTGGCTTCCCCCTATTGGGTGCCGTACCCCCTATCTGGTTTGGAACAGGGACTAGTTTACATTTATTTAATTTTTTCACGGACATTTTTATTTTCTCTCTCTTCTTTCATACGTCATATTATCTTTCGTTCGTTTCTTTACTTTTACATTTTCTTATATTCTATTATTCTTTATCACATTTTTCATTTTTTACTTTTTTTGTGTTATCTTTGTTATCTATGGTTTTGTCTATGATTTTTCTACAGAGAAGAATGAACTCTTTTTTTGTTTGTTCTTCGCTTATCAGGGAGGCTATTGATTCCTCCCTGATTTTTACGCCAGACCGGCACTCGAAATCGAACCGGAGTCCTCCGAATGCGGGACACTGGCTTTTTCTTAGATTGGTAGGACTGTCTATAACATTTACCAAGCGACTGTGTGTCAAAAGTTGTAATATCATTTAGCTAAGCACATATAATTGAAGGATGTTTTGTCTCAAGCGCGTCAAGTCTAGAATGGTTCTGGCGTTGAAATCAGGGAGGAGACAATAGCCTCCCTGATAGGCGAAAAAGAAACTAGGAAAGAATTCCTCGCTTGTTGCAAGAAAATAGTTAAAAACGTTATACAAAAAAATAAAAATTTAAATAAACAATAGGAAATGTGATAAAATAAAACTCAAATATGATATATAATGTATTATAGAAAATAAGTAAAAATGTAAAATGAAAAAATGTAATAAGAAAAGAAGAAAGAATGATAGACGAACAGAACAAAAGGGTAAGAAAGTAGAAATGTAGCATGAAAGATAGATAATAGACAGAAAGAGAAAGTAAAATATGAAAGAATAGAGAGAAAATAAAAAATCTTGTGAAAAATTAAATTGCAAATAAAGTCCCTGTCCCACCATAAATAAGGGTACGAGAGGCCCCCAATAGCGGGGGTCATAAAAAAAAATCTAGAATGGTCGATGTCATACTGCGTTGGTTCGCGACTTTTTTATCCAAAAACTCGACTCATGTCGTTCTATAACCACCGTATTCACCTGATCTGATTCCATCCGACTTCTAGCTATTCACGTAACTCAAAAGGCTAACACGGGGAGGCTTTAACACAATTGAGGAGATAAAAACCGAATCAAAGAAGCTCTTGAAGGCTGTACCAAAAATAACTATTCCGACTGTTTCTAGAACTGAAAGAAGTATCAGCAAAAGTAATAACTTTGAAGGTTATGTAATTGATTTATAAGAATAAATAAAGAATTTACATTTTATAAATAATCACCTTTCTTTTTGATCACAGTAATATTGTAAGAGTGTATACATTTTCAAATGTTTATATAATTTGATTGGAATAGGTGTGTGGCGTTTTGGAACACCATTCATTGATTTATCTCCTTTAGTAAACATATAATACTGTAACAACTGCTAGCTTATTGCGCAAGTGGTTTACATATGTAATATATATTTCTATTTATGTCTACTTAATTTTTTAGCAATTGACTACATGTTATGTTGTTTTTCTTATATTAAACTTTTATGACCATATCATATATATACTAAACATTTACCATTGTATGGATTTATGGCCTCGTGGTCACAGTGCATGTATCTTTACAATGACGAAAGGAAGTATTGTGTACATTTATAAACACTATTTTTTAAAGTAAGTGACGATAATTCTTTGATGGTTTTAATTACAGGAGTTATTTATTTATTTTCGCTTTAATTATCTGCGATATATCTTATATATCCTGTTATGTTTAGAATGCGAAATCCTTTTCGCCATCTAGATAAACAATCTTGATCCTTGACGAAGTGACTAATGTTGATCCATGATTAAAACAAGTGAAAGTCGATTTGCAACACTGCCGCGAATAAATCCCAGACGTGAGAGTTTCCTTGTAAACATAATGTACTTTCGCTAAATTTTTGTAAATAGAGTAACTTTACTTATTTATAACTTATCTTTATTATATTTTCGTTCTGATACAATTCGTTCTGATGAGGATTCCAAACGCATTTTCAACTTAGTCGGGTTTTAATGTGATCGCACAAACAAATACTCCTTAAAGAGAAACTCTTTTAAAACCTCTCTTTATATTAATGATTTTGTTAATTACTTGACTTATACGTCGTTGTCGTCTTTTATTCGTATTATCGATGTGCCAAATCATATGCCGGCATTATAGTAACATACTCTACTATTTACTATGTCAACTTTGTTAGCTCAAATATAAAAATTCAAAAATATTAAAGTTAAATTTAAAAACAAAGACAGCTTTGATAAATAAAAAAAATAATATAATGTTAAATAGTTCGATATTTTTTGCTATCGTTCAAATAGTTAACGTGACCATCAACATTTCAGCCGTATTATGTCCACGGTTGGACATAACCTTTCGTAGATATCCAATAGCGCCGGTATAAAGCGGCCTATGTCTATTTTTGTATGGTTATCATATATCATATATATGGCCTTCCCAAAGATACGTTTTTTTTATATATGAGGCCTCTGCTATTGGGATCTCTCCTTCCACCCCTATTTTGTTGCGAACAAGGTTTTGTATTTCTTAACTATTTTTTCACATGATTTTTTTTTTCGTCCTCGTCTTCCATAGTTCACAATATCTTTTTTTTTTCTTCCTTCTATCATTCCATAATTCCATCTTCCTTTCTCAATCATTCCATTCCTTTCATCCATCCTCAAACACTTCAATTGTATTTTCTATTGCAGTATCACAGCTTTATTTCCAAAGATACGTTTGGAGGGATACATAATAAACGACATACTTGACAAGTTGGTTAGCACTGCTGCTCATCCTCTGGTATGGTCCCAACTTGTTTGTGAGCAGTAACAATCATATATAATTGCACAAAGTGTTACTGCTAGTTATATATGTATCCCAGGACCTACGATCGCAAGTATCAGTGTTCTGCTGCTACCACTGTAACACTTTTTTCAGGATTGAAACGGAATATAACAGTGTATATAGGAATAAAACATTATGCAATGGAATATAAGAGAACCAAACGGAATATCAAATGTAGGTAAGGTGTTTTTTAATTAATTCTAATTTGTATCGCTAGTGTTTTTTTTTTACAATATTTATTTTTCGCTAAAACTAAACGCAGACAGTTGGGAGAGGGTTGCCGCTATTTGCTACGGATCTTTCTTCTCCCAACTGCGAGGCACGACAGCGTTTTATAATTTTTTACAATTTTTCTTGTTCAATTTTCTTTTATGGGTAAATACAGCAAAAATTTATACATATTAACAATACAATTTGGAATACTCAATAATATATTAGTTGCTATATAATTTTATTTCAAGTCGCTGCCCAAGCGCTACAGACCGTTAAATGCCTTGAGATTTAGGACAATGCGCCGGGCCAACTCATCAAAAGATTCTGCTGTAGATTTTTTCTTGAGAAGGTCCGGTAAGCTGAACGGAGCTATATTAAGGTATTACATAAGGTCACATGGTTATGTCTTTTGGATGCGAATCGGGAGCAGTGTCTGAATAAGTGATCAAAAGTCTGTACTGTGGAGTCGTCACATGGGCAAACGTATGTACAATAAAATTCCACAATTAATTTGACATCTACTATTGGAGACATTTAAAACCAATTTAAAAAAGATGTAGAAAAAAGTATATTATTCTATACAAATAAACTGTACTGATATTAATGCGTGGAATTAAAAATTGATGTCCACTAGGGAAACTAATTATTGCCGCGTATCTATAAAACTATATTTGTAAAGAGCAAGTGTTGAGTTTCTCGCCGGCTCTCAGCAGAACTGCCTTCCGAGCTGGTGGTAGCTTTCTGTAGTGACAAAAATGCTGACATTTTATGTTCATAATATGACGGCATATAATGAACATAAAATGATAAATAAAATCATAAATGATATAATAAATGTAGTCTAAAAATAATATTTCGTAATAACTTGTTCTAAAGTTTAATTTACGTATACATAAATGTTTTTTTTTTAAAAAACCATTCCTGCTTACCCCGGACGATTAACAAGGCGTGAATGCCCAGTCCACAGCGGCACTATACCATTATAGATACGTTAAATCTATCCAATTGCATGCTTCAACAAAACTGCCTTCAGTTACTTCCAATAATAACACGTCTGAGTACACTTATAGCAGTGCTATAACAAAACGCTATTTTATACGCTAATGTTATAACGTTAGGTTAGCTTTGAGTGTAATGACAAGCTGCATACATTTCTATGCGCTCCTCAAAATTAAGTACCTTCAAGTATCATGTAACGAATTTATTATACACTGATAGTGTTGGAGTATCATTTGGCCCAGCTTAAACCTTTGAAGGATGTTTTTTGTCTCAAGTCTCGATTGGTTGAATATTTAATGGAATAAGGCGTTATTTTGCGGAAGTTCATCCTGAGTAAGAAAGGGACCAATATTTACCACTTCCGCACATGCAGTCGTAGTTGTGCAACAAAGTGCACCGCCCGCCAGCAAGCTGATAAATGAAATGGAAGGAAGGAATATAAATAGAACAAAATAAAAAAAATAATAGAAGAAAAAGAAAGGTAAAGTTGAGGAACTAGGTAAGGAATGAAATAACCGAATAAAAGGGAAAGGTAGAAGAAATGTAGAAAGAAAGGAGAAGTACGAAATAACATAAGACGAATGAAAGAAGAGCGAGGAAATAATAGTATAATATGTCAAACTTATTAAAAGAAAATAAAAGTCCCAATCCCAAAAATAAGATAGGGATATGAGAAGCCCCCAATAGCGGGGGCCATTGAAAAAAGTTTTATACATATATACATATATATATATATATATATATATATATATATATATATATATATATATATATATATATATATATATATATACTATATGTATACATATAAATATATCACTTTGTGTGCCCGCTAAATTTTATAGCAATCGACTTACACATGTCAAAATTAAAACAGAATACAAAAACTTAAAAACATATTCTTTATGTATATGATAATAGATAAATAAATAGATAGATAGCTTGAATCAGTGAAGAGAATATTCGTAAATATCATTCGTAAATTCATAGAAAGAAAATAACCTACATATGGCGGATCGACATGTTGATGTGTAGACAAGCCATAAAGCGAGTTGAAAGACCACGAATCATTAAAAGACCAAGACCAAAGTTAAAAGACCATAGAGCGAGCGAGCGGTCGATTGAGTCTTATGTCCAGTAGTGATTAATAATATATTGATGAAGAAGTGATGATAGAGCTTGAGTGTGATCAGATCTAACTACTGTATTAATGTGAAAGCGATCACAAAAGAAAAAACTTGAATTTTCACAGGATTCGTTTGGAACTTTGTTAGTATTAGGAACACCAGAAACTAATGTCTTCGGCATTTAAAATTTGTATACTATATGGCAAAAGGTTGTCGATAACGAAGGTGAACATTGTTGATTAGAAATAAAAACTTGTTAAAAATGTTGTGTGAATTTAACTTAAGAAAGCGACATTACCTTTCGGTCTTCCTAATAATAAATTTAAGAACGATATTAAGTAATTAGCACATTTGCTGACAATAAATGTATGGTACAACGTATTTAAAAACCAATGATGATGTTGTAAAATAATTTTTTTTTTTTCAATAAGAATTAGGGGAGAGTAGGGTAATGAGAGTCAGTGGGTAATGAGAATCACCCATACATCCACAAAACAGTACACGAGAGCGACTCGTAAATGAGGTCCTCTACCCTGCCTTGGCCCCCAGGCGTTGCCTCGAAAGTCTCGCACCAGTTGGTGCCCGCACTTTTGAGATACGGCTGTATTTTGTTTTTTCGCTCCGCTGATCTAATTTTTCGTCAATGTAAATTAAAAGGTAAGTGTCGAATAATTTGCAGTATACGATTAAGACATTCACACGTGCTTAGTTAGACATTCAAAATTGTGATGTGCAGTTCTTAGCGTGTTAATATGTTACAGTTTTATTTTCATTCATTTTTTTTCTAATTTGTGTAGAAGTGGGTAATGAGAGTCGGGTGACTCCCATTTCCCACGAATGATCATGTATCGAAAGAATCGTAATCACCAGTTCCGAGCACATCAAAAGAATTTCATCCCATAGTACCGAGCACACCAAAACAGTCAGTGTCTGCGATTAACTTATCAGATCCTAGCACTTCAAGTCAAATTACATTGCATGATTTAATCAAGTTACCAGAGAAGACACGTATTATTAATACAAGACAATGCCGAAAAAAACAACATGCAACACTTTTAACTTCAACGCCATTGAAAGAAAACCTTGTAGAAAAAGAAAATAAGAAAGAAAAGAAAAAAGGAGGAACACAGAAAGAAAATAAGAAATGGAAAGGTAAATATCAGGGAAAAAAAGAAAAAAAGTAAAGTAGTGAAGAAGACTCCTGAAAAGGTAAAGCGTCAAATACTTCAAGAATCGAATGAAACCTCTGTATCTGATGTTGGTACTAACGATTTGTGCCAGCATGATGAGGATGATGAGCTAAAAGATGTGGGAAACAAGTGCCCAGTATGTAACGATTTCGGCAGAAACAATGAGATATGGTTCAGATGTACCTCATGTGGTCTATGGGCTCACTCGGAATGCACTGGGTGGGACTCAGCTCAAGGTTATGTCTGTGATATGTGCTAGATTTTCATTGACTCTGATTGCCCCCAGGGTGACCACCATTACCCTCATATCGGTGCAATGGGAGTCAAATCTGTTTTTTTTTTAAACTTGAATAATTTTCAAAGTTGATTGCCAAAGTAATTGAAACTGATCTCAATTGATAGTATATTAGTTATATTATATTTAAAGGCGGTTGCAATAAATATTTTGTTTTATAATTAATTTTTATTTGATTTCTCGCTTAAGTGACCCCCATTACCCTGTTTTACCCTACATTTTAATTTTTGTTTATTATCTGTATCTCAGGTTAGCATGGACATTATTATTATTATCATTCTCATCTTTTATCTTTCACATTATCTTCTATTCTTTTTTATGCTTTATTTTCCTTTCTTATATCACCTTTCTTACTTCTTTACTTTTGTTTATTATAATATTTTACTTTTAAATTTTTGTATTAACATTATTCTTTTTGCTTTCTTAAATTCAATACCACATAGTATCACAGTTCATTATCTCATTCTAGTTTTAATCAACTAGACTCTGTACTATTATTTATTGGGAAATCCAATTAAAAAAATAAATTAAATAATATATTTTAGAGTGTTCACTTTATACAGGTGATTGTAATTAAGTGAAATTACTTAAAATATAAAACGTTTTTTGTGAAATAACTTAAAGTTAATTTTATAGAAAGCACTTAGAATTTCACATCCTAGGCCACTGACGTGAGACCTACACTTAATATTCTAAGCACTAACTGTTTGCTCTCATAGAAGTCACAAAACATACGCTAGTGTTGTTCCATCTCAATAGTGTTGTTAAGTTTGTTGTCATGTCGATAAAATATTTATCTATTTTAATAACTAAATTTTACGAGTTAAAAAAAATTTCAAAATTAGTTATTCTAATTGATGTAATAAGGATTTTGATAATTAATTAATCGATATATATCAGGACTGGAAAGTAATGTCGTTTCTGTCGACATATTTTACAAAGATACTGATTGATTTTTACCGCTTCAGCATTTATTTGTATACTAGATGGCAAAAGGTTGTTGATAACGAAGGTGAATATATTGTTGATTAGAAATAAAAACTTATTAAATATGTAGTCGCGTGAATTTAACTTCAAAAAGCGACCTTACTTTCCGATCCCCCTAATATATCGAATCTGCCATTAATTTATTTATATATATATAAAAATATATATACATAATAAATACACACACTCACATATATGCATATCATTATATATTTATATTCATTTATCAGCGGGCTGGCGGGCGGTGCACTTTGTTGCACAACTACCACTGCATGTGCGGAAGTGGCTAAATATTGGTCCTTTTCTTACTTAGGATGAACTTCCGCAAGGTAACGCCTGATTCCATAAAATATAGAGAAAAATAGTTTTCAAAGTTGAAAATTCTGTAGACTTCGGAAGATACTGTTCTATCGTATTCCAACAGTTTCTGAATGATTTCTTTATACAGGCTGATTCGGTAATGATGTTAAATTTGAAAAACACTACATTACTATATAGAAGATATTTCTTCGCCACGATGAATAGTTTTGCGCTGACCAACTTCCAGCGACTCCCCGCTACCATAACTATATCCTCGGTCCACCTCCTCTGGAAAGAGATGGGTAGCTCGCCAGCTAAAGACCAGAAACATCTTTGCAATCTCTATCTTTGCAAAATATATAATCACTCTCTACCGCGCGTGTGTTTCAATTGTATCTCTATGTCTTTACTCTTAAGACTCAATTTTCATTATAGGTTACGGCTCGTTCAGAGTTAGAGAGAAGGAGAAGAGCAAGAGATTGACTTACATAGCAATTTTTATTTCAATTTGTATTAAAAATGTAAACTTCGGATTTTCGAAACATCATACGCGCGGTCATTCAGTTTTTTTGTGCTTCATGACAAAGACGTAAAATGCTTAATAGGAATATTTCACACGTTTTATTCCGGCTTACTAAGTTCCATGTCTGAGCAAAAAGAATCGAAGATATAAAGGATATATTTAAACGGTTTTATTAAGTTCGACCCGTACGGAATTTATTTATTTGGGTCAAAATTAGAAATTGAAATTTAAGCACCTTCCCGTTGTCAGATTGATCTGAAATTTGGTACACACATTTAATTTAGATGACAATACAATATAATAAAATCAATAACATTATAAATCTAAGATGGCCGCCGATACAAAATGGCGGATTACGTATTTTTCTTTAACCCCCTCAATATGGGTATCAAATGAAAGGGCTACACTAGTAAAACACGATGATTATGTCAAAATTTAAAATTCAAGATGGACGCCGTTCCAATATGGCGGACTACGTACATATTTTTCCACAACCACCACAATATGGGTATCAAAAAACCGTTTAACTTAAAAGTTTTTTAAATGTGTTTATTTAAGTGTTAGCTGCCTTATTCTCACTGAGCCGTACTAAACTAAATGAGTTAAAGATAAAAGTGAAGATCACAAAGATATAAATCACTCTTTTCTTGTCAGGGGTATATTTTGCCCATCTCTACTAGGGGGCAGTCTACCCACGCCGCATCTACTGGTCGCACTCGAGAACATATATATATACATATATATATATATATAACTAGTGAAAGTTAAGTTTAATTTTAACGCAACCCGTTAACTGTATTTATGATGCAGATCATAAAACCAACAGATCAAAATAATAAGACCGTTTTTAATTACGTTTTCTTGAACGGTTGAGTTCGTTTCTCCTTATTCCGTCCGGTAAATACGACAGTTAACTATCTTTATTGATTTTAATGGTTTAAATGCAAGACTTCATCCACCGCAATGGTCTTGCGAAATTATTTAATCTTTTATCTTTATATTATCTGTGGTTGTAACGACCCTATGTTTCAAGTCTCTGCCTAATCAAAATTCATATGAAAGGATCACTTCTTTATCTATAAGACGTATACTGATTATAGTTATTTTATTTGGAATGAGCTGAAAGAGACAGCATTAGTAGACCCCAGGGTAAACTGATGATATAGTGAACCATGATAGGTCCCGCGTTGCCCGTATCTTCAGACTTCTTGTGATCTTAATTATGTAAGTAAGAAAATGACCAATATTTATCCACTTCCGCACATGCAGTGGTAGTCGTGCAACAAAGTGCACCGTCCGCCAGCCCGCTGATAAATGCGTATGCGCAAACAATGCGAATCACACAACCGCCACCGCCAAATCACTCAACACGTGTTACACCCCTCCACGGGGCATCTTCAGGAGTAATGTTACATCGATTAGTGCCAAAAACAGAGCTTTGTTGCACGACTACCACTGCAAGTGCGGAAGTGGCTAAATATTGGTCCTTTTCTTACTTAGGATGGACTTCCGCAAGGTAACGCCTGATTCCATTAAATACTTAATTATGTATTAATTATACGTCTACTTGCCACGAGGTCGCCACTCTAGAACCTTTCAGTCCCATCAGACATCAGTTGCACTAGCGTTGTGCCCCGCCAACTGCCTTCAGATGAGCAATTCCTCGAGATGCGTTGGTGACCTTGATTCTTTTGCGGATCTCATTGCTCTTTGGGTTACTTTGAGCCTTCTTATAAGGCTTGTCGTCAATATGAATTTATTCCTTGATATTTCTTTGACTATCAGCTTTTAGTACATTTCTTTTCTAGAGAACAGTAACATCTATGACGACTTCTTTAATGTTCTTGTAGATAAGAGCAAGATTCTATGTATTCTACGAATTTATTTAGTAATAACATAAAAAGTTCGACTCCACATTTTTCCTTGTTGTTTAATATATTTCTTTGATTACCCGTTTTTAACAGCGCATAAATTTTTTTTAAAATAAAAAGTGAATGTTTTTTTCATTCTCCGTGAGTAAACAATTTATATTTTATGACTCCTTATTTGCTACTGTTTTATCGGTCAATTCTTTATACAGGATGATTGGTTTTAAGGTTAAAGCCTTGAAGAAATTAATTTATTGATGTTTTTCAGTCAATTAACGTATGGTATTCTATTCACAAATAGATGGTTTAAGACAATAATTATTATTATGGTAAAAAAGTAAACATTATAATTAATTATTGTATACTATCTGTGTATAGAACTTGTGATCGCAGATCGCTGATCGATGATATATATATATAAATACATATATATATGTGTCTGTGTGTGTGTGTTTGTGTGTGTATATTTTTCAACTACAATATTAAAGACCATGTAATACCCTTCTAAGTTTGTTGTGGCTTCTCCGTTTATCAAAGCCTGTTTAAAACCTTTGTAACTTTCAGCAGTACCAGTAACTACTAAGCAATAACTTTAAGTTTAATAATCTTTTTATACGGGAGTTCAGATTTTTGTTTCTTATAACATCTTCTGGTATTTTGTAAATGATCCTGTGTGGATAATGAAATCAGAAAAAAAAGAATCAATATTTACATCACTATTACTATAATAGCGCTATTACTGTCACTATAACTACAACTATCACTATTATCATCAACCTCACTATTATTATCAATATCTCTGTTACTATCTCTTCTACTATAAATGTCACTTTTTCTATCACCGCCGCTGTTACCATCAACATTACCATTGTTATCAGTATTACTATCAATATCACTATTACTGTCAGTGTTACTATCATTATCATTATTACTATCAATATCGAGATCACTATTACCTTTACTGCCACTATTACTGTCTCTTTCACTATTACTATCAACATTAATATCTCGATCACTATACCTGTCAATATCACTATCAATGTCATTATTGTGAATGTTACTATTACTATCACTATTACTATAAATATCACTATCACTATTAGTATCCATATCACTATTGCTATTTTATTTACATATTTATTAATAACCTTTTTATTAGTATATTAAATTAGTCGGCAATACTGTCAGGTATATCTAACTGTATCACCAACTGTAACAATAGCACGTGCGACGTTCATTTCTGAGGTGCCGTTTGACTTGCAATATTGTTACGCTCCGTCGAAAGCTGTAAACATGGTTTACTAAGCAAACAATGACGCGGGGTCGACAGTCGACTCTCTCCTGCGACCCCCCTTTCGATACAGCGCCGTGAATGTAATAAACTCAGACAAGCTTTATGACCACGGAGCTTGCAACTACGTATTATATAGAATGACTTTCAATTAAATGTAAACCAGGCAATATCAAATGACAAAGCCAAGGTCCATTTGGACGCCCTTGAAACAAAATGGTAAGTATGTCCTTTTCAGGGTCCTTTGAGGTGATGATAGTTTAACGAAAAGAATCTTAGAGCCTTAAGGCGGCGTATCACGAATCAGATGTAAATAAATATTTAGAATAAATAAAGTATACCGATATATCTCAGCGTATTGGCGAACTGGAACGTTACACAGGAACAGATTGCCGTGGAAGCCTTATATCCACTCAGTAGGTAGACAGACTACCTTTTTAAATCGCCTAGTAAACCTTATTAGTGATATATCGGGGAGACCTGTAGTAATCATTTCTGCAAGGCATATGTAGCAGCAGAGTCACTCTGTGTTTGGCACTAATCGGTGTAACATAACTCCTGAAGATACCCCGTGGAGGGGTGAAACACGTGTTGAGTGGTTTTACGGTGGCAGTTGTGTAATTCGCATCGCTTGACGCATACGCATGTATCAGCGGGTTGGCGGGTGGTGCACTTCGTTGCACGGCTACCACTGCATGTGCGGAAGTGGCTAAATATTGGTTCTTTTTCTTACTTAGGATGGACTTCCGCAAGGTAAAGTCTGATTCCATTAAATATGCAAGGCATATACCTCTACCGTAGATATCTATGAGGGGATATACAATAATCGTTACGCTTGGAAGGCGGGTTGGCGATCGCAGTGTTTTGGTACGCAGAGGACACTGCTGTCCATCCTCTTGAAACATGTCTGTGAGCATACCCTGGATCTACGATCGCAAATCTAAGTCCTTTACCGCTGTGTTACCACTGTTTAAATACAAGCAGTGCTGATAGATTTATTACATATAAATTAGAATCAGGCGTTACCTCGCGGAAGTCCATCTTAACTAAGAAAGGGACTAAAATATAGCTACTTCCGCTATGCAGCAGTAGTCGTGCAATGAAGTGCACTGCTTGCCAACCCGCTGATAAATGCGCGTGCGGTAAACAATGCGAAACACAACTACCACCGTTAATCTACTCTACACGTGTTTCACCCCTCCACGGGACATCCTCAGGAGATGTTACACCGACCAGTGCAAAACACCGAGTGAGCTACGTGGTGTTGGCTGGCTTTATATTAGTCCCTTTCTTAGTAAGATTTATTACATGTTTTAATTGTTTTTTTGTTTAATTAATATATGGCATTATATTTTTTTCTATAGTGTTATTGTTGAATTGATTAAAATATTATATCAATGGTTTTTATTTATATATTGAATCTATACACCACAGACAGCGTCCGTGCCTGTGTTTTTACGTTTTATTAATTTTTCTTTTCTTCATATTTCTTTATGTCACAGTTTACTATACTAAGTTACTCTAAGCTCTAAAAGTATTTTTTAATTTTTTTTAATCATTGGTTTGTTTATAACGGCGACCTAACAATGTTCAGTTTTTAATATTACGTTTCGTGCGAGCATTTCTTCATTCCTACTCCATATCGCCATCAAGTTGTGCACTAGTATATGTGCGGTGGTTGCCGATTTCATGACATCTATATATATATATATATATATATATATATATATATATATATATATATTTCGATTTATATATATATATATATATATATATTTCGATTTCATCACATCTATATATATATATATATAGATGTGATGAAATCGTATACAGGATGTGATATCTAGTGAAAAAAAAAAATATTATTTTGAAACTTAATAATAAAATTACATATTATTTTCGAAAATATTAACAATTGCAATTCACGTATGAATAAAGTTAAATGTTTATTATTTTTTGAGCTCGTCGAAGCTTTAAAAACAGATGAGTTTGACAAAACGAATATATATGAAAACGTTATCTCTATTTTGCAGGAATGAATTTTCAGTTCCGTATTTCAAAGACTAATCTAGCACGTAATCTTAAAATGTAATATACTAAAAAATCCACAGCTTCTTCGAGAAAATTTAATTTTGATTGTATAGTTATATAGCTTGTATATATATATATGTATATATATATATATATGTATATATATATTTATATATATGTATGTATGTATGTATGTATATACATGTATATTAGAAACCCACATTTTCCTTTATTTATCGTGATTAATTTAGGCGTCCACTAGTGGGCTGTATCGCCACTATTGATCACCTATTTCAAACAGTAAAGTGAGATTCTTAAATATATTTTATTGACGTTATATACTGCTAGTAGTAAATAATTAAATTCTTCAAATTATCTAAGCAACTTCAGTCGCCAGAGAACATACAACATATAAACAAGGAGTTCAGTAAGTTTCATTGTTGGAAATTCAACAGATAGTTCCGTGAAACCACGGGATCGCTGACTCTCAAAGAACAAACTCCAATATAAACGATATACCCGGGTACATGGATCCAATTAAACTTGCCGAAATTTACATACAAGAATGTAACTAAATTTCTCATTTGAGTTTCGCATGTTAGTTCATAGGGTTCGGATTTGTTTAACTTAGATACTAACCAGTGGTAGAAACCAGGTCAGTTTTTTTATTACTTACTGGCAAAGCATTAGACCTTTGTTTCGCCTGATGTTAAGCGGTCTAAGTTGAACTTGAAGGAAAAAACAAGGCTAGTTGGTTGTTACATTACTAGGAACATTCCAAGGTATATGGCCTTCATCAAAGGCAGATATGATGTCCAGTCTTGGCCACCATGGTCCACCTAGTATTCTATTCATCTGGTCTACCGGCTCAGAGCTGCCACTTGAGATCTTTTCGCCCCAATGACATTTTAACCAAGTAAATCTCCTTCCTGTCTTCACATCTTTTCCTAACTTATTTATTCTTGGTTAAAGTTGATGCTGTTAAGCCGGTGGCTTTAACAGCGTCATCAGAGCTGAGTCCACGGATCGGAAGGGTCCGTGATCTTAAATAAACAAAGCTGAACAGGCGCGTTCCAGATGCACGAAGTCGTTCGTACGTGGTAAAGCTCTCTACCCGAGTAGAGCTGTGTAGTGTTGATGTCGTGTATGCGGCTTGGGACAGCAGCGTGGACCACAGGTGAGCTAAGGATGGATCCGGATCCAACCATGATTCGCCACAGAGCAAAAGGGTAAGAAAGTAGAAATGTAGCATGAAAGATAGATAATAGACCGAAAGAAAAAGTAAAATATGAAAGAAGAGAGAGAAAATAAAAAATCATGTGAAAAATTAAATTGCAAATAAAGTCCCTCTCTCACCATAAATAGGGGTACAGACGGCCCCCAATAGCGGGGGTCACTAAAAAAAAAAAAAAACATGATTCGCCCACGTTGTTTGCGGTTAAGGAGCGGCCGCTGTGTTGTGGTACCTCACTAACATATCTCCTTCCATGCTTCACCTTCCTTCCTTCATCTACATTCCCAGGACACAGTTATCATTGGTCATCACAGTTTTTACATTATCACAGCTATTGACTCATTTGTTTATATTATTAACATTATAAATATTTTTATGGATTTATCATTATTATATTTTAATAATATTTACCATTTTAACTTATATCTTATTAGAAGCACCTTATCCAGTTTCTTTTGCTTACAATTCATCTTCTAGAGGCTATTACCTTACTTGCTATTTTCTTGAAGTGTCAAGCGACTCTTCTATAGTTTTTATTAACTTTATCCTAATACAAAGTCTTGTTACTTCTTATTGTAAGTTGCATCACTTTTCTGCAGAACTAGGAACATTGGGCAAAAGTTGTTGTCGCCCATAATGAAGGCGATAATACCTTCTTATATCCCCTTTCCAATTTCGACCTAGACATCAGGTCGAAGTTCTCTAAACACAGGACTGCCGGCGATAAATTGCACCACTGACTGTCTCCAAAAGATCGCCACGATGTCCTGTCTTATGTTGCCCACATTGAGCAACTTCCCACGATCTTGACTATGTGCTCCATCCACCTACTGGGAGACCACACCACGCGTCTAAAGCAATATTTAATGGAATCAGGCGTTACCTTGCGGAAGTCCACCCTAAGTAAGAAAACGACCAATATTTAGCCACTTCCGCACATGCAGTGGTAGTCGTGCAACAATCTACACCGCCCGTCAGCCCGCTGATAAATGCGTCCGTGTTTTTTTGACTCTGTGTTTGGCACTAATCGGTGTAAGATAACTCCTGAAGATGCTCCGTGGAGGGGTGAAACACGTGTTGAGTGATTTGACGGTGGCGGTTGTGTGATTCGCATTGTTTGCCGCGTACACATTTATCAGCGAGCTGGCGGGCGGTGCACTTTGTTGCACGACTACCACTGCATGTGCGGAAGTGGATAAATATTGGTCCTTTTCTTACTCTAAAGCAATTTTTCGCTACCTTTTCTCGTCTACGGCACACGACGATCTTTATGAGAATTTCGCGGGACACCGAGAACTAAATCCAAGAGACGAGTGAACGTGAGGTGACGAAAAATTGATTTTAACTGCGGCAAACTTCTATCCGACTTACGGCACACAGGTTGAACACTGCTCTCAAGTGATATGCCATGTTCTTATTTCATTCGGTTAAGGTAAGGTTTATTTAAAAAAAAATCATCAATAAACTAATCGTACTGATTTAATAAATATCACAATAAACTTTACAACAATCATTTAGAATCTAACTTAATATAATCCAAGAATATTCTCTAACATTACTTTCTCCGCCTCATCAGGGCTTCTTGTATCTGATCATTGGTCAAACCCTTTGTCTCCGGCACCAGGAACAGAGCCACACAGACGTCAGTTACAGCGAAGCAAGCGAATGCGTAAAATGAACCGTGGATGCCCAGGTACTTTATCATGAAGGGGAACACGCCGATGATGAAGAAGTTCAGAAGCCACACCCACTCCATGAGTAGCGTCGACGCAAGACTTTGGACCTGGAAATAAATACAATAAAATGTAGTGATTGGATCACCGACGTAGCTTGAAGAAATGCTCGGTTGAAGTGGCAATGGGTGAGGAACATCGCTCGTGCAAGCGACAGCCGTTGGGGCCGAGAGATTCTCGAGTGGCGACCAAGAGCATGTAGACGTGGCGTGGACAGACTTCCCACTGGGTGGACCAATGACATAGTTACATATGTAATGGGTTCAGGCGTTACTTTGCGGAAGTCCATCCTAAGTAAGAAGAGGACTAATAAAAATACTACTTATAAAAATGTAAATAAACAGAAATAAAATTACAAAATGTTAATGTGTAACGAGAGAGGAATGAAAGGTCACAGAGCGAAAGAGAATGAAAAAAGAAATGTGGAAGATAACCGAATGAAAGATCTTAAGATGTATAAATGAAGAGTAAGATAATAAAAAAGATTGTGAAAAACTAAATAAAATAAAACAAAAAGTCCCTGTCCCACACCAGATAGGGGGTACGAGAGGCTAAAAAAAGGACTAATAAATAGCTACTTCCGCTATGTAGCAGTAGTCGTGCAGATACCACCAAATTGTGCCAAACACTCGGTGTTTGACACTAATCGGCGTAGCAATACTCCTGAGGATGCCCCGTGGAGGGGTGAAACACGTGTTGTGTGATCTAGCGGTGGTGGTTGTGTAATTCGCATTGTTTGCCGCATGCGCATTTATCAGCGGGCTGGCGGGCGGTGCACTTTATTGCACGACTACTGCTACATAGCGGAAGTAGCTATATATTAATCCTTTTCTTACATAGTTAGAGTTGCTGCAAGTCGCTGGATGTGAGCAGCGCAGGACCAATCATATGATTTCTATATATAAAAATTAATTTTATACTATCATTCGAAGGCAATACACGTTTCAATTTGTTTAGAGACCAACTCTATACTCCTAAATTTCTTTATTTTAACATCAGCATAGAAGCTCAAGGGATAAAAGCGAGGTGGTAGTCTTTGTCCGCCAAACAACAGACACCCTCGGGCTGTATAACAGTGTCCATCATACGGTAGCAGTTTCAGTCACACACGTGCTTGTATTACACGGACGAGACTCAAGATGCGATCGCAAGATTCATCGTTGTGAATACGGCAACCGCCGCACAGATACTGGGGTACAACCTTTTCTTTGGGTTTCCGGAGGGAAATCTTCCAGATGTTCAAGATACACTGCCTCTGACAGGTTCAGACAATCCACGTAAATTCCTAAAACCTTCCTGTCGATCGCCCTCTGCGCTTTACGGGGGACCGCAGTATCTCCCGGTCAGGGATCGCCGCGCGGTCTTTCCTCGCGCTGTACTATTTTAAATAACCGGTCCCGGGGTATGCGTTCGGTTCACGTTACCCCTGAAACCCTCGTGGTACTATCACGACGTTTCGAAACCACATCGACCCATTGTTCACCTCAGAGTCGCTGAAGCTAGTAGGAATTTAGGGTCCCCACCCTAAACACCCGCGACTCCGAAGGTCCCGTTTAAAGTAGGGGAACACTATTACCACCACCACCGCCATCTGGCATACAACTTAAGGGAAACTTACTTTTAACTTAAACACACTAATGTTTAAAAAATCAGCATACACTCACCTCTGGTAAGAAACACTCCGACATCAGTACATAGGGTATGCTGCCGGCGCCGAACATGAAGAAGAAGCAGTACACGAGGATCAGCACCGCTGTGATCCAAGGCGGACCGATGCCGGTCTGCAGCAGCAAGCCCATGCTCACCAGGCACAGTGCCACCGACACCGACGAAATTATTAACAGCATCTGAAATAATAATACACCTTGCTAAGATCATTGAAAGACGCTTCCAAATAGTTCTATTGCTGTCCATTATTTGGCGCGATAAAAGAAGAATACCAGTCTCAATTAGAAGAGAGAATAGAGGAGGGGAACATCGTCTCACTGGTGAGTAATATGACGCCAGACCTTCAGCACCAGTGTGGGCACATGGGATTCTATCAGAAGCCGACATTCTTTTTTGTTGTTTACTTATTTAAAAAGTATTCAAGTGTTATTAATTAAATACTATTTGCATATATAAGATAATTAAAATAAAAAAATTAGATATCAAAAATATAACGCACCGGCGCGATACCGGCACTGCGAATGGAATTCTCTCTATCAGTGCGAGGTCTCGCGTTTTTATAACCTTTACATTGACCCTTTCTCGTGCTCATTTTGAAGGCGGAATAAAAAATGTATATACTAAACACCAATAGTTGGCCAACGAAGTTAGAACGATCAGGCGCAGTTCAGACACGATAGGATTATTCAAAAGTTTTAATGTACTTTTGGCTTGTCGATTATTTTAACAATGTATGTAGTAAGCTACCATCAACCTGAAAAGCTGATCTGCTAAGAAAAGCCAGCCAGAAACTCAACTATTTCTATTAGTACATTATAATATCAATCATGTAAATGTGTCAACGAACAAAGTTCCACACATTTCGATCAAATAAAACAGAGTTCCCCAAACTTTTTTGTGTCGTAGACCGCTTGTCATGTTTTTCCGTGTTTGGTAGACCCCCTACTTACCTGATATTGATTTCCTGTAAATTTCTAACTATAGCGAAGTTTAGTGTTAAAAACTTAAAGTAAAAACACGTGTTAATTTGTACATTTATTAATTGAATTTAAATTAAAACTACCCAAAAAAAAATTTTGTGTCTTTTATGTAAAATATACGTAACATTAAATAAACACGAGACTGCGACTCTCAGGTTTTTACAAGTTCAAAATGTATTGCGATCACAAAGCGAATACCAACATCCTACAACTTACACATTTTTATAAACGTATATAATATATTTTTTTTACTTCATAGGTACTTTTGTAAATAATGTTAATGTTTTGATATTATAAGATTGTATGATGTAAGCAAATAGGTACTATCAGTGTATGTGTTGAGATCCACTATCGTGTACTCCCATTTTCATTTCATGGACCCTCAAATTTTTTTTCGCAGACGTAGACCCCTTGCCATCAATGCCTCGTCATAGACCCCTAGGGGTCGATATAGACCACTTTGGGAATCACCGAACTAAAAACGTTTGAATGCTATTATAAGATTTTTATAGTAATATACTTTTATTGCTGGAGTTTGACTAACCTTCCTGCCGAATTTGTCGGCTACGACTAAGCTGATGAGGCTTCCGACTAGAATGACAGTCGCAAACATGACGGAGCACAAGTGAGACGACAGCGTCGGCGCAGACTGACTGAAGATCTGTTTTGCGTACACTTGAACCGGCACCATGCCCATCATTACCTGAATAGAATACGAAGATCTTTAGTAAAAAAAAGAACCTTTAAAACAGATTTGTGTATATGTATGTTGTATATAAATCTTTTAAATATTCTTATTAGAATGTTAGTGTTGATACATTTCAATAGATGGTGTTCTATAAAAATGCTTCAAGTCTGAAACACGATTTTTCGGCAGGCTTCAATTCAATGAACGTCCCAGAGTATGAAGATGCAACAAAAGATCATAAGGCCACTGTTTGTACTACTGGCATTTACGGATTCAATGCGATTTAAGAGGTATGACATAAAAGGCGCTTAGTCTGAACGAACTTAGTTACGACCTCGAGTTTCAACTTGAGTCGGAATAAAAGCGCGGGCAAGTTACTGTTATCGCCATCTATTGACGGTGTTCGGAATTACACCATACTATACGCCAGGGGTGTCAAACTCAAAAGCTAACTTAGCTTACGTGGGCTGAAAAAATTCATTGTTCTTAGAAAAAATATGTAGATTTTGACTTGAATATTGTAATAAATATTATTATTATTAATATTTTTCGGTAGAAATCAAATAGACCAAGACTACTTTAAAAAAATATCCAACGTGTGTTTATTATTTTCCATTCATAGCAGAAAACCGTTGCTCGCACTGATAATCGCTTTCAAATATGAAAATATTGACATAAACAATATATTCGAATATTTTCAAACTTTACCGGTGTTCTATGCTGGTTTCTTTTCTAATCCATATTTCTATTTTACTTTTATTGGGTTGCAAAAACGTTCATTTCTCACTGCATTAGGCTAGCGGGCTTTGTGTTTGACACCCCTCCTGTTTGCTATGCACAGTACAACAACTAATAGATTAACTAACAACAGTGTTCACATTGCCCGCGTATCAAGTACAAGTTGATAAAGCCACCAAAAAAGTTATATAACGCAGGGGTGAGCAACCCTTTTAATCAACAGTCCAATTTAAATTTAATTTTTTTTTTCGGGACGATCATAAAATAACACTTGTTAATTTAGAATGGTTTATCTATAACAAACATTAGAATTTAAAAAGTAGAGATTTCACCTACAAATTACAATGTAATATGTCAATAAAAACAAGAAAAAAACAGAAAAAAAAATATTTAAAATCTGTAATAAAAAGATTGGCACTATCTTTAATACAAACTGATTGAAAAAATCGGAATTTATTGAGTACCTACACGTATGCAACTTTCTAACCGTGCATCACTCAGCCTTTATCGATGGTGCTATTTTATTAACTGTGTCAGTTTAGTATGTACTACTATATTATTATAATTAATTTTAAGACAATATATTGTTGAGAGAAAATGTCAAAAATAAATTCAATTTTATAAATACTCGGACCGCGGAAATATATTTCACGGGCCGCATGTTGTTCATCCCTGGTATAACGTAGACCAAGAAGTTTTAGTTTTAAATTTAGTTTCTCCTTCGGCCACGAGAGGCGCTACCGTCACGTGAATACATATTTTAGTGTTTCCTACACTTTCTTAACTGCTATTTACTTTTGTTGTATTCATTCATTAATATGAGCCAATAGACGCTTACTACAAAATAAAAGTCCCCCCTAAAGATCGCTGTATTGACCAGTTTTGCGCTGCCAGCATGCAGCGACCTTCTATCTATCTATATTGTAGTGCCATCTAGTGGAAGAAAGTAGAAAACCTTTCTTCATCAATGGTCGACGGCTATTCGAGTGATGTTTTTGCTCACTGCTATTTGGTTCTTCTCCGTTTCATCATTTCTGTTTCAAACTCGCACCAAGACTCCGAGTATAGTCATCTCTTTGCTCTTTAAGTATCTTCAAGTAAGAAACACGTTTAGGATCCATATCCTTAACTCACCTGCAGAGAAAGCGAGAGACCGACAACCATGAATCCTCGACGAGACGATGGTGATAAATCTGTAATTTATTTTAAAACATATTACCTTCAAATCCACTCATCTATCTAACGATAGCTATACATGCTTTACGTACAGGATGATTAGTTATAGGTATATAAAAGCATTTTAAAACGTGTAGCTCATATAAAGTTTTTATAACTATTTTCAGTAATCTTGTATAAGCTAATCATTCTTAACGTAGGCAAATTAAGCAAGCTTCTTGCAATACAAATTTTGCAAAGATTGTAATCTGTTACAGGAATTTTGAGGAAATATTGATTTTTATATATGGTGTACAAAACATTAATTGGCAGCAAGTTACAAATTTACACCTTATAACTTAATATTTAACCGCCGCAATTGGGGACCTCTTATGGTTTTGATGGGAAAATATTTTTTTTCAGTTTTCATTTTATTTTTGTACAGTTTCTTTCTCTTTTTTCGATCTTTTACATTTTCTCTATACATTATTCTTTGGTTTATATTATAGTTTGCTATGTATTACATTTTAATCTATAATATACATTTCTATAATTTTTATCTTTATTTCTATCATTTAGTGTTTTATTTACATTTCCTTTATAACTTTAACACCTAATATCAAGCAGCTTAGATAAGTTACTTAAGTAATAAAGCACGTTAAGTGACTTACAGAGCATTTTGAAGGAGGATATTTTGGATGTCATTTCCGGTTCCGCGCTTTGCCCGTTGAGCTTTTCTTTCTCCGATTCTTCTGCTTTGACGGTATCCTCTGCAACTTTTAAGACCATAATTTTATTCAAATGCTTTTTAAAGCTTTATTGAGTGTGCAGATCCAAAAATTTACTTTTATTTAACGTTATACATTTAAATATGAAGTAAATAAATGAAAAGTAAATGAAACTCTATTGCTGTTTAAAATAGAATTGCCAATAGATACCCATTCCGACCACAAGATTTTTAATACAAGATTATATGAACCAATAAATGTTTCTAAGTCTCTTTTCACTTAAGATTCTTTCACTGTATTAGTGATAAAACTTACAACTAACCTACGTCAATACGTAACACATTAATAAAAATTATTATTACTACAGCCTTACAAGAATTAGAATAATTTCTAACATTCTTATTTGCTAATTTAAAACGACAGGCGCTGCAAGTTATAATGAAATTTTTTAACCTATCAAATAATAAAAAAGTGAATCGTTCTAATTTTAAAAGTATTTTTTCTTTTGTTATACAATCATCGAAAACTATTAACAAACCTTACTGAGTTTGTTGTTAATTCTTCTCAATAGATGGCGCTCTACGAACTAGCGTAAACTTAATTTTAGTCTGAGGCTTATGGATGATTGTAATGATCTTATGTAAAGCTACTTTGACTTTAATTTTGAGATCAATAGCTCTAATTGCACTCTAATCAAGTGTCAACTTCATCCCACAACCATTGTCACTTATCTAAATCCTTTATACCATAATAAATTAATCAATTTCTGAGATTTCTAAACACATTCCAAAATTATAATACTTCATACTATCATTTCTATAACATATCTAGACTTTAATATATAATATATTACTTACCAACATTAATAGCTGCTAATTCGACCGCAGGCATTATCAGTTGTTTCAGACGAGAGATTTCCTCTAAAACTATCTTCGAACTGGGTGACTCTCCTCTGTAGTGAGCTATAGCTAGTTTTGCATCCTGAAAATATAACAATTTATCATCATCAAGACGTAAAACAATCATTCGTAAGATTTCCACAGCTGGACATAGACCTGTATTTAATGGATTCAGGCGTTACATTGCGGAAGTCCATCCTAAATAAGAAAGGACCAATATCTAGCCACTTCCGCACATGCAGTGGTTGTCGTGCATGAAAGTGCACCGCCCGCCAGCCCGCTCGTAAATGCGCATGCGACAGACAATGCCAACTACACAGTGCTAGTCACTCGGTGTTTAGCACTAATCTGTGTAACAACTCCTGAAGATGCCCCGTGGAGGGGTGAAACACGTGTTGAGTGAATTTACGGTGGCGGTTGTGTAGTTGGCATTGTCTGTCGCATGCGCATTTACGAGCGGGCTGGCGGGCGGTGCACTTTCATGCACGACAACCACTGCATGTGCGGAGGTGGCTAGATATTGGTCCTTTCTTATTTAGGACATAGACCTGCCCTATATATTTCCAATAGAACCGAATAGAAAACACCTTTTATTCCACATTTTCCATGTTTAACAAGGTCATTTCTCCATCTCGGTTGGATGTTTTATATTACTCTTACCGGTCCGCGCTCTCAACTGCAGAATCTCAAAGACCAACGGTTTCCAAAAGAAATATTTCTAACTAAATATCTAAAAGGGATAGCTACTGAGCATTGCATGAATTTATCGCGTTGTAGGGAGAGAGGCCAGGTACGGTGCGCGGAGCTAAAAACCCGTGTACTAGGTTTAAAGAAAATTTTTCAATGCAATTAACTAAATTTGAAACAGTTTTTCCAATGTTGCTGAGGAAGCCTGTTCGCTATTGACTGGCCAAACTTCTTCAGATCATATTAGAATAAATATTTTTGCTATTACACACCAAGACAAGATGATTCATTCTTTTCTTACAAGTAAAATAACAATGGGACTTTTAAGTTTGTGATTTATATATGGCAATGAATCTTACAAGGTAATAAAGTTACAATATCGATACTACAAAAGATAGATGTTCGTGCAGTCTATACTGTGAAAGTTAAATAATCCTCTCACAGACAACATTACACAGAGTGGTTAAAGGTATAAAATCTTTATATTAGTGAATTTACGGAGATTTTTGTTGTTTAACATATGGAACAATCCTGTCCTAAAATGGCTTTGGAAAAAAAAAATACTTCTGTTATGTAAAAGTTATCGTAAAAGATCTTATGAGTTGGTTGTAGACTTATATGACTTGTATCACTCTCTTTCTACAAACCTCTTCTCTGTTCTGTCGCAGTAGGAATATAGGGCTCTCGGTGACCGTCATCATGAGAGCCACGCCAAGAATACTACTCGCCAGGTTGACCCACAGCACGTAGCGGTAGGAGAGGAACCAGCCGACGATGTAGGACAGCTGAACTCCGATACAGTACGAAGCCACGGGTACTGGAAACCAGAAACACGATCAGTAACTAATAAAGAAGACAGAAAGAAGCAAAGAAGAATGTATATTACAAATTGAATTAAAATTAATCATGATGCCTCACACTTAAATTTCTTAGATGGCCTGTATCCAGATTATTCCGAAGGTCGTCTGTTCATCTTCTGGACAGACACAATTCCTTAATGTCAGTTTAAATGGAAATTGAAATTATTAGTTCAGCTAGTCGACAACAGATGGCGCCACTAGTTTTAAAACCTTAGTTTGTTTTCCCTACGACATATATCAGCAAGTCAAGAGGTTTATTTGAAGCAATTGGATATAGTTCACAGGCCCTTCTGCGCCTTGAACTCTTGACGGACGAAGCTCTAAAATCCTTAGAATAACTGCACAAACTTTGCTTAGAATCAGTACAATACAATTGTAGCAATGTACTGATTCGACAGTGAAAATTTGTGTTAGTTGCATATACGAAGCGAGAAGATCGATAGTTTAATACGCTAATTGAGCTGCCAAATGCAACTTTAACTTGTCAATCCACTGAACTATATCAGTTACTTTAGTTCTACTTCGGATCTGATGGAGAAATCCCAAAAATCCCTTTTTGGTGCTCGTTGACCGATAAAGAGCTTGACAGTAAAATTACCAAGTATTTTGTTAAAACAAACATTTTGAATTGTCAAAGTTTCATAATGCAGTCAGTACGAGGTTAGACATAGAGTCCTGCTTTGCAGTGGGAGTCTATAGGCTGGCAACGATGAAGCATTTTGTACAACAGCCATTAGGTTTACTTCCCGCAATGATTTTGAAAGTTATTGAATGATTAATAAAGATACATAAATTGGCGACGAAGATGCCTGGTATACTATCAAAATTAGAGATAATCTACATTCATAATCTGATTTACAAATTTAAGAAAATGATACTGTAATACAAGCTTTATAAGAAGCATTACAAGAAATACAAGTAATGCAAACAAATTTAGAACTTAAAACTGAAGACGAAGAATTGCAAGCGGGGATGGACAACAGACATGATGATTTGCGAAATGAAGAAATTGACATTAGAATACAAGCATCACAAGAAACATTACTGAAATTTCAAGAAACAAAAACAGATAATTAACTACAAACAAATGAAGAAACGAATATACGAATTGCTACAATAGAGAAAAAAACAACAAACTATATCGAAGTACAATAATTGATAAAGAATGTTTCACAATAAATTGGCGACGAGCATGCCGGATTTGAAGAAATCAAAACGTGTGCGGGGTACAATGTCAAAATGGAAGAATTATCTATATTCAAAATCTAATTAACAAACTGAAGAAATTGACAATAGAATACAAACTTTACAAGAAACTTTACAAAAATTACAAGAAGTACAAACAAATATAGAACTAGAAACGAATGTACAAATTGATATAAGAGGGAAAAAATCTCAGAACATCCAGGTATAATAATCTAATATGAAAGTTACACAACTTCAATTAGGATATAGAACATTCTCTTCTTCTTAACAACCTAACGTCATAATATTTTAATTGAAAGGAGTATAAGTTTACTTATAATAATTTCTAGAATCCCATACCTGAAGCCAGTGATCCTCTGATGGATTCTTCGGCTACTTCAGAGATGTAAATAGGTGCAAACACCAACACCGAACCACATCCAATTCCTCCGATGAACCTCGCAATCAGAATCATGGTGGTTGAAGATGTGAAATCAATTATTAACCAGGAAATCTGTGAATAGATGACAATTTAGTTATTTCAAAACAAGAACTATTTAAATAAGGACATTTGATATTAAAACTTTTGTCTTACCACGAAAGGTAGGACCAATACCATGCCCCCCTTCTGTCTTCCCAGATGACTGATGACTCCGCCAACAATGACAGAGCCCAACATGGCTCCGAGAGACGGTAAACTACCCAATAGAGAGCTCTCCACATCTGTCATAGGTGATGTAAGCAAACTTGTGTCGCTTGCTGTATACAGACCGAGTGTGTATGAAGGCCATACGTACAACAAACCCGTAAGTACCGATGCAAACGAACCTGAAACAATACATAAGGTTACAGGTAACGATGTATTTCTTTTGAATGATACCTATTTATTTTTATTTATTTATAAAATCAAATGCATTGAAATGGTAGAGAGCTGAGACTTGCGATCGTAGGTAGGTTTAATGCCCGGAATACAATTTTATATAATTCACACTTTGTGCATTAATTATATAAGATTCCCACTGCTCATGAATGAGTTTCCAGAAGATGGTCAGCGTTCTCTGCGTACCATAATACCAAACTGCGATCACCAACCCATCTGCTAAGCATGGCGATTACGGTTTATTCCCCTATAGATATCTTTGGGGGAGGCCTATACCTTTCAATAAGCTATCGGCATGGTGGTGAACGCTTCAGACTTTTCAGCGATATACAGTGCTAATAGTTAAGAAGAAACATGTCTAGAACAATGTTTCCCAACATGGGCCCACAGGGGCGTAGTTTGATATTAAATGAGACGATTCGGGGTTTAAACTTTTCGCAAAAGCAAATCAGCAAATAATTGCAGTTTTATTAAATAAAATCATAAAAAATATATGTTAAAAGACTACGTACTTTGTTAACAATTTCCTAGGGATTTATTATTAAAACTTATCATTTAAGATTCTTATGTGAAGAATTAAATTATTACATATGAAATTATATTAAACAAAAGAAGTGTAGAAGGGAGAAGTAAAAGAGCAAGCAGAAAGATATTATGTATGTTTTACACGATGTATGAATTTTAGATATGCTAAATTAGTAGAATATTGTAGTAATAATTCTTAATACAACATTATTAATTATCAAAACACTTTAAAAATTAATTTTTCGTACATACAAAATGATCTTCCAATATACAATAATATTACAACTTGGCAAATTTGCACAGAAGTGTCACAGATAAAATTTAAATGATATATGATTTGTTTGTTAAAAGGCTTCGTTTCTTGCAATGAACACACTGGCTTGTTTGCTTTTGTATGTAAACATAGACGATGTTTCTCACTCACTATGGAATTCTACAAAAGATTTTATATATTATGCAAACTGCTTATTTATTCTTAACATCTTTTATAACACATCCTAAGAAGAAGGAAGAGGGGAAATGTATCAAGATTGGGAGGATCTTTAAGAGATACCTATGCCCTGCAGTGGGCGTATATTAGCTGAAAAAAAACCAGATCCTGATTAACAATCTTATATGAAAAATAGTGACAGACATGATAAATAAAATGAATAAAAATAAACTCATAACTCCTGAATTTCGTAGTCACCGCTCTGGTGCTGAAATCTAGATTGAAAAAAGGATAGAAGAAGGTCTTCCAAAAGATAGAAGAAGTTTTAACTTATATATATACAACTATAAAGAACTATAACTATAAAGAAGACCTACTTCTTTAGAAGTAGGTCTTCTTTATGGGCGACGACACTGCGCACAAATTTCTTACAGTTCTGCAGAAAAGTGGTACAGCATACGAAAAACAGTAATAAGAGTCGGGACTAAGATAAAGTAAATAAAAACAGGAGAAAGAGTCGGCGAGGACACCAAAGAAATAAAAAGCCTTCAGAGGCAAAATCAATTGCAAGCAAAAGAGATTGGACAAGGTGCTTATAATAAAATGTAACTTATAAATGTAAATGTAAATATTAAATTAATACAATGAAAAATTCATGAATATATTTAAAATGAAAATATTTCAAACAAATAAGTCAATGGCTGTGATGATGTAAAACTTTGACCCTGGGAATTTAAATGACGGAAGAAAGGCGAATCATGGAAATAGATATACGAGGGAAAATAGATTTGGTGAAGTATAAAGAGATGATACAACAGAAAATGTGAAGGAAAGAGATTGTGAAATAAAAATAATAAATATAATAAACTTATTTACCCAAATTTGTTCGCCCCAAATATGACAGGGGGAAATAGAAGTCCCTAAAATGGGAGGAATTAAAAAAAATTCGATTTATGAATTATTCATGTCTATTCCGGTTTTTGTCGCTACACTATGAAATAAAAATGAAGTAGTTTCAGCTCATAGATGCCCACTGCAAGAAATAAGTGTCCCCTAAATAATCTGTTTATGAGGAGTGGCAATTATATATAATTAATGCAGGGTGTGAATTATATAAAATTGTATCCCAGGAATTGAACCCGCGATCTATGTTCCCAGGTCCTAGTTCGTGATGGTAGTCTACAACAGCACTATATCCGCTTTGCTTAAAAATATATTCTTAGTGTTTGTTTGATAAATTATTCTAATCTGTGTTTGGCACTAATCGGTGTAACATAACTCCTGAAGATGCCCCGTGGAGGGGTGAAACACGTGTTGACTAATTTGGCGGAGGCGGTTGTGTGATTCGCATTGTTTGCCGCATATGCATTTATCAGCGGGCTGGCGGGCGGTGCATTTTATTGCATGACTACCACTGCATGTGCGGAAGTGACTAAATATTGGTCCTTTTCTTACTTATGATGGACTTCCGCGAGGTAACGCCTGATTCCATTAAATATGATAAATTATTAAAATTGTATCACATGATATTTGCTAACATTACCTTATCATATAAACATAATTTTATTTATAGAACAAGAGAAACCGTTATCAACATTAGAATATGAGAACTAAATTGTTTTATATCTCTTGTACACAAGAGACAGTTAACAAAGGTTGTCAAATGTTTGCATCTAAGGCAAGAGCCTAGGGCAAGACCTCTACTTGGTTGGTAGCTGATATAGCTGCACTACTACTACTCTACAAATTCATAAACAGGATGTTCCATTTTACTTTACCACAAATTTAATTTTGTACTGCCAAAAGTTTTGCTTTGTAACATATTTCAGATGGATTATTTTATATATATGTTTGCATTTAAAAGGCACCAAATAATTCTTCCGTCTCCTTTCTTTCGGACAACTAGACACAAGGATTCATGACATCTGTACACAGTTGAAATTACTTCCAAAACTAAGCGTTTTGCTAATACTTTTATAGTGCGTAAGAAAAGGACCAATATTTAGCCACTTCCGCACATGCAGTAGTAGTCATGCTACAAAGTGCACCGCCCGCCAGTCCGCTGATAAATGCGTATGCGGCAAACAATGCGAATCACACAACCGCCACCGCCAAATTACTCAACACGTGTTTCACCCCTCCACGGGGCATCTTTAGGAGTTATGTTACACAGATTAGTGCCAAACACAGAGTCAGAGTGATTCGCATTATTTGCTGCGTGGAATAACATACCGGCTTCATTGTTCAATTATAACTTAGGTGTCTTAAAGACAAGAGTGAATAGGTTTCTTCTAGACAAGCATCTACCATTATACTTAGATATCAAAAGCCTTTTGTTAAAGAATGAAAAATAGATTTAGATCGGTAATGCATTTTATACATATTAAAAAAATATTGTAAACGATCTAAGAATCCACACTGATATATATTTTCTAATTAGAATTTATTACACTAGGCATTTATGTAAATCTAGAGTGAATTAGTATAAATACGTTATCAACAAAATATAACTTTGACACGCATTTGATAGTGATAAAATCATAGTAAAGATAAAAATGAATTTGTTACAAAATATCGTTGGTGAGTAACACTATCGGGCATTTGCAGCGAGGACAATTTTATATTTGATTCTATTTATCTTTTTATTGTTACTAAATTTTACAGTGACTATGTATATGTAGTATATAGTATGTAGCAGTGGCGTAGCTAGGGTGTGGCGAGCGGGGCGGCCGTACCAGGCACCACAAGCAAGGGGGGCACCAAAGTTGAAAATAATTTTTTTGAATTTTTTTTAATATTTTGAATCAAAAAAATTATATATTAACTACATTCTGTTCTGAATTTTGAAATTATTTAGACTCTTTAGAGGGGGGGGGCATCAATCCCCAATCTGCCCCAGGCCCCAAAAACCATAGCTACGCCACTGGTATGTAGTATATGTAAATACCAAAATCTACAACCAATGTCTGTTAGATGAATGCATTTAATTAACATAGCCCAGAAAATTTGTAAGTTCAAGTTACAGTTGAAGCCACGCACTAGCAGATGTCCAATACCTATTAAGTTTAATGAATCTGCCTTCATCTTTTAGGCGTTCCAACAGTCAAATGATCTGACTCCCTCCTATCCTAGCGTTAAGAGTAAAGTAAAAATGAAGGAATCTTACATTATCTTGACTCTGAAGAGTGAATGTAGACCTGAAGTATGTGTGATGATCTGGTTCATGTGTGACAGCTTAGGCTGTATAAGCCTTTTGAATATAACATAAAGTATATCTAAGTAATGAGGTGGAAGAAGTAATTTAAAAATGGAACGTTAAGTATGAAAAAGAATGATATAAAACGTGGCAAATAACAAAAAATTGAACGAAAAACATAGAGAAAGATAGAAGATAAGCGTGAAAAAAAAATTATTAAGTAAAAATATTGTTTCCAAAATAGAGAAAACCTTTAAGGTAAAATAACAAAATGTACTGCTTCCAAATTTAAATTCTTCTAAGCTTTATTTTGCATAATCGAACAGTAGTACAGTGGTAGAGTTTTGAGACTTGCACGTTCGTGAGTTTGATCAACATACAATCTTATATAATTCACACTTTGCATTAATTATATAGGGTTGTCACAGCTCATCAACAAGTTTCCTATGCGTACCGTAATACCACACGGCGATCGCCAATTCGCCTGCTATTCGTGGCGATTGTGGATTATCTCATAGATATGTTCGGTAGAGACCTATGTCTTGCAATGCGTTTATGAGCTGAAAAGACGAAGCCTTATGATTTTAGATATTTTGGGAAGAGTCCGTAAATAGCTGTATAGGTTTAAAATCTTATATTATGTACTATATATATAGTACAAACGCGCGCGCGCACGTACACGCACGCACACGCACACACGCACACGCACAAACACATACACGCACACGCACACGCACACGCACACACACACACAGACATATATATATACTAAAATTTATCAACAAGGAGGTTGTGGAGGCGTTCATAAAATGTTTACTGACCTTCTGGGACACATGTAGTGATTTAGTATTTTATATACAATTAAATACAAATATATATATGTACTCTAAATAACCTTTGAATTTGGAACGAACAGTTCATTTCAATCTCGGTGGATAGTCGAAAATTATTTCAACACGTATACATTTTTATTTGTATATATAGTTTAAATTAGAAGTCCAACATTATATTTTAATTTGTAGGCAGTAACGGCTGACTATACCCGGAGATGGTCTATCTAAAATATAGCTCTCTCTACCTAAAGTATATCTCATTTGCTGCCAATTAATATATACTATAACGGAACCAAAAACAAATTATTTAAAAAATATTTTATAACCTTTATAATATAAATCATAATATTCATATATTATGCGCAGTAGTAGTGCAACGGTAAAGGTTTGACTTCGATTGTAGTGATACAATTTTATAGAACTCACACTTTGTGCAATAATTATATAGGATTGCCACAGTTTACAAACAAGCTTTCAGAATAAGGCAGCAGTATCCTTTGCGTACCATAATACCACACTGGAATCACCAACTATATCACCCTATAGATATCTTTGGAGTATGCCAAAGCCCAATAGGCTTTTATGGGCAACGATAATATATCGTTGTATTCAAGTACCTTCTTTACAGCCTATGGACGTTCACTTCTAAGTATAGATCTTCCTCAAAGTTCGCCAAGCTGATCAGTTCTTCGCTGCCCGCATACAGCGAGTTCTGAGACTAAAACTCTGTCGTCGGCTTATCCTCTAGAAGCTTTCTGCCACAACGACCATCTGTCACACGAGTAATGTACCCCGCCTGTTAAACGACCAACTGTTCCAGCTATGTATATGTTGAACAAAATAGACTTAATATATTTAATATAAGTGCAATAATCTCACATGATATCGCCGTATGAAGTTGATGTATCTTCCCCATTGTTACCTATTCAAAGTGAAGATATACTCGCATGTGTTGATCAAAGTGTACCATATTTATTACTGAAGTGCTCTGAACGCACTCGAATCGGCTCACGCGCAGGATTACTGTGAACAAACATTTTGCAATTAAATATTTTGTTTACGTGATAACAACGGCGCAATCGTCAAATTTATCTTAAATTATTTATGATTACGAAATTAATATGACAACCCTGCGCTAGGGTTGTCAAAAGTCCAAAATAAAAATTCAAAATATATTTTTTAAAATCTTATAAGCATTTTCGAATCAACGTACTGCACCATAAGGCAGTTCTGGTAAGAGCCGGCGAGAAACTCAACAGTTGCTCTTTACTCTTCTTCTTCCTTCCCTTTTCCCTTTATTTGGGGTCGGGTCTCCTTATCAATTTGCGCCAGGCTACTCTATCCTGGGTTGTCTCTGTATCAAGTTGAAGGGTTTCCTGTTCCTTTCCGATATTAGACCACCACGTAGCTTTTGGACGCCCTCTTGGGAATTCTGGGAGGCTTAAGGCAGTTTTTACCACATGGTCATCTGGTTTTCGTTCTCTCTCTGGTTCAACAATTGCTCTTTACAAATATAATTTTATAAAGAGCGCGCGACAATAATTAGCTTCCTGAGGGAGCATCAACTTTAATTCTACACATTAACATCAGTATAGTATTCTTGGACAGAATAATCTCCTTGTATTTCTAAGGTTGGTTAAATCTAAATGTAATACAATGGGATTTTAAATATGGAACGCCCACTGTGGAACAAAATAAATCTATGAAGGAACGAAAGATTTCCAATAGAATCGAAAGCGGTCTACGTTCAGCATCTTGCAATGACTTTAACAAGGGTATGTTTACGAAGTATCTACTCCAGAACCTCAAATCCTCGGGGACCATCTGTTCTGCGGAGAGATTAGCAGAAGTATATCGCCATCATCATAATTTTTGCCATAGAACGTTAAAAGTTGAACATAGGCTTCTCATATATTTCCAATAGGGCCGGTATATAGCCTGCATCTAGTGTCCTCCGGTATCTTAACCGTGGATACATTGATTTGGTATGAAACATGACATTTTTCTTTCAAAATCTCATTACGATGGGAATTTTCGTTGTTACTGTAAGGCATGGGTCTCCCCTAAAAATACTTATGAAGATCGCGATGTGATATCCCCTGGAAACTTTTTATAAGCAGCGGCAATCCTTATAATTAATGCACAATGTGTGATTTCTACGTCTGCCTTCTACAGCTGGGCTACCACTACTTGCATTATAGTATCTTTATTCACATGTAATAAGATAGAAATTAGAAAAGAATATATATGAAGTCATGGTGTTGAACTTATGTTATAAGAGAACATACTAAATTGATTAAACTTTCTGAATATTATTATTTTTTGTTAAAATAAGTCACATGATCTTTCGTGTTATATTTATATAGACTATTATGCACTTTTTATCGTCTAAAGCAAAATTTCTCAAACTTTTTTGTGCCGTAAACCCCTTGCCATGTTTTTCCGTGTTGAATAGACCCTCTTCTTACCTGATATTGATTTCCTGTAAATTTCTAACTATAGTGAAGTTTAGTGTTAAAAACTTAAAGTAAAAACACATGTTAATTAATACATTTATTAATTGAATTTAAATTAAAACTAGTCAAAATAAAATTTTGTATCTGTTATGTAAAATATGTGTAACATATTAATAATTTTTTACTTCATAAGTACTATTATAAATAATGTAAATGTTTTGATATTATAAAATAGTATGATGTAAGTAAGTACTATCAGTGTATGTGTTGAGATCCATTATCGTGGACCCCCATTTTCATTTCATGGACCCCAATTTTTTTTTTCGCTGACGTAGACCCCTTGCAGGTTGTCATAGACCCCTAGGGGTCGATATAGACCACTTTGGGAATCACTGGTCTAAAGGATGGAAAGCATTTGACCTCTGTCGAGGTCTGTGATGCTACATGCTTGCCTAGACGAAACCTACTCACACTTGAAGACTCCTAAGTTATAGTTGGAAAAAATGACTGCGATCAATCACCCTGTATATCTTTACTATATGTTTGTGCCTTTTATCTTCCATACACGGACTGAACCCCAAGATCTTCTTTTTTGATTTGATTGATTACACAGTCAAGGCCTGGGAAAGTCGTGATACCGGTCATTGTATGATCTTCGTCATCTTTGAGAGAGACTTATGCCTTGACGGCGTCTTAAATATTTAAACATTTAATGGAATCAGTCGTTATTTTGCGGAAGTCCATCCTAAGTAAGAAACGGACCAATATTTAGCCACTTTCGAACATGCAGTCGTAGTCGTGCAACAAAGTGTTCTACCCGCCAGCTCGCTGATAAATACGCATGCGGCAAACAATGCGAATTACACAACTGCCACCGTTAAATTACTCAACACGTGTTGCACCCCTCCACGGGGCATTTTCAGGAGTTACGTTACACCGATTAGTGCCAATATTACTGCGCGGTGTCCTTTTTATCTGCGCATGTCCAGAAACTACTAGCGCCATCTGTTTGCGTCGTTCAAAACTACATAGTATTATGACACAGTTATTTTTATTTTTAGTGTTCTAGAGATTTAAGATCTTCAACCACATACCGTCAAGTGGACAGACGAAGCAATATAGGTTTAATAATTAAGAAAGGATAATAAAATAACTATGATTGTATAAAAATACAACTAGAAATGAAAATCACAACGAATAGTAAAATGTAAATAAAACAGAAAACTGGGTTAAAACTCTGATATTGTAGTAAACTGTGGTCGAAGAACGAAGATGATTTGAATGTGAAGAAAGATAGAGATTACAATACATAGGATATTGTAATATAAGAGATTGTGAAGGATGAAAGTAGAAATGGAAATAAAAATACATAATGAAAAAAAATATTTACCCAACTTGTAACGTTCCTGTCTCACACATGCAGGGGGGAAAGAGGGGGATAGATGGGGATACCTTTTTTTATTATTTATTGACCCCCGCTATTGGGAGCCTCTCGTACCCCTATTTTGTTTGGGACAGGGACTTTATTTACACATATTTTTTTCAGGGTTTTATCTTTATTCTACACTCACTTTCATTCTTGTCAATTTCTTATATTCATTCCTTTTGTCCTTCACAATATCTAACAATTTTTTTTTTGTTCTTTCATTCCTTCTTGCTTTCATCGCCTTCCTTTCCTCATCTTTTTTACTCTTAGGTGGCTAGGTACAATTTTATTTCTAATCTTTACTTTATTCTTACATTTTCTATCCTTATCTTTTAATATCACAGGTTTGTTTAGATTAGACTTTTTAATACATTAGAGTCTTGTCTTACATTCTATTATTATTTAATAAGGTCTTTTTCATGTGCATATTATTTATTTTGGTTCAAGTTTTCCTATTTGGTTTTTCTTATTTTTTATTGCATTGCTTACCACCCTGCGAGCAAAGATGGATACCTTCGGAAGAAGCTCAGTGTAGACCGTTTCCAAATAATCCGTTTAGAAATCTATGGGTGAAGTCTACGTCCAGCAAAAGACGGCTTACGGTGATGATGATAATGACAGTTATTCCAGATGTAGTTTTAGTTACGTTTCACGTTAATGAAGAGATGAAGACGATAATGATCATCTGATCAATAAATTGATAACATTTCTATTACTTTAATCAGTGAAATGTATTTTCAAATAAATAACTTCATTCCAAATTTCCGAGAATCGATTAAAGAATATCAATTATTAACGGAATCCATTTTGTAACAATTTAAATAAAGTAATGCGTTATGTAACTGTTGAATAATTAATGAACATGTTTTTATTTATTATAAGGGTCATTGTGAGTTGTAAAATTTTGAAATTCGAAACGTGTTCGGAATAAAATTAACGGAACATCAGACTAACATATAAAAATGTTTTATATGTACTAGATTCTTTAAAATACACATATTAGTATGTTTATAATAGCAACGGACACAGACCACAGATAAAAAAATAGTACCCAATACTGATTGAAGTCAGTTAGATGTTTTTATTTATTATTGTATTATATTTATAATATGTATTAAACCTTTTTTATTATAAGTATATATGTTATATACGTATGTATGTATGTTTAAGTATGTGTGTCTATGTATGTTTATGTATATATGTTCATTTGTTTGTGAATATGTGTTTTTGTACACGTGAACTACCCTTTATATGTACTTTTATCTTTTCCTTACTATGGTTGTCTGTAAGAGATTGCCTTGTGTGATAAGACCGCCCATTGTACGTTTCTGTATATTATTGTATCTATATATTATGTATCTCATCGTGTACAATAAAGAATATTAAATAAATAAATAAATAAATAATACTATAAACAAAAGTGTCAATAATGTTGTGACAGGAGATGTTTTTTTTTAATTTATTGAATCTGTGCACAACAGACATTACGTCTGTGCCTTTGTTTTTATAAAAACAGTTAGTCTTTCTTTTGTTTTTTTTTTGTTTGCATTCTCGCATGTCACAGTATCTACTGTTTCTTTATCTATTTTAACAATATTGTATCTATTTTTGGGACATACGATATGTGTTTTTTGGCCATCTCGTTCAACCCCTATAATGGGTAGACATGATCTTTCTTTACATAATATTTTTCAAATAATTTTAATTGATTTCCATTCTTTAGTCCTTTTCAATGTCTTTTATTTTTTCTTGTAATTTCACATATTTTATTCCTTTCCATACATTACCACACTTCCCTCCATAGTTACACAGTCTTACATAAATTATTTTTATCATTTGTTTAACAACTTTTTTTTAAATACTTATTTATTATACTGTCTATATCTGTGTTTACCTTATACGTATAGGGAAAGAATATATGAGATGCACAATTGACACAAATTGCAAAGTTATTACCAACATTTAAAAACAAATTATATTTATTTTTTTACTTAGAGAGATTTCTTTGAATAAATTTCTATAAAGGACTTTTGCTGATAAAAACTACAGGTGTGTGTATTAATCAGCAAAATGTTCACCTCAATCAATCACCATATATAAAGTGATCACTTTAAAATACGTAATATTAATTTATTATTTTATAATGCGACAGACCAAAACCTTCTGGCAGTATAAATTCCACAGGTACAGATAATAAACAATAATTTATTTTAATTATTAATTCGATTTTATGAAACGATTATACTTACATTAATATTATTAGATTATTTAAATAATATTTAAGTCATCCTGTATGTAAATAAAAAATATAGTTACCTGTATGATATAAGTAAAAAATCTGCATGTAATAGAATCCTGTTCCATACAATGTTTTAACACAAAAACGTAACAATGAGAAAGTAAGTTTAAAAAGTAAACTGAATTAATTTAACAATATATAAAATTCAACAAAGTTCATTCACATCAAAAAAGGACGATGTATGATATCAAGAAATTATTACAAATTTAAATTTTATCACTCATTTTCGATGCTAATTAATAATGTATTTTCATATCACACTGAATTAAAGTGTTTAAAAATATATATATATTTTGATTATAAGCTTTAATTTATTTCTTAATTAAAAGAATGCGCTTATATAGCTCGATGCACTGACAGGGTCTGTTCGATAAATGATTATCGTGTAACCAAATGATATTTAAATCGACGTCACAAAGAAAGCGAAACTATAGATAGTACCGATGCTATCTTTTATAGGTATATCATTTATTTAACCTTTTATTTCTATTCCATAGATATAATTATAGTAATTTGATTCTGAATCAGCTGCTGAAAGCTAACATTGAAGATGATATCGCTGATCTACGCGATGATATCGCATAGATATATTGTGAGCAACAATTTAAAATGCCATGAAACGCACGCAATTATTAATCTACTCTGAATGTGGCGATTTGAGTGATCCATTTTTTAAATATTTATTATCAATTATACACTTTTAAGTAAACTAATATTTTAATAATATAGCTTCTTTTTTAATTTATAACAAAATGGCTGCCGGTTTAAATTATGACATTACTTTTGCACCGTCTGTTTTATAGCTACGCTTTATCTTTGACGTCGATGTGACACTTGCTTTACGACAGTAGATTATCGAAGATATTTGTAGGAAGCGTGTAATAATTAAATAATCAGTATTTGATTGTTCCTGTGACCGAGTTCTTTGGCTTAAATAGAATAACGGGCCGTGGAATTATTGCATTTGATATTATTTACAAGTATCTTGACGTAATTTAGAAGCAATTACTCTAAAATACTTGTAATAAGTTGATTTTAAGACAAAAAGCAAATGTCGCTTCGATTGGTTGGCATCTTTTCTAAAAAATTTTCTATTGACCACTGCAAATATCTGTTCTCTCGCGAAATAGCTTCATTTTCTAATCACGTAATTGATGTCTTTATTTATACAGGGTGATTGCTTATAGATATAAAATATGTACTTTTATAGGTTCTTTGTCTGCTAAAACTTTTACGCTTTTCTACCTATTTATAATCATCTGTATAAAGCAGAGTTCCCCAAACTTTTTTGTGTCGTAGACCCCTTGCCATGTTTTTCCGTGTTGCGTATACCCCCTACTTACCTGATATTGATTTCCTGTTAATTTCTAACTGTAGTGAAGTTTAGTGTATGTTCAAAATGTATTGTTACCACAAAGCGAATACCAACATCCTACAACTTACACAATTTTATAAACATATATAATATTTTTTTTTACTTCATAGGTAATTTTATAAATAATGTAAATGTTTTGACATTATAAGATAGTATGATGTAAGTTAATAGGTACTATCAGTGTATGTGTTAAGATCCATTAGCGTGGACCACCATTTTCATTTTATGGACCCCCAAATTTTTTTTCGCTGACGTAGACCCCTTGCAGGTTGCCATAGACCCCTAAGGGTCGATTAAGACCACTTTGGGAATCGCTGGTATAAAGTGATCAATCATCAAAGCGTAGTTTGGATTTAGCGAAAGTATACTTTGTGTTAAAGTAGGGTGACCATCTGATTTGTTAATAAAGGACTCCTTGTGAACCAGTGGTGTTTCATTCCGAGTCAGAACCCACATATAACAATATACATGTCCACAACATTTACAACGACGACAGTTGGTTTTTAAATGAATTAGAATTTATTTACACATAACCTGATACGCGTCGTCTGGACAATAAAGTAAATGAGTTATCCTTGTGTAATTTCATCGGTAAGTTTGTGTGTAGAGAGAAAGAATCAAAGTAATAGGTTAATATGTGTGTTTTAAGAACTGTGCGGATATATTGTAAGATTGATTTAGATTGTCAGGTCTTTTTGTTCACCCCTGGAGTCTGTCAATGACACGTGGATTGTCGAAGCACCAGCTTGCATATAAGAGGACAAATCTAGTAACAACTTTATAGTTTTACTTTTCGCTCGAAAATCTACGTACGCAATTTATCGAATAGAGACAAGGCCGCCATTTTACAAGCACCATCCGACACGCTGAACGAAGGCTTCTCATCCAGAACAACATATCTTCAATTGTGTCAAAATGTTATAGTGTTGTTGAATGAAACTAGCGCCATCTAGTTTTTAACACTGAAATTAAAATGTATCTTATGGACATTTTATTATTATCTTTCATTTTTATTGCATAAATACAATGAATTCCAAACAAAACTAAAAGAAATAAATCTCTCCCGATTACCAATAATTCCCTATATACCTTAAAATAAAAACATAATATACATACTTGAATACAATACATAAAAGAAAGTTCGTACAATAATTCGTAGAGAATACAATATGCTTAGAAAAGCATCAAAGATGCTGACAAATCTTTCCATTCAATAGTAAAACATAATCAAGTTATACATAAATAAAAATAAGATAAACTAATTATCTGTTAAGGAATACGTAATGTATATAACTCCAGCAGGTTGGCAAGTTTAAGTGCAGTAGACAGGCCGAATAGCATGCCAACCAACTGGCCGCTGGGTTTTTAAAGTTCTGCAATGAAAACCACAGACCGGTCAGCATAGGTCAAATAGGACTTTGTTAAGATCGCATGCCCAAAACTGTGGACAGATGAACTTCTTGAGGTCGCCTGCCCACAACTGCAGATAGATGACTTTGTTAAGATTGCCCACCCACAACCGTGAACAGATGACTTTGTTAAAGTTGTACACCTACAATTCTGGACATCTGTCAAGACTGGTGATCTTAACAGGATCAAATGTTAAAATCAGGGAGGAGTCAATAGCCTCCCTGATAGACGGAAAGGATACTAGGGAAGAATTCCTCTCATACTGCAAGGAAATAATTAAAAAAATGATACAAAAAATAAAAAATTAAAGAAAATAAGAAAAATTTTAAATAGACAATAAGAAAAAATGTGATAAAATGTAATTCAAAATGTGATAAAAAATGTGATAAAAATGTAAACGAAAAGAAATATAGATAAAATGTAACATGTAATGAGGGAGGAATGAAAGGTCACAGAGTAAAAAGGAAAGATAGCAGAAATGTGGCATAAAAAATAGATTGAAAGAATATGTGAAGAACGAAAGGAGAGAATGAAAATGATAAATAACTATGTGAAAAAATAAATTGCCCGTAAAGTCCCTGTCCCACCAAAGATAGGGGTACGAGAGGCCCCCAATAGCGGGGGCCATAAAAAAACAGGATCAAATAACACTCGACCACAACTGTGGACAGATGATTTTATTCAGGTCGTCCGCCCACAAATGTGGACAGATGACCTTTTTATGATCTTTGGACAATACATGGAAGTCGTTACGAACCTGTCTTATGAGAAATCTACGGAGCAGGCCTGTGTCCATTGGTAGACGTTTATATTCCTTTCGTAAAACCTTTGCATAAGTATATATATTCAGAGAAATAAACTACATTCTGTTATCAAGCCTACACAGATTTGACATTGAAAACGCGATCTCTGTTAACATTACTTAATGTATAATATATTTAAATCCAAAAACAAACATCAGTGTAACATTTCAATACATTTCCATATATTTCATCATTGTTTATTTAGATTAATAAATAAACCTCGAAGTGGATTTTACTACTTACTTGTTAACTGAATTTTATTTTTGGAAAACTTTGTTGAAAAGTTTAACCTAAAACTCAAAATTTCAGGAATATTATGTAAAACCTTATGAAATAACTGACAATAAACAAATGCAAATGCTTGTTATTTTTGCAAACAATGAACATCTTATTAAAAAGTACTAGACCTCAAAGTTGAGTCACGTTAATAATAGAAATCAACATGCAAGGCTGAAGAAGATAGATGCAATGGACACTAGAACAAGTTGTGTGTGAAAAATATAAAAGACTTGGCATGGATCACCATATAACAGTTTTACTTAGCTAAGGATAAAGAAGATAGAAGTAGATAGCTTTCTAGACTCAAAGAAGATGGTGACTGTCATAAGGTCCAAAATTTTCACTATGGTGGTGACTATTTCTTTCTTGGCCCTGGATTGAATATCTTAATTTCAATTAAGAAAAGGACCAATATGTAGCTATTTCCACCAATGCAGTAGTAGTCGTGCAATAAAGTGCACCGCCCGCCAGCCCGCTGATAAATGCGCAGTGAGTGAAGAGACTCTTTGTTTGGCATTAATCAGTGTAACATTACTCCTGAAGATGCCTCGTGAAGGGGTGAAACACGTGTTGAGTGATTTAACAGTGGCAGTTGTGTAATTCGCATTGTTTGCCACATGCGCATTTATCAGCAGACTGGCGGGCGGTGCACTTTATTGCACGACTACCACTGCATGTGCGGAAGTGGCTAAATATTGGTCCTTTTCTTACTAACGATATTCTATCTATTTTTGAGACATACGATATATGTTTTTTGGTCATCTCGTTCAACCCCTATCATGGGTGGACAGGATCATTATTTACATTATAATTTTTCAAATAATTTTAATTGCTTTTCATTCTTTTGTCCTTTTCAATGTCTTTTATTTTTTCTTGTAATTTCACATATTTTATTCCTTTCCATACGTCACCACACTTCCTTCGACTTCCCTCCATAGTTATACAGTCTTACATAAATCATTTTTATCATTTGTTACCATTTTATTTATTCTTAATACTTATTTATTATACTATCTATATCTGAGTTTACCTTATACGTATAAGGAAAGAATATATGAGATGCACAATTGACACAAATTTCAAAGTTATTACCAACATTTAAAAACAAATTATATTTATTTTTTTACTTAGAGACATTTCTTTGAATAAATTTCTATAAAGGACTTTTGCTGATAAAAACTACAGGTGTGTGTATTAATCAGCAAAATGTTCACCTCAATCAATCACCGTATATAAAGTGATCACTTTAAAATACGTAATATTAATTTATTATTTTATAATGCGACAGACCAAAACCTTCTGGCAGTATAAATTCCACAGGTACAGATAATAAACAATAATTTATTTTAATTATTAATTCGAATTTATAAAACGATTATACTTACAATAGTATTATTAGATTATTTAAATAAAATTTAAATCATCCTGTATGTAAATAAAAAATATAGTTACCTGTATGACATAAGTAAAAAATCTGCATATAATAGAATCCAGTTCCATATGATGGTTTAACACAAAAATATAACACTGAGAAAGTAAGTTTAAAAATACAAATAAAACTGTAATAATTTAACAATATATAAAATTAAACAAAGTTCATTCACATCAAAAAAGGACGATGTATGATATCAAGAAAATATTACAAATTTAAATTTTATCACTCAATTTCGATACTAATTAATAATGTATTTTCATATCTCACTGAATTGAAGTGTTTAAAAATATATATATTTTGATTAAAAGCTTTAATTTATTTGTTAATTAAAAGAATGCGCTTATATAGCTCGATGCACCGACAGCGTCTGTTCGATAAATGATTATCGTGTAACCAAATGTTATTTAAATCGACGTCACAAAGAAAGCGAAACTATAGATAGTACCGATGCTATCTTTTATAGGTATATTATTTATTTAACCTTTTATTTCTACTCCATAAATATAATTATAGTAATTTGATTCTGAATCAGGTGCTGAAAGCTAACATTGAAGATGATATCCCCAATTTAGAGCCAGATATTGTGAGCAACAATTCAAAATGCCATGAAACGCACGCAATTATTCATCTACTCGGAATGTGGCGATTTGAGAGATCTATTTTTTAAATTTGTATTAACAAGTAAGAAAAGGACCAATATTTAGCCACTTCCGCACATGCAGTGGTAGTCGTGCAATGAAATGCATTAATGCCAAACACAGAGTCAATCGGTGTAACATAGCTCCTGAAGATGCCTCGTAGAGGGGTGAAACACGTGTGGAGTGATTTGGTGGTGGCGGTTGTGTGATTCGCATTGTTTGCCGCATGCGCATTTATCAGCGGGCTGGCGGGCGGTGCATTTCATTGCACGACTACCACTGCATGTGCGGAAGTGGCTAAATATTGGTCCTTTTCTTACTTAGGATGGACTTCCGCAAAGTAACGCCTGATTTCATTAAAAAAAATTGTATTAACAATTATACGCTTTTAAATAAACTAATATTTTAATAACAATATAATATAGCTTCTTTTTTAATTTATAACAAAATGGCTGCCAGTTTAAATTATGATATTACTTTTGCACCGTCTGTTCTATAGCTATGCTTCATCTTCGACGTCGATGTGACACTTGCTTTACGACAGTAGATAATCGAAGATATTTGTAGGAAGCGTGTAATAATTAAATAATCAGTATTTGATTGTTCCTGTGACCGAGTTCGTTGGCTTAAATAGAATAACGGGCCGTGGAATTATTGCATTTGATATTATTTACAAGTATCTTGACATAAATTAGAAGCAATTACTCTAAAATACTTGTAATAAGTTGATTTTAAGACAAAAAGCAAATGTCGCTTCGATTTGTTGGCATCTTTTCTTAGAAATTTTCTATTGACTATTGCAAATATCTGTTCTCAAACGATATAGCTTCATTTTCTAATCACGTTATTGATGTCTATATTTACACAGGATGATTGCTTATAGATTTAAAATATGTACTTGTTTAGGTCATTTGTCTGCTAAAATCTTTTACACTTTTCTACCTATTTATAATCATCTGTATAAAGCAGAGTTCCCTAAACTTTTTTGTGTCGTAGACCCCTTGCCAAGTTTTTCCGTGTCGGGTAGACCCCCTACTTACCTGATATTAATTTCCTGTAAATTTCTAGCTGTAATGAAGTTTAGTGTATGTTCAAAATGTATTGCGACCACAAAGCGAATACCAACATCCTACAACTTACACAATTTTATAAACATATATTTTTTTTTTTTTACTTCATAGGTACTTTTATAAATAATGTAAATGTTTTGATATTATAAGATTGTATGATGTCAGTAAATAGGTACTATCAGTGTATGTATTAAGATCCATTAGCGTAGACCACCATTTTCATTTTATGGACCCCCAAATTTTTTTACGCTGTCGTAGACCCCTTGCAGGTTGCCATAGACCCCTAAGGGTCGATATAGACCATCATCAAAGCGTAGTTTGGATTTAGCGAAAGTATACTTTGTGTTAAAGTAGGGTGACCATCTGATTTGTGAATAAAGGACTTCTTGTGAACCAGTGTTGTTTTATTCCGAGTCATAACCCACATATAACAATGTACATGTCGACCACATTTATAACGACGCCGGTTGGGTTTTAAATGAATTAGAATTGATTCACACATAAATTCGCGTCGCCTAGACAATAAAGTAAATGTGTTATGCTTGTGTAATTTCATCGGTGAGTTTGTGTGTAGAGAGAAAGAATCAAAGTAATAGATTAATGTGTGTGTTTTAAGAACTGTGCGGATATATTGGAAGATTGATTTAGATTGTCAGGTCTTCTTGTTCACCCCTGGAGTCTGTCAATGACACGTGGATTGTCGAAGCACCAGCTTGCATATGAGAGGACACGACAATCTACGTACGCAATTCAACAAATAGAAACAAGGCCGCCATTTTACTAGCACCGTCTGATGCATTGAATTAAAGCTTCTAATCCAGAACAACATATCTTCAATTGTGTCAAAATGTTATAGTGTTGTTGAATGAAACTAGCGCCATCTAGTTTTTAACACTGAAATTAAAATGTATCTTATGGACATTTTATTATTATCTTTCATTTTTATTGCATAAATACAATGAATTCCAAACAAAACTAAAAGAAATAAATCTCTCCCGATTACCAATAATTCCCTATATACCTTAAAATAAAAACATAATATACATACTTGAATACAATACATAAAAGAAAGTTCGTACAATAATTCGTAGAGAATACAATATGCTTAGAAAAGCATCAAAGATGCTGACAAATCTTTCCATTCAATAGTAAAACATAATCAAGTTATACATAAATAAAAATAAGATAAACTAATTATCTGTTAAGGAATACGTAATGTATATAACTCCAGCAGGTTGGCAAGTTTAAGTGCAGTAGACAGGCCGAATAGCATGCCAACCAACTGGCCGCTGGGTTTTTAAAGTTCTGCAATGAAAACCACAGACCGGTCAGCATAGGTCAAATAGGACTTTGTTAAGATCGCATGCCCAAAACTGTGGACAGATGAACTTCTTGAGGTCGCCCGCCCACAACTGTGGATAGATGACTTTGTTAAGATTGCCCACCCACAACCGTGAACGTGTTAAAGTTGTACACCTACAATTCTGGACATCTGTCAAGACTGGTGATCTTAACAGGATCAAATGTTAAAATCAGGGAGGAGTCAATAGCCTCCCTGATAGACGGAAAGGATACTAGGGAAGAATTCCTCTCATACTGCAAGGAAATAATTTAAAAAATGATACAAAAAATAAAAAATTAAAGAAAATAAGAAAAATTTTAAATAGACAATAAGAAAAAAAGTGATAAAATGTAACTCAAAATGTGATATAAAATGTGAAAAGAAATAAAAATAAAATGTAAAATGTAATGAGGGAGGAATGAAAGGTCACAGAGTAAAAAGGAAAGATAGCAGAAATGTGGCATAAAAAATAGATTGAAAGAATATGTGAAAAACGAAAGGAGAGAATGAAAATGATAAATAACTATGTGAAAAATAAATTGCCCGTAAAGTCCCTGTCCCACCAAAGATAGGGGTACGAGAGGCCCTCAATAGCGGGGGCCATAAAAAAAAAACAGGATCAAATAACACCCGACCACAACTGTGAACAGATGATCTTATCCAGGTCGTCCGCCCACAACTGTAGACAGATGACCCTGTTATGGTCTTTAGACGATGGATGCAAGTCGCGTCGAACCTGTCTTATGAAAAATCTACGGAGCAGGCCTGTGTCCATTAGTGGTCGTTTAAATTCCTTTTGTAAAACCTTTGCATAAGTATATATATTCAGAGAAATTAACTACATTCTGTTATCAAGCCTACACAGATTTGACATTGAAAACGCGACCTCTATTAGCATTACTTAATGTATAATATATTTGAATCCAAAAACAAACATCAGTGTTACATTTCAATACATTTCCATATATTTCATCATTGTTTATTTAGATTGATAAATAAACCTCGAAGTGTATTTTACTAGGTACTTGTTAACTGAGTTTTATTTTGGGAAAACGCTGTAAGATTTTAACCTAAAACTCAAAATTCCAGAAATATTATGTAAACCCTTATGAAATAACTGACAATAGACAAATGCAAATGTTTGTTATTTTTACAAACAATTGATATATACCTTTTAAAATGTACAAGACCTTAAAGATCAGTTACGTTCATACTATAAATTGCATCAACATGCAAGGCTACAGAAGAAAGATGCGCATTTATCAGCGGGCTGGCGGGCGGTGCACTTTATTGCACGACTACTACTGCATTGGCGGAAGTAGCTACATATTGTTCCTTTTCTAACTTCTGGTTATTTGATTATATTTATTCCATTTACCTTCTATCTAAACCTTAACTTTACCCTTTTAATGTTATTAATTTATTTGTAATATATTAATGCAAGGTTGAAACCATAATATGTCGACATACTAATAAAAATTCGGGTCATTTGTATTTTAATAGCTAGTCGTTTTTTATGTATGTCGTTAACTGTTATCTTAATTCACCTTCTAAAATCTATTTCAGCTAATGCGTCAAGTTTTAAAATATAAGTTTCTTTATTGTCTTCATAATTATTTCTCGTGTACTTCATGAGAAGAACAGTAAAATAGCCTAATTGAGAAGAAAGTTAAATCACACTCAACTCCACTCCAATGCAACCTTTATTTTGACCTTATGATGACTCCAAACGTTTGAGTTCTGAGAAGGACCCACAGCAAATATTGGTAATTTAATTGAACCATTTCATCTTCTCTTTCTTCTTCTATTCAGCCGATAAACGCCCAGTCCAAGGTACAGTTCTCTACATCAATTAAGAAAAGGACCAATATTTAGCCACTTCCTCACATGCAGTGGTAGTCAAGCAACAAAGTGCACCGCCCGCCAGCCCGCTGATAAATGCGCATGCGGCAAACAATGCGAATTACACAACTGCCACGGTTAAATGAGTGATTTATTTTAACACGTGTTTCACTCCTCCACGGGGCATCTTCAGGAGTTATGTTACACCGATTAATGCCAAACATAGAGTCTCTCTCTAACTACTAACCACTGCATGTGCGGAAGTGGCTAAATATTGGTCCTTTTCTTACTTGGGATGGACTTCCGCAAGGTAACGCCTGATTCCATTAAATACTCTACATTAATCGCAACAATGACCAGTCTAGCGCTGCGCAAGTCCAGATACTTACTACTTACCTGTGACTTTGACCTTGTCATAAGCCCACTGGTGGGGTTCAACCCGCGCCACGTACACCGGCTCGTGATCGCCAGTCTAAGAATTTTCTCCTCAAATAATAATTATTATTATGAGTCATATAATGATTAATATAAAATGCTGTCAAGTATTTCTAAAACAACTTGTCCTATGTAAAATCTCTGCAGTGTGCGTCTATCAATTAAAAAGAACAAGTATTATTCATATTGATCATTTTACTACATCACGAGAAAATTCCATATCAATTTTCATTTTCTTATAAAGGTATTATTCAACTTAAAGATATCAGGATTCGAAATGCAGGCTTCTAGGATACAAATACGTTTAACCTAGTAGTAAAACTAATAAATTCTGAAGCCTTATTTTCCTCAAAAATCATTTATATTTAAGGGAATCAGGCGTTACCTTGCGGAAGTCCATCCTAAGTAAGAAAAGGACCAATATTTAGCAACTTCCGCACATGCAGTGGTAGTCGTGCAACAAAGTGCACCGCCCGCCAGCCCGCTGATAAATGCGTATGCGGCAAACAATGCGAATTACACAACTGCTACCGTTAAATCACTCAACACGTGTTTCACTCCTCCACGGGGCATCTTCAGGAGTTATGTTACACCGATTAGTGCCAAACACCGTCTCTCACTCTCAGTCTCTCAGTCACAGAGACTCTGTGTTACGACTACCACTACATGTACGGAAGTGGCTAAATATTGGTTCTTTTCTTACTTAAAAAATCATTGACATCATTTATTTATTTAGGTAGACCAGCAGTAACATATATGTCAAAATTACATTAAAAGTTACCATATGAATAATGGTGCTGTTATGTGTTCCTTTATATGTGACACAACATTAAAAATTTACTATATACAACATTGTAGAAAGATCAGACCACATGAAATTAAAAATATATATAAATGTGATGGCATGCAAGAGAAATCATCTGGCTTACGACTTTAGATACCCAAGGAGCTCTTAATTTGAAAATGTTTCCTTTCGCGCGCAAATAAAGGTTGTGTATTTAAAAATACACAATTAAAATTAAAAGTCTGCTATAGATAATTATTAAGATGGTTTTAACCCTTAATAGCCTGATTTAAAGTGATTTTTTTTAATATTACTGTGTTTGTTTAAGGGTCTAGATGAAAGGAAAATAGATTTTTTTTATTTCGTTGGAAAGAATATTATACAACAGTAAAATACGTACAGCCAACGTATAATAAAAACTGATAGTAATGTGAACATTCGGTTTAAAAGATTGGTATCAAAATTGAAACTCTAGGCTATTAAGGGTTAAAGACACTATCCTAAGGTTGTATACTTCTATACATAGATCTTTCGCTTTACAGTAATACAGTTTTAAATAGCCTATATTGAGCATCTTTTGATGAACTTTGCAAGGATGTATCACCTTGTAAATGTTCGTACAGTTTGGTTGAAACAAAATACCATCGTTATCCTAATGGAAGTAAATATTGTAAATACACTAGCGCGAAATAAAACTGCAAAAAGTTTCTATTCAATTATTTAATACTACTTTTGTTGTCTTTAACTTGATTCTTTTTTAAAAATAACAATTGTATCGCATCCACTGATAGACCCTTGGTTTCTGGTAGACAGAAATGACTGTAAGCTGCACCGATCAGACAAATCCCGGAGAATCCGTAGAAGACAGGACCCAGACCAAGTAGCTCTACCAGCGGGTTGAACACGATCAGCGTCACAAAATTCATTATCCACATGCACGCCATTGACAGACTGTTACCAAGGCCCCGGACCTAAAAGAAAAATCTAATATATAAAATTCTCGTGTCACGGTGTTCGAACTTGAACTCCTCCGAAACGGCTTGACCGATTTTTACCAAATTTTACATGCGTATTCAGTATATCTGAGAATCGGCTACTATCTATTTTCCATATCCCTAAGTGATAAGGGTGGTCCACCCCTATATTTTATTTTTAATTTTTTTAGATAATTTTTTTGGTTTTTATTTTATTATGGTACAGCATACAAAAATACATACAAACCTAAAATTTCACTCCTCTACGATCAACCTTTATCTTACATTTGTTAATTAAAAACTTTAATTTTTTTTGCAAAACAACGTTTGCGGGATCAGCTAGTAATTTTATAAAAAACATGTAATCACATATAATAGCACTGACTCCTTTACAGTTATTAAAAGTGTAGAGTATTGTAATTAGACTAGAAACAGTGTAAGCTAGAAACATATACTTAAATTGTTACACGGAAAATTAGTTTTTTTTCCTATATTTTACACCAGCTATTATTGTTACATGTGCTAGTTTAGAAATATATATTATACATTAAAAATATATATAACTAATACAGAATAATCTCCTATGGACGTAATTATCTATTCTGATAGATATCGAAAAAATCGTTTCCTGTCCACTTGCAGCGATTTCTTTATCCAGTTTTTTTTTTATTCTTATGGCCTCCGCTATTGGAGGCCTCATGTACCCCTAATTAGTTGGCATCAGGGTCTTTGTTTACAATTAAGTTTTTCAGATCTTTCATCTTTATTCTTCACTCACTGTCATTCTTCTCAATTTCTTTTATCCTTACCTTATTTCCATAACAATATCTTTCATTTTGTTCTTTCATTCCTTCTTGCTTTCATCGCCTTCCTTCCATCATCTTGTTACTCTTAGGTGGCTAGGTACATTTTTTTTATTCTTTATTTTGTTATTGACTTATTCAATTTTTTTATTATCACAGTTTTCATTGGGTTGTGCTTTCTTAATACATTACTACACTTTTGTTATTCTATTTTCCTATTATTAATTGACTAGTTATTTTATGTGCAGTTTATTAGGTACCTACTTATTTATACTCTTTTGTTTCTATTAACAGTGTCACTCACCACCCTACGAGCAAACGATAGGAATGATGGGCGAAGGTTGTCGTCGCCCATCATTAAGGCGATGCTCTCTAAATCTATCTTTAACTTTACCTCCGTTTCCAGGTCACTGCGCATCCTTGCATGTGTGGGACAATAGGCCACAAGGTGGGCCACGGTCTTTTTGTCGAGTTTAACTACAATCGGTTGAATGATGGAATCTTTTGGAACCAATAGTCGCTTGACTGAACAATGTACACCACTCACTGGCACAAGAATAGCAATTCTTCAATCTTCGTACCCATAAGGTTCTATAAATCTCATTTTTTTTCTAGTGGAGGTTTAACTATCTATACCTTACAATGAACGTCTATCAGCTAACATCACAGGTTTTATTCCCGGGATACAATCTTAATTTAAACTTCGTGCATTAACTTATATGTACCAAAATACCACACTACTATTGCAAAACTATCTACCAAGTGTGGCGATATTTTTAGACCTATGCCTTACAGTGGCCATCTGTCAGCTACCATGTTGATATTGAAGTATTTAACAGATTGATAAGTTGATATTGGTAGCCAGAAGGTCATGAGTTCAATTCCCGGGATCCTATATAATTCACATAGTGTAATAATTATATAGGATTACCACTAATCACAAATAAGATTCCACAGTATGTGAAGTAGCATCCTCTGCGTATTATAATACTACACTGTGATCATCAACCTGTCTGCCAAGCGTGGCAATTGTGGTATATCCTCCCTTAGATATCATTGGGGGTGGACTATTCTAGTCTACTCTTACTACTTCTCTCTTTTCTAGTCTTACTATTTCTAGTCTTACCTCGGGTAAGAATACTTCAGCGGTCAGAACGAACGGAACAATGGCTGCTCCAAGGTTGTATATGAAGCTGTATGTATAGATGATGACTGCGGTACACCAGTGAGGTCCCCAATGCAGGTGCAGCTGGAATCCCAGCAACAAGTTGCACACCGCTGACCCGATCGAAGTGATTGTCATCAGTGACTGAAATATATTTATTCTCTCTATTATCTCTTTTTTCATTTTACTAAAGCCTTTAGCAGGCTTTATTAAGACATTATTTTCTTCCTACATTATTATATTATTTAAAAAATTTATATTAATAAAAATAAATTACTATTTAGAAATATATATACAATAATATTATTAAAAAAAGAGCTGCGCGGACCATTTTCAGAGAGGTTTTTAATAAACCTGGTAAATTTACGGTAGCGTTACAATATATCTATATATATATTTTATTTGTTCGAAAAAGCATCAATCATCATCATTCAAAATTATTTATTAGTATATTTATAATAAAAACATGGTGTTAATACAAAGTGAAAAAAATTAAATAAATTAAGAAAAGGACCAATATTTAGCCACTTCCGCACATGCAGTGGTAGTCGTGCAACAAAGTGCACCGCCCGCCAGCCCGCTGATAAATTCTCATGTGGCAAACAATGCGAATTACACAACTGACACCGTTAAATCACTCAACACGTGTTTCACCCCTTCTCCATTGAGTGAGACTCAATGCAGTCTCGGTGCACTTTGTTGCACGACTACCACTGCATGTGCGGAAGTAGCTAAATATTGGTCCTTTTCTTATTTAAGGTGGACTTCCGCAAAATAACACCTAATTCCATTAAATTAAATAAATTATTCATGGAAGATATACGTATCACTGTTGTTATTATACATGAAATAGTGGTAAATGTAAAAAAAAATTATTGCGTCAATAAATTACTTCAGTAAGCGAAGTAGGTAAGATGATTTAATATACAGCGTGATTGAAAATTTTGTATATTATCATTACGTCTCTAAAGCTTTTCAATCACCCTGTAGGTTGCGGTATAAACAGCGAGAATTCAGTTGCGAACATGATTACCTTACCTTTCTTCCGAATTTATCCACCACGAAAGCGCAAATAACGCTCGCCGATATATACGTTACTGCTAATAGAATAGAGGATAGATTCGGTTGCATCGACGGTACGGCTTCTTTGAAAAGAGGTTCTGCATATACTTGAAGGACAATAGAACCCATGAGTATAGTCAGTGACATGACTATTAAAACGCATAACAGGGCCCGTTTCGATGATTCAGATTTCACTAGAACAAAAATGAAATTCGTTATTTCACTGGTTGACATATACCTCTTACATCCAGTTGGGAGGTTTCCATCTCAAGATCTCTCTCTAGACACCTCTATATTGTGAGTGTGATCTCCAAAACCTTAGAAGGTCCAGTTACCACATGTTCTGCACTAGTTGGCCTTCTCTTTCCAATTCTATTAATTTTCAAAATAGGTTAAATAAAAATAAATGAGGACACCATCGTTCTCACTAATGGAAGAAAAATCCTACAGGCCAGTGTTTTTGGATTATTGCAAAAAAATAGTAAAATGTGTAATGAATATAAACAAAAGTAACACATCTAAAAGCTTTAAGGTTAAAAAAATATTACATTGATCTCCTATAAAATCAATCACTCTTATTAACTTCCTTAATACAGTCAGGGGCGACTCTAGCTCGTGTAGCGCCCGTGTGCAATGAAACCCTGGCGCCCCCTAGGCCTAACCCCCTCCCCCCGCTATAACTATTGTCTTTTCTGTCGTAACAAGAAAGTTTTTTCATATTCCAACAAGCTATTTTATAAGTAGGTATAGCTTACAGTATGGTATTAGTTACGGCATTTCTTCTTATGACGGCAGAATAACACTCACTGTTTTTATGCTTCTAGCACATCTCTGTTGCGAAACTAAGCGGCGAACCGCGATAGTTTATGTTTCGTCTTGTGTTTTAAGTTTTATGGGCAGCGAAATAGAAGCGAATTATGTCGAATTTCTGTTTCGCTGCATTGCACACCCCGCACTATAGGTTAAGCCGCCCCTGAATACAGTTGTTGAAGCTATTTTTACTTAAACTATATTATTAATGTAAAAGATATTCACATAAGATATTTAAAGTGTTTTAATTTCATAATTTTTATTACTAGATTTAAAAAAAATACCAAAGAGCATTCGTGTATTAATCTTTAGTACACTGTAAATATCTTCACAGAAGATAGCTATCCTTGGTCAAGAAGTAATCGCCTCAAGGCCTTTTCAATTTTTTCTAAATATATAACTTTATATCATAAACAAAATATATACTGTGATCCAAAAGTAAGGTGTAATTGTCATATAAACCCCTAGGCCTTAGGAAGGCAGGTAATTTTTTTCCTAAGTTAGTTTTTTTTCCTATAACATTTACCAAGCGTCTATTTTTAAATGTTTGAATATAATTTGATTTCACCCAAGCCATTTAAAAGAATGTTTTTTCACCTCAAACCCGTCAAGTCTCGATTGGTCGATGTAACTGCATTGGTTTTAGCATTTTTTTTTTTGCCAAAAACTTGACTTATATCTTTCTACAACCACAGTATTTATCTGATTTGGCTTCGTGCGACTTCCGGCTATTCATCATACTCAAAAACTCAATACTAGGAGGTCGTTTTGAAACGATTGAGGAGATAAAAACCTAATCAAAGAAGATCTTGAAGGCTTTACCGGAAAAAGACTATTCCCACAGTATTGAAGCAAGGTATGAAATTGATTTAGAAGTATAGATAAAGATTTGACATTTTATAAACAAATTCACCTTACTTTTTGATCCCAACGATGTTACATGAAGTCTCTTTGATATTCTTTTGCCTGTATTTCTTCGGTCAGAGACATTTATTGTTCGAACGATAGATGACAGATTCAACTTGACCTCATGTAACCCATAGAATTTTGAATTTGGAACCTCAAAACTCTACTAGTTGATACACATTCTAATCCAGTAGTAGAAAAAAATACGTACTTAAAAATTTCCACTGCGACTCATTCTCCTGTATTTTAATTTCTTTTGTATCCATCAATTCTTCCATTGCCGGATCTGTGAAAGAATTGAATTTTAATTAATCTGTTATGAACACGATTTTGGATATTAAAAAAAAAAATATTTTGAAATTTTGAAAAGGTCATAGGACACAAAACATCGATTGACATATATTATAAGCCATCATCATCCCAATCGTGACAGGCCCACAGCTGGACAACAAATTGGTTAACAGCGACCTGCATCCAAAGTTTTCCCACCATCTAAATGGTCTCATGGTCATCTTTCAACCTCATGGAAGTACCGCCTACGCTGAACTTACCGCTTGCATTGTCCGTCATCTCTATTTCAACCGTAAAGACCCCTATACAGCCTTCCTACTGTCTTTCCAATAAACCAATTCACTGAACTAAATCTGTTACAATCATTCTTCTCTAAACTTTTTCAACATTTATATGATCTTGTAAAGAAATCCCAAGCTTAGCCTTTTTCATGGTGCTTCGAGCGACTAAATACATATTGATATCTAATATTTGTTATGTTATTTAACAAAGAATCAAATAAGGATACAATCGACAAGGGTTTAGAATAAATTTAGATATAATATCTAAGGCGTATGGAATAAAAAACAACTACGTAAAGTCAAATTTCACTTAAGATTGGAAACCGAAACGTTCTGAACAGTTCCTCTAATCATTTAATATCGAAACCAGCTATATCCATCACAATTATCATTTAAATATTCATTTTAGAATCAAATATCATTTCTATACATGCTTATAATATATATTTATTAGTGAATAGTCTGCCGATGTGAAAAATAAAGTCATTATTCGGTGTATTGTGTGGTCATTTAGATAGCTTTGAAGATGAATGTAACTTATTTCTAAGCAACCAGTATAAAGTAATCAATCTGATATATGATTCACTAATTTATCAATACCGTTATCATTTCAGATGTATGACATTCAATAGTACGCATAGGACTCTCTCAAATAACTGGTGGTGCAAAAGTAATGTCATAATGTGAATGGTTCTTAATTTTTACAAATAGCAAATAAATGCTTTATTGCTTATTTAAAACTAATTATTTATATATTTAAATTATAAATGTCTCATTACAGTGAAACTTGTGCAGTATTTGTAAAATTTAGGGCACTTTTTCATTTTGACATTACTTTTGCGCCATCTTAAAATTCACTCAGAAATAGTTGGAAGCAGATCATCTAGTGACTTCCGACAATTATAATAAGGTCGTATATCCATTATCTGGGTGAATATCTTACAATATGCTTATCGGTCTATGGTTTTCACTCCAGAACCTTAGTAACTTCTATGAGAACGAACCAGAAAATAACACTAAAATTATTTTAAATAGCTGTGCGGATTGATGTCTTGAAATATCACTTGACAAGCCACATAGCGGGCATAAAATACTCCAATATTACTTAACATATAGGTAAGTAAAATATATAATAATATATTTTGTTTAAACCTTCAAGACTAAACTCTCGACAGTATTCCAGAATTATTAAATCAATACATAAACAAATGTGGTTGTCTAAATAAATGTTGTAGTAGTTTAGAATCATAGAAGTAAAGAGAGGTTATATATCCAATCAAGTTAAACACCGTTGTATAAAGTTATCCGTTATAGTGTTCCATAAGGAACACTAACACAGAATATTTGCATATTAAAGGTACCAATTCACGATTATTCATTGGGTTCGCATGGATTGAAACCTATAATCTTAGATACTTTTGTGCCATAATTAAAATATTACAAAGTATTGCACAACAGATAATGATTCGATATTCAAATTCAACTGTACTTATATATCTATAATGGTTTATTAAATCAAAAGAACATTTATTATAATGATTTTGTAAAGAGTTTATTAGAAAGAGTTGAATCATAGCATCCGTTGTAATTATATAAATATTAGCGATTATAAAATTGTGAAATTTATTTTTAAAGTCTATACAATCAATTTTTTTGTGCGGTGAAATTGAATTGCATGAAAACAACTAAATATGGGTCTGTTTAGGTTTTGTTGCAAAGCATAGGCCCCAAAGATATTTATGGAAGGATATGTCACAATCGCCACGCTTGGAAGGCGGGTTGGCGATCGCGGTATTGTATTATAGTACGCAGATGATGCTTCTGCCCAGCCTCGGAAACTTGTCTCTGAACTGTAGCAATCCTATATAATGAATGCACAAAAACTGTATCGCGGGAATCAAACCTGTGACCTCCAATCGTAAGTCACAGTCTCATATCGCTGAACTACCACTGCTTTTATCGCTTAGTAGAATCCGCTTCAAAAAGGTCTCTTGAATAAAATGACTAAAAACATTACAAAATGACTTAAAATTTATATAACGTGAGTAAGAAAAGGACCAATATTTAGCCACTTCCGCACATGCAGTGGTAGTCGTGCAACAAAGTGCACCGCCCGCCAGTACCAAACACAGAGGCTACACTAGAGATAGCACTAATCGGTGTAACATAACTCCTGATGCCCCGTGGAGGGGTGAAACACGTGTTGAGTGATTTGACGATGGCAGTTGTGTAGTTCGCATTGTTTGCCGCATACGCATTTATCAGCGGGCTGGCAGGCGGTGCACTCTGTTGCACGACTACCACTGCATGTGCGGAAGTGGCTAAATATTGGTCCTTTTCTTACTTAGGATGGACTTCCGCAAGGTAACGCCTGATTCCATTAAATATGATATAACGTGATCATTATAAAATTAAAAAAATATATTCTAACTCGAAACTGTAACATCACTGTCCTACACAAAACAGAAGGAAAGATAGGTATAAAATTAAAAAAAGACCTCTATCATATACAAACAAACCTCTATTCCGACGAGACATATATTACAAGCAATATATAATAAATAGATTTAAAAAACTTTTAAGTTAAACGGTTTTTTGATACCCATATTGTGGTGGTTGTGGAAAAATATGTACCTAGTCCGCCATATTGGAACGTCGTCCATCTTGAATTTTAAATTTTTACATAATCATCGTGTTTTACTAGTGTAGCCCTTTCATTTGATACCAATATTGAGGAGGTTAAGGAAAATGACGTAATCCGCCATTTTGTATCGGCGGCCATCTTAGATTTATAATCTTATTGATTTAATTATATTGCATTGTCATCTAAATTAAAAGTGTGTACCAAATTTCAGATCAATCTGACAATGGGAATGTGCTTAAATTTCAATTTCTAATTTTGCCCCCAATAAACAAATTCCGTACGGGTCGAACTAAATAAAACCGTTTAAAAACAAATAAAACATTCAAAACCCTTATAAAGTGTAGTAATTTGTGTTAAATATACACATCGCAAATAAAAGAACAAAGCAGTTGTAAAGATAGTTTATGGTATGTAAATAAACATTTATAATATGTCGTAAAATGCATTAGCCATGATATTTAAATCATAAATCTTAAACACATGAGTATTATTAATTGGACTATAAGATGTCAATGACTGATATCTCACAAAAGTCATTTAGTGTCTCATATACCTTTCAAATGTCTTTTATATACAACCTTCTATCTTTTTTTTATTTATAATACTTTATATATATTTTACGTACAACGGTGAACTTAATGCCGAAGTCATTCTGTGAGGTGCAGGTGAAACTAGTTGATATCGCTTTACCAACTCCCCTAGCGATACCCACTTATGTTCCTTATACAATAGAGCACTATGTCTATTAAACTTTAAAAAACCTTAAAATTGTTATGACACCCTATGTAACATATAATATTTTTATTCAAATGAAATTTAAACTCACGTCGAGTCCGGTTTTGTATTGCCATCCTTAAAATTACCCCCTTTGGGGCATAGGCCCAACATTGGGAGACAAAATTGTGGTGCATGCAATAACAAGCTGTCCCATAGTTGGTATGATATTGAACAAGAAGACAAGGTGAAAAGTTACACCGTCATATTCCTGATGACAGACAGAGAGTGCTGTCATATCTTTAAGCTATTGTCACAGAATTGTAAAGAAAGCGAAACACTAGGAAAGGTAATAAAAAAATATATGTAATATAATAATAAAATGACATATAATAAAAGATAATTATAACGATTCTTCAGCTAACAGGTCTTGTACTTTCTTTTCAAATTAATATCGGTTTTCTGACCCTGATTTCAGATCGACATGGTCGTCTTTAGGACGCCTCTTCCTGGTCTTAAGAGAGATACAGGTGAAGTAGGAGATGCAGATGGAGTAGAAGATGCAGGGGGATTAGGAGATTCAGGTGGAGTAGTAGATACAGGTGAAGTAGAAGATGCGTTAGCTATGAGAGAACTAGGGTGGATTTTTTTCAAGTTACATGGAGGTTCCACCTGCCGGAATAATAATTTAAATAGTTACTCCATAATCGCGTGACTAGACTAAAGTGAATCATGACTATAATAGTCGTGATTCACTTTAGTCGTTTATCAATAAGACAACTCTCTATGCTTGAAGTGTGACTTCGGTCAGGATTGACGAGTTAGAAACTAGGCAACATATGAAGGTTCAGGTGTATCAGACAACATCTCGATTGCAGGGTCATTGAGAAGAAATACCTCAGTCTATGCTATTTTATGACGAAGAATTAGAATACCGTGTTCTTATTAAATACGGCAGATTTAAACCATCAATAAATGTAATAATAGCAAATAATTACATATCTATAAGAATATATATATGTCAAGATACTTAAAAATACTATAACATTGTTATATGTAAATATTTACAAGTCTTACATTTATACGCATTTACGATATTTACATTATTTCTACAAAACGTTATGCCAATGTATATTAAATTGTATTGCATTGTGATAAAGCTGAAATTTAAATGGGGACTTACCGTTCTCTCCTTGAAGTATCTGATCTATTCTTGGATCCATTTGCATCTTAATCTTTCTTATCTCTACTTCGACCTCCTTGGATTTAGCTGGTACACGCCTGTAAAATGCCAGTGACTCTGCAGCCTCCTGAAAAGGACATTTGATGTTACAAAAATGTTATTTTTAAAAAAATTGGTAATATAATAATCTAATATATAAAATTCCCGTGTCACGGTGTTCGAACTTGAACTCCTCTGAAACGGCTTGACTGATTTTTACCAAATTTAATATGCGTATTCAGTAGGTCTGAGAATCGGCTACTATCTATTTTCTATACCCCTAAGTAATAAAGGTTGCTCACACTTAAAAAAAAATTATTTTTTTAACTAAAATTTTTTGTATTTATTTTTTTATGATACAGCATACAAGAATACATACAACCATAAATTTTCACCTCTCTACGATCAACCCTTATTTTTTATTTGTAAATTAAAATATCATTTTTTTTGTTGTTTTGCAAATTCGTTTGCGGGATCAGCTAGTTGATTTATAAATCTATATGTACATTGAAGTAGAACAAATGAGCAGTGGTATACCAATGGTTGAAGAATGAGGTTCGATTCTTGGGATACAATGTTACATAATTATAACTTTGTTCATTAATTACACCAATACCTCACTCACTAAGCGGGCCGGCGGGCGGTGCACTTTATTGCACGACTACTGCTGCATGGTGGAAGCAGCTGTATATTGTTCCTTTTCTTACTTAGGATGGAATTCCGCATAATAACGCCTGAATCCATCAGATACTGATGATGAAATAAACAAAATAGATAAAAAAGTACCTTTTCCTTCCCGATCTGGATGAGGTAGACAGGGGATTCCTTCAGGAACATCAGCATGATGAGATACAAGATCGACATCGCCAGGTGAACATACGTCACCTGGTAGTAAGTTAGCTGACCACCGATTATGTAAGAGAAGAGGAGTCCAGCGAAGTAACCTGACACGGTCGTGGACGCCAAACCTCCTCTGATAGAGTCCTGGCATATCTCCCCGATGTACACAGAGGACACAGCCTGTCCGGCCGCGCCGAAGCCTCCGAGACAAACCGCTGCTATTACAAGTGGAGGCCACCGTGTGATCGATATCAGGCTCCATGAAATCTAAAAAAGAAGCCTTAGATTAACATATACCGTCAATATTTTTAAATTAATTTCTATTAGTATTTATAATTTTTTTATTACATTAATCACCACTCTTATTCACATAGACAAAATATTTATTAATACAGGATGATTATTTAAAAGTTTTAAGAAGAGAATGTTTTTAACTTTAAAGTACAGCACTCGGCTATATATATATATATATACAAGTATCATTAGCGATAAATATACAAGTATCATTTGCTTCTTTTGATAATTATTTTTATTCTTTGTATAAAATACACCAATTTCTCTGTTTCAATTTTCCTAAATAATTAACTACATAAACATAATGTGAACATGTTTTTTTTATTTTATTTTACCCCAACCTAGAGCCACCACATATAGAAAAATTGGTGTATCTTATACAAAGAATAAAAATAATTATCGAAAGAAGCAAATGATATTTGTTGTAACAGCTCCTAATAGATACCGTATTTTGTGCGACAGAGATAACGCTCTACGGAGACGAAATTATCCGATTGTCTCTTTCCAAAGGTCGATGTGCAATATTTATCGCCGAGTACTGTACTCATTCTATATTGCATTGATTTATTTAACTTCTGACAGTAGAAAGTCTGAAGGAACATATTATCATCATATCAGCAGATAGACGCCCACTGTAAGGCCTAGGCCTCCCTTGAAGATCACCACGATGACCGGACTTGCGCTGCCCGCATTTAGTGAATTCCCGTTACCTTAACTATTTCATAGGTCTACCTAATGGTGGTCGCTTCTACCAGTTTATGGTTATCGGTGCAGGTACAAATAATATGTACATATATATATAAGATAGTCTTTATGTCACATTTTTAACATAGTAAGAACATCTTTATTTTACACTACCAATAATTATATATACTTACCACGTAAGGCAACCCATATAACATAGCCGAATATTTCCTTCCGAATCTATTCACGGCATATCCGCAGAATGGGGTAGCCAGCAGGCCCCCAACGTTGGTCAAACTGCCCAGCAGAGATATCTCCATTGAAGACATCGGTGCGGACAATACCGTCTCGTTGGACTGGAACATTTCCACGGTATATGACGGCCATGCGTATATAAACCCTGTGAGGCTTGTTATGTATGCGACTGAAAGAGACAGAAATTATTGGTTAAATTATAGTTTTCACATGTGTGAAAGAGACGGCATTCATCTCTAGAAAGTACTCCGGCTGCTGAATTGAATGACTTGTGAATCAAATGAATGTATGAGAGATTCCCAATACAGGGATCTTAAAAAAAATGTAACAAAAACTTGAGGTCTTAAATTGAAATGTGTTCCAAATCTCTTAATAGAACGTCTATCTGAACGACATAAACGCTCGGCGATCGCCCTTATATATCTAATTATTCAATCAAAATCATTGACAATGACATAATGTTATGTTCACATGCAGCTAAGCATCAGTTTTTGGTTGAACTTCTGTTCTTGACGCTTCCGTATGTATACCTGGGGTCAGTCGAACTAGATAAGCACAACTTTGAGAGAGCCAAGTCTTATTTGCAGATAGTGTTCTTTGATAATTTACTTGTACGAAAGAGCAAAATTGAACTTCTTTACTTTAAAAAGATGAAAGCTAAACGAATTTGCGGTTCAGCTTTAAGCAAACTGACAATCGATTAATAAAGATAATTGATTCTATGTCGCACATGCACGGATGCGCAGTGCCCTAGAGACTGAAACAAAGCTAAAGATAGACATAGAGAGCAACGCCGTTATGATAGGCGACGACAACCTTCGCCCATCATTCCTATCTTTCGCTCGTGGGGTGGCGAATGATACGGTTGAAAGAAATAAACTGTATAGAATAAGGTACTTAATAAACTCTAAACAAAATAAATTGTTAACTAATAATAAGAAATAGAAAAAGAAATCTGTAATAAAGAATTAAAAAAGTAAAATAAATGTGTAAATAAAGATAAAATAAATGTAAGATGAAATTAAAGAATAAAAATAAATAAAATGTACCTAGACACTTTAGAGTAAGAAGATGATGGAAGAAAGGGGAGGAAAGAAAGAAGGTATAAAAGAGCAAAACGAAAGATATTGTGAAGGACGAAAGTAAAGAACGAAAGATATTATGACGCGTGAAAGAGAGTGATAAATAAAGAAAAGACTGAAAACAATTATTGAACAATATCTGATCCCAAAAAGTTAGGGGTACGAGAGGCCCCCAGCAGCGAGGGCCATTAAAAAAAATTATTGATTATATGTATCTATTTTACTAGCTATCCGCCCTCTTGCTTCGTGGCCCGCTCGCCTTTTGTGTACAATTAATACAAAAGACATACAGTAAAAAAAATTGCGTTTTTTTTTCAATAAATATCCTCTCAAACCTCTCGCAAGGGGAATTTTCTAAAATCATTTCTAAGCTGATTTCTACCTGATAAAAGTCATATATAAACTATATTTGAAGTTTCTAAACCTTATTTTTTCAAACATATCGTGATGATTCATTACATGTGTTTAAATCTCTTATGTATGTAATAATATATTTCAGCGCCTGTTTCTATCTGCTAGCAATAGTTCCCAGAGACAATTATGACTCTCTTTTATAAAAATGAAACATTTTATGGTACATATAAGGAACTTGACATGTTATGTCGGTTCTGAATTCAAATCAACGTTCCTAATTTGAATTTAAACGCGAATATTATGGCCGTACTGGTCAGTAACGGAGCGGGAATAATACAGCCGTGAGTCGTTACTGGTAACACAGTTTTGTCGTAAACCTTCATCTTAAGGAATATGTGATGAGAAACTATTTTATAGAATCCCAACGCTACTCGGCTGATTTCGATTCGATGTTTGACTTCTTTGTCTAAAGCCTTGCAATGCTTTGGCGTTCACCTTCGAAAACTAAACTCCTCTACTTACTTAATCAAAATTTAAATAACCAATCCTGATGACAAAGCTTGCTTTAGAAACTACCTGACCCTTTGACAGTTCTACGTCTTTATTTATTTATTTTTACTCGCGACGAAAATTTATAGCAATAAAAATTTCTAAAAATATTGCTATTAAATATATAAAGGCGCTTGATACCAAGACCGGGGGTAAAGTATAGAAATATCAATATACCACTCGTATTTTTCATGTGAATTACAAAACATCATGCATCCTTTTTCAAAAACGAAAGAAAAGAATCCAAACAATTGACGTAATTTTATCTTTGGATTAGAATATGAAACTCAATTCTCCCAGTCCTCAATCCTGTGCCATTCAGGATAGCCCGTCTCCAAGGACCTGGTATGCGCTAGTCACACCTCCCATGGAACCCTCGTGGTGTGACAAAAACGTGGTCTCCCACTTCTAGCATCATTAACAAGATCATGCTCGGAATTTCTGTACAAGATCAAATCAGGAATGAGAGGATCTGTAGGTGGAAGAAAGCTTTATATAGCCATGCCAAGTGGAAGTGGCAGTAAGCAGGTTACATAGCCTCCAATGGCGTCTGGGACCTTGGTATTCATGAGTGGACACCATGATGAGCAGATGATCTTGCTAGCATCATCCAAAAATCCGGTATGCCGCTTTTAAATAGATTTATTCTAAATGTAACATTTATGCTCCGTATTTCTGGCCAGTACAGCCATAATACTTTTACGTTAAATCATTCTTAGGCGTTTTGAAATTCGAACACCGATTTGAATTCAAACGCCATCAGTGACGCGGTCGCTGCGGTTGCGTTAGGTCGAGTAAATTGTAATACTGTTTTTATATATATGAATACACTATCAATCACACTAGTTGGTCGTCTTCCTCTCCAACTTTCTCTACTAAATCTACTGACGAAGTCTTTGTTGATACGTGGATATCATACATCTTAAATAATGCTAATATTTAACAAGAGTTAGTACTGTCATCTTGTTTCTGCGGGGCATAGCTCCCAAGGTTTTTATAACAGGTTCAACAACTCCACTTCAGAATGGACTTGATTGGTTCCGCAGCAGATATGGTAACGTCTATCTCGGTTTCCGTAGTATACTGGGGTTCCGTACCCAATGGCGGTTCCGTTTGGAATATTTAATGGAATCAGGCGTTACCTCACGGAAGTCCATCCTAAGTAAGAAAAGGACCAATATTTAGCCACTTCCGCACATGCCACTCACACACCCCTCCACGGGGCATCTTCAGGAGTTATCCTCCTGAAACACGTGTTGAGTAATTTGGTGGTGGCGGTTGTGTGATTCGCATTGTTTGTCGCATTCGCATTTATCAGCTGGCTGGCGGGCGGTGCATTTCATTGCACGACTACCACTGCATGTGCGGAAGTGGCTAAATATTGGTCCTTTTCTTACCGTTTGGAATATACATATTAGTAAAACCAAATGGTTACTTGTATATCGATTTGAATAATGTTATATAGGCTCTATAAAGACGTGGCATTTCTTGAAGTGAGTCGCAAATTGAATAAAGTAGAAGTTGTGCTGTCGGTTGAGGCCCTCGGGTTGACAGTTGTGCAAAAGCTACACGTTGTCATTGAACCCGGAACTACACACTGACACTGCACCAACCACTGCATCACAAGAATACGTTATCTCTTCAACTGCGACCTCATTAACACAACAGATAAGAATAGAATTCGCTTCTGTTATATCATCAATAAGTATTGTTATAACAACTCCGATAATAGAAATAAATGTCCATACAAGAAATTTATACAGGATGATTTATGTGTGTAAAAGCTTATAGAGGCTTGTATATATCATTAGCTGAATTAATAAATATATATTCAACTCTTTCAATCACAGTGTATAAAATGATCAGTCTGTAATAGGTTTTTTTTTCTATTGAAATGCCTCTTCTGGCAGTACGAAAGGAAAAGGAAAACAAAATTTGGAAAATGCTCTTTCTTACGATATTAGATTAGATTAGATAAATCCATTGATTTCTAGAATATATATTTAACTATACATTCATCCTAAAGCTTTTACATCTAGAACCAATCCCTCTGTATAATAATATATTGTTGCAATATTTTATGAACTCTTTTCACATAAATTGCCTTAGTCAATGTTACGAACAGTTTTGTTCTGTTTTGATTGAATGTTACTTATTTTCTTGGTACAAATCCGTTAATTTTCCTTTCATTTAAATTAATATCGTGTAGTAACAACTATACAATTTGCCGAAATGCCTTTCGAACTTCGCGTGACGTATATCAAATTACAAAAAGTTCACTAGATGGCGCTGTAATATAATTAGTATCAATAAAGCTGCATATAGTTTCAAGTATCGCTACTAGATGGCGCTGTTTTCAATAGTCACTCTGGCAAGTAATTGGTTTGATAATACATAAAGAAACCATCACTTAAGAAGAATAATGTCAAGCTTGCACTCAACTGACTAATTTGGAAACTTCTATAGAGCTTTGGGAAAAACTCTAACTAATTTTTTATTTCAGAGATTTGTCTTTACGTATGTTTATTATTGTTTTTATCTCTTATTCATTAATAAATTACCATTTAAATAAAGAACAGTTCGTTTCTTACCGGCCAGATCTTTTTTTTAAGAAATGACCACAAATACTTCGCGCATATAACAGTTGTTAGTTTTACACTTAACTATTAAATAAAGTCACTACGTAATATGTAAAATACTTTTCTATTTCTTATAAAATTCTTGAAGCAAATTTGCATTTATATAGATCGATCAGTGAAGTACCAGCTCGAAGATTTGGACTTCAAGAGACGAGACAAGAGGCAGATTGGTAACGATGTTTTAATGAGTTCTAGGCTTCAGAGCTTGGAGCATCAGCGTGAATTTTCCAGTGTGGTGTTCTATAGACTGCATTTTGGAATGTACAGCGGAATTACACCAAATAATTCTTCCATCTCCTTTCTTTAGTCATACAACAAGAAGAATGGATTCACATCCGTACACGGTTAAAATTCCTAAGCGTTTTGCTAATACTTTTATATTGCGAACAGTCGAGCGCAACAACCTGCCGGCTTCATAGTTTTCAACTATAACTTAGGAGTCTTCAAGACAAGAGTGAATAGGTATCTTCTAGTATATACCATCGTAGACCTCGTCATCACTTAAAATAAGGTGAAACAGAGCTCAAATACTTAAAAAAATAATTGAAAACTCGTGACTTATCAATATATGCAAACATACTTGGAATTAGAATCATACATATAAGAAACAGAAGATTTGTATTTTGGCGACGAAAGAGTAAGCAAGAAAAGGACCAATATTTAGCCACTTCCGCACATGCAGTGGTAGTCATGCAATAAAATGCACCGCCCGCCAGCCCGCTGATAAATGCATATGCGGCAAACAATGCGAATCACACAAACGCCACCGCCAAATCTCTCAACATGTATTTCACTCCTCCACGGGGCATCTTCAGGAGTTATGTTACACCGATTAGTGCAAAACACAGAGTCACACTGTGTCACTCAGTGTTTGGCACATTTGGTGGAGTGGAACACTGACCACCACTTCTTGCTTAGGATGGACTTCCGCGAGGTAACGCCTGATTCCATTAAAGACGAAAGAGTAATTACTGACTTTCTTGTAAGGTTCTTCCAGGTAGAATCAAGACTCCGAACTTGACAGAAGTATATAGAGAAAATCTAAACCAATGATACTATATATAAATAAATGTTTAAATGAACATTATATGAATGTATTGAAGGTGATAAGCGAAGCCTATTTAGAAGAATAAATATACTCTTCATTGTTTCAATTGAAATGTGACAGACAGTGTAGTTTGTTGACATAGTTGGTCAAAATATAAAAGATTTTTTTATTTTTATTATCAAAATTATAATAGAAGTAATCTAACATGTTACATATAACTTTTTATTATATGTTTACTATACGTATGTGAGATACGGACATAAACAGAACAACTTGCAAATAAGATAAAGTATGTTAAAACAATATAGAGAAGCGAAATAGGAAACTAAAAGAAATTAATTTTTATTTTTACATAACTTAGAAACAATTAAAGTGGAGATAGGGTATATGATGAAATAGGAGAAGAATAAACGGATAAGAATATAAACAGATTTGTATCTACGAGACTTTAAGAGATATAGAAGTAGAAAGAATAAGACACCAATCCATGAATGCTCATAGCGAAAGATATAACGAAATGGAAGGCTTTAGAAGAAGGCTTTTATCGGATGGCAAAGTAACAGTATTTAAAGATAGTATTTATTTTTAAGGCAGCAGTATTCATTTTATTTTCATTGTTAAAGATATTTTTAGCAATAAAGGATATTTTATTTTATTTATAGCATAACACACGAATAATAGATTAACAGGTAGATATATAAAATAAACACTAACTTGCAAAAGCGGAGAATGATTGTACTAGGAGAGCAGAGGTTTTGATTCGTTCGGATCCCATTTTTCTCTCACTTTTCACAGCACGTGTACGCTTCCACTAATATATCTCATCAATGGCTTTAGCTGTCGCATCTGGATCTTCAACTACATTGTTATATACAACTCGTGTCTATACGCAGTTGGATTATGTTTTTAACTAGGGTAACAACACGTTTATAGTTATCACAAAGACAATTAGTCTGTCTGTATTTAATAAATATAGTGCAAATGTTTACTGTCAGGATAAGTCTCCTCCATAAATTACAAATGTACGGGTCTGCAACAGATGAGAAAACGTTACTAATCTAACAATATCGATTTCGAATCAATATAAATGATAAACCCTTGACAATAAATTGAAAGTGTCAAAGAATCAACTACCTAACACTTAACATGCTTTAAAAATGAAAATTAACTGAAAAGAAGAGAACGAAATGATGTCAAAAAAACTTTTTTATTCGACCGGAAAGTAATGCCATTTCTGTCGACATATTTACAGAAAAACCTATTGATTTTTACCGCTCCGACATTGATTTGTATACTAGATGGCAAAAGGTTGTTGATAACGAAGGTTAACATATTCTTGATTAGAAATAAAAACTTGTTAAAAATTTTGTCGTGTGAATTTAACTTAAGAAAGCGACATTACTTTCTGGTGTCTCTAATATTTGTGAATGTTTATGAATTCACAAGTGTATAGAAGAAAATAGTTCTAGCGGTTGTAAGTAATTTATAAAGGTGAGATATATCTGCTTTTTGATTCTGATAAAACCACTTTGTACCATTTAATCCTACAAGAAACGTAAAAATATTCTTCGTTCAACATGCTATTTTGGTGCAAAACTAGTCAACAAATTCAACGCTAAAATAAGCAAGCTTTTTATTAAGATATTTATTAGGTATTAGATTTATTTAATAATTTGTTAATTTAACAGTAAATCTCTATGACATACTGCAAGATTTAAGCCAAGTCAATGTTACAAAATATCTCTGGAATAAGCTTCCAAAGCCAATAAGGATATCTTCACAAACCACCTATACGAATGACTGGTTGACTGACTGAAAGAGGAGTAAAGAAATAAAAAGTAAGATCTGAAATAAACAGAAATGACGTTCCCTGTTCCTAAACGATACACCTTTACGGGCTATTAGCTCTGTCCAACATACCCGGCGCCTCTTCCTACAACCCCAAGAAACCGAAATCTGCACGTTAAGTTCGTAAAAAGATAAAAGTTATATCTCTATTAATTATCAATATTTATTTACTTAACCCTAAATAACCTAGAGTTTCAATTTTAATACCAATCTTTTAAACCGCATGTTCACATTACTATTAGTTTTTATTTATAGGTTGGTTCTGCGTATTTTTCTGTTGTATAATATTCTTTCCAACGAATTAAAAAAAAATCTATTTTCCTTTTCATCTAGACCCTCAAGCAAACAGTGATATAAAAAAAATCACTTTCGTAAATCAGGCTACTAAGGGTTAAAACATAACTAGTTTTAGAGTAACCAAATTAATATGGTACTATTGTGTATTTATTACTATGTTATTGTATTTCTTGTAACCAGGATCACATCAATCTAAAAAGTACAAATATGTGGAAAAAAAAAATGTCGCTAAGAAAGTGTCTACTATTGGGTCTTTTACCCTACAAGTGATAAGTCGATGAAATTATTGTAGACAATAAATCTATACAAACAGCAAGAGACGAGATAATTATAATTACCCCTGTTAAAATTACTTAATGGTAGCGTCAGCAAAAAGAAATATTTTTAAATAATTATAGAATCCTAATAGTAGCTAAGTATCATTTTATATAATTCACACTTTGTGCATTAATTATATGAGAATACCGCTCCTCATAAACTTCCGTGGCTTGGTACCAGTATCCTGTACGTACCATAATATCCCAAAGGTATCTATGGTAAATCCCCCATAGACACCTTCTGGAGAGATCTATGACTTGCAGTGGACTAAAACGACGATACCCTAATGATCTAGTTATAAAGAAGTGTTATCGTCTGAGATATATGAGCAGTGAGACGGGATAGGCACAGTTGGTACGACGCACATGAGATACTTGAGAATAGACGGTTTGACGTTTTTTTACCTCTATATCAAACGACATAACTGTCTTGTTAACAAATTACGTATTAAGATCATCATCATTTATTCCTATGTCCCCAAGATGGTGCAGAGGGCGTCCACAGTACGTCGCCATCCGAGCGGTCTTGAGCCTCGCGCTTTACTTCGCTCCACGTCATTCCAACTGCCTTCACTTCTGCAGTGATCGTCCACCGCCAGGCTTGCTTTAGACAACCACGTCTTCACTTTCCTTGAGGATTCCATTCTAGGGCTTGCCTCGGTATGTGATCAGGGTCCCTTCGGAGCGTGTGGGCTATCCAGTTCCACTTGCGGCGTTTGATCTGCTGGTCGATCGGCATCTCACCGCAACGTTTCCAGAGATCTACGTTGGAGACTTTCTCAGGCCAGTATACACCGAGAGTACGTCTAAGACAGTTGTTAACGAAGACTTGGAGCTAAAGATCCGCTTCGGCTCCAAGTCTCCATATTAAGATAAGAGGACCTTACGTATGGTGAGAAATTGTAAAAATATGCAAAAAGTAAATAAACCCGTACAGATAAATAATGCAAAAAATTATTTTATATATACTGTGGTAGCTTTGAGGGTTAATACATATTTAATCTAAAAAAGTTCTATTGGTAATCTCAATATAAAGAAGTCTGTTTTAGGGATAAAATAAAATGTACACTTTATGTATTTATTTATAAAGACTTTTTTATTTTTACATTTTGTCATAATTAACATAGTTATTTATGAAAATACAACAAATAGGGACCCATTTTTTAAAACAAAAGTTTATATGTTGTATCGTATTGAATTTGCTATCCCTACCTCGTGACTTTGCCAACGTGGCAGTTAGTTTATATAAAACAATATTATAATTGTAATGTAAAGAAATTATTAAAGAATTAGTATATTTGCGGACTACATTTTTAAACCTTTATTACTTTATTTATAAGAGTAAATATTATAACATTTTTACGCAACTACCTGCATTGTTCATGTCAGTCTATAAATGCCAAATACAAGACATAGATCCACCCTAAAATCACCACTATGTCTTCGATATCCTCTTTGCATCTAGAGGAGAGCAAACCCTCATTGCATAATTATATTTCATTCATTAATTAGACATACATATCTTTACTGAGACGTCGCTAGCAAATCATAAAATATAACAAGATATATTTTTAACATTTGTTTAATGACAATATTGTATGCACGCAGAAGATGACCGCTGAAGCCTTTAGTTTCTAGAATTGATTCCACAAAGCGAGCGTAGGATGTCAATCCATACAGTGGACAAGCTTTGTTGTCTTTTTTTACAATGGCCCCCGCTATTGAGGTCACTCTCTCTCTCCAGTATATTTATGGAATGGCATTACAATCTTATTATAATAAATAACATAATTAAAATACTTATTTATTTCACATCAGTGTTTTACTTTTCCTCCTATTCATTTAATTTCTTCTGTCGCTTTGCAACATTTGAGGAACGCAGGCCTGTTTTCGTCACTGTTTATCAGCGAGGCGATGCTATCACTAATCTTTTTTCTCTTCTTGAATCCTCCGAATGCGGAATAGTTGTCCACCACGTACCCCACGGTCTGGTCCACCACTTTATTAGGGCCAGAAAGACGACAAGACACTAGATGCAAGCAAGTGACTAACTGGTATATTTAAAATCTATGGTGTATATCAGCCTAAGAATTAACAACAGCTTAAATGAAGAATTTTAATGGAATCAGGCGTTATTTTCCGGAAGTCTATCCTTAGTAAGAAAAGGACCAATATATAGCCACTTTCGCACATGCAGTGGTAGTCGTACAACAAAGTTCACTGCCCGCCAGCCCGCTGATAAATGCGCATGCGGCAAACAATACTAATTACACAACTAGAGTCAAAGGACTCTGTGTTTTGCACTAATCGGTGTAATATAACTCCTGAAGATGCCCCGTGGAGGGGTGAAACACGTGTTGAGTGATTTAGCGGTGATAGTTGTGTAATTCGCATTGTATTGTATTGCATTTTGTTGTACAACTACCACTGCATTTGCGGAAGTGGCTAAATATTGGTCCTTTTCTTAATTAAATGAAGAATGTATTTTTTTTAATGAAAACTTTTTTAAATGTTATAGGAGATTTATAAATTAGTACACAAATATTGTATGATATATTTCTATCACCGAAAACATCATGAAACGGTTTACGCCAATTGTTATTGGTGGAAATACTTCTCGCCTTGTTTCATGGTACACAGAAGACGCAGCTGCACATCCTCTGGAAACTTATTTATGAGCATTGCCCGAGCATAGTTCTGTATAATTAACACATAGTGTGAATTATACAAAACTGTATCAAGAAAATTTAACCTACGACCTATGATCTCTTATCCCAAATCTAGCGCTGGGTTTATTGTCAGGTATAAGCTTTATAGCCTTTACTCATATTTCCGATAACTTAAAATCATTGGTAAAGGAACAGATGGTTAACAAAAATCAATTTTAATATTAATAATACGCAAGTACTTACTTAAACCATTGTTTTTAGATTACCTTACCTAACGGTAACTTATCTACGTAACTTAATTGGAAACAAATCAGCTTTAAAGCCTCTATAAAGCCTTTACACATGTAACTAAAAGCCTTGCATTATGTAATGCTAAATTACACTATAAATATTTCAGCTTGTCATATTCTGTTTTAGATAATAGTCGATAGAGATGTTGTGGGTACGCCGAGGTCGTTCCTGTACATCCTCTGGAAACTTGTTTATGAGTCGTTGCAATCCTATGCACAAAGTGATAATTATATATGACTGTATCGTGGAAATAGAATCGGCCTATGATAGCAAATCTTAGTCCTTTACCGATTGTCTGCTTTTAACAATACTTGACCACGAGCATGAATAGGCCTCCCACGATCTTAGGGTTGAAAAGGAGAAGAATATTTCAAACGCAGAGTTAATAATACACAAAGATTATTTTAAAATGGTTTATTGTTTCTTATCTAATATTTACAATACGAATATAAATATCGATCTGTTCTAAAAATACATTAAAATCAAATATCTTAGAATTAACACACAAGAGCGTTAAAGATCTTGCTATTGATAAATTAGTTGCTTATATTTAAATGTGAATTTCTATATTACAATGACAAAATCCAAAGGTAATTTCCAAAAAATTCCAGTACAAGATGTTTAAAAAATTTGTTTATCATCCAATACTTGTTCTATATTAAGATTAATTTATACATGAGAAAGAAAACTTAGATTGAGAAGACAATGAGAAAGAGCACTTGCATAATCAAGATATTACATTACGGAATTTTAATTTAAGAACTTTAAGAAAGTTTAAGAGAACTTCATAGATCCACGGGATCTCTGCCAGCAAAATGTAACAGCTAAGCTTGTCATTAGTGATCCAACAAGTACAAGAACACCGCCCCACATAGCGGCCATAGAAGAAATACAGAATGCTGAGTAATCAATCGGCAAATCTTCCGCGAAAACAACCCTCAAACTTTTACCTATTGTAGTTATAGGATCTACTGTTTTATTACCGACGTGTATTACATCTCTTCTTCTTCTTTTAGGCTCCGCGCTTCCTGGATTGGGACAAGATTCACAATCTGTTTTACAAAGTTCAACTTCGCATTGGATTATTAAATCCATCTCATCTGGGAATTTGAATGCGTTAAAGTAAGCATATGCAAGTATTGAGGCTCCAGTATTTCCTGTGTCTCTTGTCTTCTGGAATGATCCAAATAATTTTGGTTTCAGAACGCAACCGTTGCTGTCAGTTAAAGGTACCACGTGACGGTTTCCTGAATCTCTTGCGACGCACTCTCTAACAAAAATGTCGAAGCCAGTATCACCTGTTACTGAAACAACTAATGTCATCGTCTCTCCGATCTTGATCAACCCGTTGGCTTCCGGTGCAAAAGGTCCTTTACCAGTTTGAATGTCCAGACGAGCCATGGCAGTATCACCGCTGAAGTTACTTGTAATCTGGTTCAACATACCGACGCTCAAAGATGATATTAGCTGTTTTGTTAGATTACCTTCCCAAAGACATCTCACTCTACGTATATGGTCCCAGACCTCTTGTATTCCCGCTTCGTTTTGTAACACCAAAACATTTTCTAAATACGCTTGACCCTCGTTTTCGAAGTCACTGAAGAATCTGGTGCCGCAAGTGTTTAAGCTGACAGTGAAGGAATATTTGATTTGATTCGAATTTTCCCGCACGTATACGCATTCATCGTCACTGTAATGATCTTTTGAGTAAATAATTCCGTTGTACACCTTGTTGAATTCTATATTGATAGTCATCATTTCTTTACCACAATCTACGGTGATGGCATGGATATGCGGTGGGTGGCGGTCATCATCGTCTGGTGTTGACGGTGTAGTTGCTTGCTCGATGTCATCTGGTTTAGTTGTATCTGTTTGAGATTGTTCTGGCTGTTGAGATGTTTCGAGTGGGAGGTAAGTTGTTTCGTCTGATGTAGTAGGTTGACTAGGTTGATATGGTGAGGAAGTTTGTTTAATAGGCTGATAACTAGGAGAAGGTTGATAGGTGGGTTGTGAGCTTGGTTGGTAAGAAGGTTGAGTTGGCTGATTTGTTTGGTACGACGGACCTGATGCTGGGCTAGAAGGGAATGATGTTTCAGGTGATTGGAACGACGGAGAAGATGGTTGATATAAAGGTGACGATGGTTGTAAAGGTTGACTTGAAGTGAAAGGTGATTGTGAAGGAAGACTAGGTTGATAAGATGTTTGTGTTGGTTGATTTGGCTGGAAACTTGATTGGAAAGGCCTGCTAGGTATGTAAGGAGGTTGATTAGGCTGGAATGGCGATTGATCAGATTGATTTGGCGAATACTGATTAGGAGTAGGAGAACTCGGTTGATATCCAGGACTTGCAGAAGGACCTTCGTTGTAAATTGGCGTTGGACGAGGTCCTGATGGTGGATATCCGCCTGGTGGCAGATATGTAGGTGGCTCAAACGGTCTAGGTCTCTCCGGTTTCCCACCAAAATACTGACGAGCTGAAAAAATAGAACATAAATTTAAAATTCGTGTACAATTTCGTTTAGATCATTTGTGCATAATAAATACAATAAGGTGTTGTATTGTGCGTTTTGTGCTGTTTATGAATGTCGTGAGTGTATGCAGTAGGCCAAGCGTGATATAATTGAACGCGTAATTATCAATTGTATCATTCAATGTTACAAATAAACAAATAAATTATTCATTATTGACAGGACTATTTCTGTTCATATCGTTCTTGTTATTGTCTAGAGAACGAAGTAACTTGTAGCAATATGTGGGGTATCGACGTGAAAATTGAATACCTCGTTTTGATCTGGTTTCAGAGCATAAATAATTATTGCGTCAGTGCAACATGTTGATCCGTCAGTCAACCAACTACGTTTATCTGATGTTATTGACGTTGTATTTAGTTTCTTGTCGGTTGTTAGCAAAATAGCCTTAAAGATTTACACACGTAATCATAATATATCAACACGTAGAAAACTAATCTGATAACGTGAATTGAGGAATATTGCGGAAGTTTATTAAAAAACAAGTGATTACATTTAATACTTCCTTTATAATTTTTGACAGTGTTTTATATCTTTTATTAATATTCGGTAAACTAAAAGTATTTATAAGTAACAAATTGTCTATTTATATATATTTATACATACATATGATTTATTTTATTCACAATTATAAACTATCTTTAGAGGTACGATGAACGGAATACTACTACAATACCCGGCGATAAATATTGCACATCGACCGTTGGAAAGAGACAATCAGCTAATTTCGACTTCGTATAGCGTTATCTCTATCGCACGACTGACAAAACGTCACATAGGTAGTGTGAGACAGAGATAATGCTTGTAGATTGTCTCTTTCCAAAGGTCGATGTGCAATATTTATCGCCGGGTAATGTAATAGTATAAATTTTAAATTTCCTATATATTCCCAAATAAGGCAGAGTCTTTGTCTTTGAAAACATACTTATAACAATTCTGTTATTAAAAATGATGTTTTAGAAAATTTTAAAACTATTCAAATAAACTTGTCTATTATCGGACCTTTCCTATTCTTCTGTTGATAAAACCCCTGTATCCACTGAAGCAGATTGTTGACCATCGCATCTACTTCTGCTTGCTGTCCAGGTTGAAGATCAGCTGGAAATGTCCTCATCATCAGCAAATCCATCAACATTGATATAGAAACTCCATCACCAGGAGATAATTTAGAATTTAATTTTCAAACATTCCCCGTTCATGTTAAACTATCTACTCAACTTGTTTGTAATGTTACAAGATAATATTAAGTTTAATTGTAATAATACTAAGTTATTAATAAAATCTAGATACTTGATTATACAATACATAGAAGTCCAAAGAAGATCCGAAACAGTAATAAGATAAGTGATGATGTAATAAGGATAGAAGAAGTAAATATACCAGATAACATTAGATAAGACATAAAAGATAGAATTCTATTTAAAGATATTATTAAAGATCATAAATAAATAAGCATAATTAATATCTCTGATAAAATAGAACATGCAAAAAGATAAGACGAACTCGACAGAGAATTAAAGGTAAGGATTCAAGAAGAAATCTAACTTAAAAATATCTTTTTTACATATATACAAATCACAATTGTGATGCGTACAAAAAATCAAAATTATTACCTAAAATTAACATCAATAAAAGTTAGTAAAATTTCTAAGGATATGTGACATCTAGGTGAGATTTGTTGGTATTTTCAATAACAGTGTACTAAAACTCATTATTGTTCCACGGAAATCAAATACTATGTATATTTGTTTCAGACCATAAAACTAGGGTAAACAAACATGTATAAAAAACAGTGATCCCTGAAGATACGGCAACGTTGTATTCTAGATCAGACTTATTACTATTTTCTTTGAGAATCAAAAATACCCAAAGTGAAAACAACTCATATGAACAGGTACTAGTCAATGAAATGACTAGAAATAAATTAACCAGGGTGAACAAACATGTGTAAAAAACTTTGTAAGATCCTTGAGGATACGGCAACGTTGTATTCTAGATCAGACTTATTACTATTTTCTTTGAGAATCAAAAATACCCAAAGCGAAAACAACTCAGATGAACAGGTACTAGTCAATGAAATGACTAGAAATTAATTAATCAGGGTGAACAAACATGTGTAAAAAACTTTGTAAGATTCTTGAGGATACGGCAACGTTGTATTCTAGATCAGACTTATTACTATTTTATTTGAGAATCAAAAGTGTACCCAAAATGAAAACAATTCAGGTGAATAGCTACAAGTCAATGAATTAACTAGAAATAAATTCATAGTGAATTTGTAAGAAGCAAAAGTAAGAGAGTGAGGTATAACAGAGAAATATCTGTATAACCTGCTAAAGGATTTATTCATGTCATAAAATATTCTTATGTAGATATTCCTGGAACGGGTTTCTAAAGCAGCATTGGTATAATTATTTAAAATTTAGATAAAAAGAGAAGTCTGGTCAGTGAAGGTGTATGAAAAAGCATTGAAAGACAGTTTCAATCTGCTACGCGGGTAACTAAAATATCTTTGGGTAAAACAACATGAATTCATGTACTAATAATTAGGTAATCAAATAAACTAATTTAAAAAAAATCCAATTAGTTGATTAGAGTAATAATATAAATGTAGATAGAAACTAAACTACACCAGCGACTAAACAGGTAAGTAGCTTATTCGGGTTATGTAAATGTCGATATAAAATTTTTTGTATAGTGCTTTTAATTTAGTTATATTTCAATAAACCTTTACTAGATTTAATGGTACTAGATTTTCTGATGTAAGACGTTTATTTCTTCATATAGACCTTTACGCAAATTTCCACTAAGATAATTAGGAAGCATGACATCCAGTGTTTTTCAACAACATTAACGAGATCATCTGTACTGGAAATCGTTATGCGATCTTTGGAGGAAACTTATGCTTTATAATTTTCATATATTGTCTAACATTATGATGATAATTATTTATATTTCATCATAATTTCAGTCATAAGATGTTCACTGCAAACCTCCTCGTAGATTTCCATTAAGATCGCTTGGAAGCCTGCATCGGGGTCTTTCAAAGACTTTAACGAGACCATCTGTGTGGAAAATCGTTGTTGTGATCTTTGGAGGAAGCTTCTAATTTGTTGTTAGCATAACATCTGTCATGATGATGATTATTATTTATATTTCATCATTATTTCAGTTATGAGATGTCTACTACTGAACTTTCTCATAGATTACCAATAGATCGCTTGACAGCTGCTTGCATCCAAAGCCTTTCAACAACCTTATCCAGATCTGTCCAGATTGCAAGTGGAATTTCTACGCTGTGGTTGCTGATCCATCACTCGTCTTTCTGACTTTGCTTAAATGAAATATATCATGGTTTATATCTACTGGTCCGTTACTTACCTTCTCTCTTTTTCTGTTGAAGCTCTTCTTACACTGAAGGTGCTGATACTTAGCGTTCCTTATTTACAGGAATATTTCAGTTACAATATTTTGTTTGTATGTTCATTTTTAGATGTATTTGATAAGGATTCTGATGTATGTAGGCTGTCGATTTAGTTTGTTCGTTTCTAGTTGTCGTTTTGGCTGGTTTGGTTTGTGATTATAGTGTTTCATGGGAATCGGGCTGTGTTTATCCTATTGTAGTTACCTGGATGGTATGACTGCCTACAATCCAGTAACTGTCCACTCGCTGACTGTAGATCGATACGAGTGTTAATTTCATCATATGCGTTTAAAATATTGAAATCCTGATATTGTATACTACCTTAAGGATTTTTTAAACAAGTCGTCATGATTTATATTAATTATTTTATTTGTATTATGTAACATCTCACCAAATATAATATATACCTAAGTATAAATATATCAAAGTATGGAATTTTAAGCTTTCATAATAAATTATATCTGTATTTTGCTTATTTGTCTTGTATAATTTTTAAATTTAGGTAAACTCATTTTATTGTAAATGTTTGCCGCATCCCTAGAGGTATCCCTAGAGGTACCGTTGGTGTATCATCTTCACTCCAGAACTTTAAGACCCCAGCGATCAGCACTATGTAGCGTGACCAGTATCATTTCAACTTGGCAACCCTATAAAACTGAATTTCCTGATATCATGTAGAGAAATCTCAAGCACGTTCTTCTTCATGGCTCGCTGAGCAACTGTAAGTTTTCCAATGAGGCTTGAAATTAGAGACTTTTGTACCTTAAATCATGACTGGTATCTCAACCTTTCCTTAGTTTATTTTGGTACCGTTTCCTCTAGTTCCTCTCGGATAGGGACTTTGCTTAATTTTTTTTTCATTTTGCCTTCTTCTTTCATACTTCCTAAACTCTCTTTTTACTCTCCTATCTTCTCTTACAATATCTTACATTCTTTGCACGCTTAACATTCCATTCATAGCTATATTAGAGCATTATTTTGGTGATTAATATAAGCAAACTATGCATAAATGGACGGCAAGTGTAAATGATGAAGATTTAGAACAATTTCAAGATAGATTTAAATTTATTAAAACGTAATAGACTAGGATACTATTAGATTAATCTGAAGCGTTATTACTGGCAATGAATAATTTAAAATCAATGAGTACACTTGTAATTGTTCTAAATTTAAATAGATAAACAAATGAATTTTATTATTAAGTTATCATTATTATTTCCGCTTTGAGACGTCTTTTACTAGACAAAGGCTTCTTCCGTGTAATTTCAATACGACCTGCTGGAAGCGGCCTGGGTCCAGAGCTTTCCGATGACCTTAACAAAGTAAAGAGTCAACCTTATGAGTGGAAATTCTGCTTTTCCACTTCTATACATTAAGACTCCAGTAGCAATTAAATATTTAGATATTTTATGATTAAATTTTTGTTTCTTCTTCTTTTCAGCTGATGAACGCCGACTCAAAGATCATCACGATGATTTAAAATATCTCATCGGTCCACTTAAAGGGAAGTCTACCAACACATTTATATTCATTTGTTTAACTATGCATTATTCATATGTGTGTATGTACGTACCATTTCTAGATCGTTTTTTTGGTTCTGTAATAAAGTAAATAACGTGAAAACTTTTTGGTAACAGTTAAAAGAAATAGATTTTATTAAGACAACACTATTAATGACACAGATAAGAGAATATTTATTTTAGAGTGTAAACTATGTTTGCCTTGATGATATATTTATAATTTCTTCAATCTTTGTTCTTACAGCAGATGACTTGAGAAGTAGACCAGAGGTATATAGAGGAATATATAGTGACTGGTAAATTATTAAATTTCTTAAATTTAGATTCTAACGCCAAACCTGATTTGTAGATACTTGTTATTCTCTGATCGCGTAAAATGTAGAGAGAAACATAAATTTCTGTTATATAGCTATCTACCTCTCCCATAAAATTCCATTAAACGCGTTCTTAGTTGATTTATACTATATATAAAAAATATTGTTACCAAATTTCAAGTTTTTATATGTTATGGTTTCAGAGATATCGTGATGAGTTGGTGCATAGTTGGAAATTTCTTCTGTACATCTATATACATATATATAAAGAGAGAGAGAAAGAGAGGGGGAGGAGAGAGAAAATCTGATTATGATTACCATCCGTAATGAAAATAAAAAAAATTCTCTGATCATAGATTTATTAAAATAGTAAATAAATAACACTACTGCACTATTTCTATAGCCAGCCTATTCAAAAATCGACTTTTGAATAACAACTACATGGAGTCGATAATTTTTTAAAAGTTTTAAGAACATGTATGAGAAAAAATAATTGTGATTAATGTTAGACCTTAAAATTTCAGAGGTCTATTTTAATGTTAACAATTCATGTTATTCCTATAGACCATAGATATGGTCATTACACCAAATACAAGGAGACAGGTTATATTTTTAACCAAATGTCGATGAAAGCGCACTCTTTAATTATCTAGTGGATAATAAACAAGGATAGGAGAAACTTGGTTTAAATTCAAATGATGCTTAAAGAGATAGACGTTTAGCTATGGATCAAAATTTTTACAACTTACGGAAACGTGAAGAAGTCTCCGAGGATCCAGTGACCACCAAAATGATTGCGCATAACGCAATCATCACACTCCACCGGACCATCTGGAATACAAAGAAAGTAATGATTAATGGTCGCCATCATCATGTTCTATGGACGTCCGCTGTAAGGCAAGGGTCTCCCCCGAAGATCAGAACGATGACTGATCATGCTAACTGGACTATGACATTAGTTAACCTAGTGGGAGACCTTTTTTGGTATCAAGGTTGAGGGGGAGGATCTACATACAGTATGGACATAAGACACCCTGCCCTATGAGTGAAGTGGGTTAAATGGGTTATGTGGAATTTCTACACACTAAAATACCCTCGGTGGTCGTCGGATAAAAGTCACAACTGCCCCTCAATTATGTGCCAAGACACATTCCGGAAGGAATCTGTGACTCCTGTGAATTCTCACTGTACCGCAACAATACGGAACCACTTCGCGCTGATACCCTCATCCAGTTTACATTGATTGGACAGCGAATATCTTACCCTATTCTACTTAACCCGGGCTAAGGGGTTAAACTAGTAGAAGTGGGGGCGCCTTAAACATTATGGAATTAATAAAATGTCGAAATTATCTGACAGATATCATGGACTTAACACTACCAATGATCAAAATCAATCAGGCCTATCGTTAATCGAATGTTATAGGTTATTGTCATACTTTGGTTACGTGACATCCTATACTGCGCTTGATGGATCTTGATCTTCACTTCACACCAGTAACGCGTTTAATGCCTACCATTATTCGCTATAATAACCATCAAAAATTGTTAATAAATAAAAAAAGAAATTATGCTGTAATAAGAACCAAATTTAACAAGGAGTTTAGACGAGAGAAATAACTTAATGTACGAAAGAAGATCGAAATGTGATGAACGAAAGGAGAAAGGTAAATAAAGATATTGTAACGCAAAACCAGAGGCCAAAAACCAGGGGCCATAATTGATTAAAAAAATACGACTAACTATCTCATGTCACGTTGGTTTCGAAAATAAACCTGTATGAAAGATAAGAAATAATTTATATCGTCGTGAGAATTTAATGAAACATATATAACAATTTAATTAAGAGCGCCTTCGTAACGTAAGATCATATCAGACCATAGACAACAATAACACAGATCTAACACAAAATATAAAAAAATTACGGTCAATAGAAAAAAAAACTGAAGGTCATTCGACTGGCCAGTGTTGGCGCGATCGCTCCGATAGGAGTCTGAGAATCGAACCCGCGTACAATAAACAATTGTCTTACACAACGCGCTAAATGGCAATTGAATTCACTTGTTAACACATTGCCACGATGAAAAACTGAAATTCGAATTTTAACACCCTAGCTTTCAGTGAGATTTACATATGAAACTTTACTTTTTCATTTATTTTTGAGTTTACAGAAGTTAACATAGAAAATATGGTACAAAACTATGTGAATCTAACTCCTAGGATTGAAGTCAACAAAAATACTGTGAAGTATTAAAAAAAAATAATTAAAAATAATCTCGACAAGTTTCGTCAATCGGAAACATCTTTTTTTATAACTAATTTAAACAGTATATATCAGGGGTGGTCAAGAGCCTTGATTATACGAGCCAATTTTCTAAATTTAAAAAGGCATATTTTTCTACCAAAAATACAAGCATTAAAATCAAATATTACAGTAATTTAAAAAAAAAGTTTTGAAACATACGAAACGATAACATTTTTTTTAAATATAATTACATAAAAATGTAAAAGATAATCCGCCGCAGGTTGGCCACCCCTCCTATATATGTTTACCTTATTGAAAGCCGATTTTAGTACTCTCTATTTCTTTTATGACCTCCGCTATTCGGGACTTTCGTTCAATCCCTGTCTAGGTTTCAAAGGGACAGTTGAGCTGAATCATATATTCACATTCTTTCTCTTTTTTTTACTTCCTCACTCTTCTGATGTCCTTCTTAATACCTCCCACTCATTCTTCTTTTATATATGTCATTTTTTTCCATTGCTATCCATTATTTACCTTTCAAACTATATCTTTTGGAGAGCTATTCCCTCGCATTGTTCTGTCTTTTATTTCATTTTATTACGCTGACAGACTAGCTATAAAAGCACAAACACTTAATTACTTATTTATAAATAATAAATAAAATTAATAATCAATGACTTAATCGTATAAAAAAGTAATTTTATCTCGCACCGTCATATTGTGGTACTTAATATTAGAAATCTTCAGTTTCGTAACACGCCATGTTACTTGTAACATCTTGCAAATGATAACCAATGCGTAATGTACGCAAATTGTTTACAATGTAATCTGTCTATATATACATTATCTTGTTATTCAATTGTATGACTTGTGAATCGTAGAAATAATAAAGAATTCTTCGATTTCCTCTATACAGTATGTTTCTAAATGTAAAAATAACTAAATATATTTCAAAACGCAAATTTTATAACACGAAAATGGTTATAAAGAAGAGAAAAAAATACAAACACCATTCTTATTACAATAATGAAAATATGTTCAAAATGTTACAAGAGAAACTAGAAAAACACAGTCTTAGAAATATGTATTTCAAAGGAAGAGCCTTTAAACCTCCTTTCCGACGGAATATCATAAAATAATTTCTTAGCTGATTTCTACTGAGCAAAATACATATTCTTACTAAATTTTATGTTTCTAAACTGTATTATTCTAGAGATATCATGATGAGTCAGTACATCAATGAATATCTTATCAAATCGCAAGGAAAGTGGAGGGGGAACTTTCATTATGTTCAGGAACGGGAGACGGATGGCAAGTTTTGAATATATTCAATGACGTAAAGACGCGTGAATATTAATCGTTAGAAAATCTTATATTGTTTCGCTGTTTTGTTACTAAGAGAAAGGTCATTTAAGAGGTCACGATACGGGCCGGTAACGAACGAGCGTTTATAACGACGCGTTTAAAATATTTACAATATTTTTTGTAACAATTTTTTTTTTGGTTTAGCGTATACAAAATTATTTTTATTGTATATTAGCTGTGCCCGCGACTTTGTCCGTGTGGACGTTACCAAATTTTTTTTTTATTTTATTTAGTATTTTTTTGTTTAAAAAATTTTCTAAAATAAAAGTAGCCTAAGTAGCTCCTTATTACATCAGCTGCGTATCAGTATAAGTTCCGTCAAAATAGATTCAGCCATTTCAGAGATTATCCGGTACAAACAGACAGAGAGACAAAAATTTAAAACAATGGAACTTTTGTATATGTACCGTACCGCATATGTATTTAAATACATGTATTAAAAAGCGATTATTTTAATATTACAAACAGATACTCCAATTTTATTTATTTGTATAGAAGATAGACGGGATTCACAGCAAGAATTGATTTAAAAATGAAAACAGAACTATAGTTTTTAATATGTCGGATACATGAATCGATTACCTGAAAAGATTTTAATTAAATAGAGCAAGAAAAAGATGGACCAGAATAACAAAAAATAAATGGTAGAGTATAATAAATTCTTAAAATTGGTCCAAACTAAAATGTTCAATATTACATTTATTAACATATGTTCAATAAAATGCGGTTTTTTTCTTCAGTCCTCTTTAGCATACAGACAGTCGCTTAGCAAGCCATAGAAAACGAGATTTCTCTTATACATCGAACCGGAACGCACAACAGATTGGAAAAATTGAAATGACAGTGGACAGGCTATATAGCCTGTAGAACAGATTGCAATTGACGTCTTAACCCTTTTCTTAATAATGTGTCTGTAGAGATACATCAAAATTTAAAAAAAATAATGACATCAATTTGGAACGCAAAGTAATCATTTGTATGTGAATGTTTAGGTAATTTCTTCATTTTCGAACGCTTGTTCAGTTTTTTCTGTTGGCATCCCTGGGTCTTAAAAGTCAAGTAGTATGAATATTAATGTAATATTTAAAAAAAATTGCCAAGTTAAGGGTTAAGGGTTAAGTGTAGAACACGACCGTTAGCATATGAAGCGGTAATATAAAGCAGTTCTCAGCAAGCTTTTCTCATCTACGGCACACTAAAATCATTCCTAGAATTTCACGACACACTGAAAGCTATATCTGCGAAACGAGTGAACGTGACGTACTACTGTATCTCAAATACAAAATATGGGCAATGAAAAATTGTAAAATTTCAATTTAACCGACGTACACTGTCTCGATCGAGACTCGGTGTTTGACACCGGTTGGTGAAACATTACTCCGGAGGATGCCCCGTGGAGGGGTGAAACACGTATTGAGTGAATTAACGGTGGTAGTTGTGTAATTGTCATTGTTTGCCGCATGCGCATTTATCAGCGGGCTGGCGGGCGGTGTACTTCATTGCACGACTACTGCTACATAGCGAAAGTAGCTATATATTAGTCCTTTTCTTACTTAGAATAGACCTCCGCAAAGTAACGCCTGAATCTATTAGAAATTTTATTTTATTAATTTTTACCCCGGCACACTTGTATCCTACCTGCAGCATACCAGTAATATACAGAACACAGTTTTAAATTTACGCAGATACTTAAATCGGTATATATCTTAATTAAGAATCCGATACAATAAATTCTTTTTTGTCAGCCAATTTGATTTTGGAACACTATTATACGAAACAAAAGAACAGATGGCTTGTAGAGCCTTGAAGGTCCAGAACCGTAGATTGACTTTAATAAGGTCTTCAGAAGACACTGGATGAAGGTAAGTCTGTATAACAATTAATGGATGAGATGATGATGAAATCCAATAAATCACAATTACATCACAATCAAAATTCGTAACGTAATATTTAAAAATTATAATTAAAAAGTAATAAAGATAAACGTTCCAAACGCTCGTTTGTGTTGACCGCAGTTAGATAGCGTATTCATTCATTACATAAACGGCACGCGACCGGACATAAAAACAGCGCGTACATTGCTTGTTACGTAACGCCTGAAGATGAGTTCCCGCGTTTTAACTCTCCAATGGATCATTACTCAGCTGTTATAACCTTTCCAGTGACAGATGGATTACGTAATCAATTCATTGAGTCGCAACTGAGTAGGTTCCTCAAACATCGTATTTTTGTGTGTATATATATATATATATATATATATAATTTACTTTTATATTTTATTTATTATGAAGATGATGAAGAGAGTGGACCAAGTTAGCCAAAAACAGAGAAAAGTGGAACAAGCTGGAGGAGATCTACACCCAAACTGGGGTTCCCATCTAAAAAAAGTTTCCAAATGAATGAACATAACAAATAAAATACAAATTATTGTAAGATTTTATTATTTTATCAGATATTATATAAAAATGATAAACTTACTATAGGTTGAGGAAGTTAAAAAGGTTTTATTATTATTATTTTGTTAATATAATAACGGAACAGTCAAATTTGAAATTAACGGAAAGCTCATACATCCAATGTTATATAGCAGTATTCTATAGTCTCGTGTGAAGTTTGTGCTGTTAGCCTTGCGGCTTTTACATCTTCATCGGAAACGAGTTCACGGAACGGAGGGGTCCGTAAACTCATTTCCGCGAACTCAGCTAGCATCAACATCAACAAAAAAAATCTCCGGCGCCAAGGTTGTGCGAGCCGCAGATCGGAAGGCGCGAACGGCAACTTTGTGTATATAATATTACGTTAGTTCCAACTATATGAATGCCTTACTAATACATGAGAAGATTCCTAACCTTTCGATGTTCTTTCGTAATTTTACTGTACCTATAATGTGTCCGAGACATTTGCGAACATCACTTAACTTGCTACATCACAGGCCGAAAATTTCGTCATCCGCAAAGGGTTAATATATACTTGTTTATGGGTTAAATATTTAAAGGTATAAAGGCTATATAGCTCATTTCTAAACAAAAGAGCTTAAAACTGTCACTACATTAAGTAAAGACTCTAAAATATAAAAATTATTAAAACAAAATCGTATATTCAACATTGGAACTTTTAACAGAACTCATATAGATCGTCAACTTATTATTTATTTATTAATCTATTTTATTTTTGAACCTGCTTCGTAGTGTTATAGTTGTGGAGAAGAAGCAGGAAGGAATTCCACAACAACACATTTTTTAAAATATAGTTAAACACAGATTTATACATATACACTTTATCAGATATAGCCTGAATGAAATCAAAACAATCAAGCGACATCACCGCCAAGGATTCTTGTCATTTAAATATTCGTTTATTGATTAATAAAATTTTACCGTCAATTTATTTTTAAGTTTCGTTTTGAATTTTGTATTTATTATTCCAATAATGTTTTGCGAAATTTTATTAAAAAAATCTTATTCTGTTTATTACAAAACTTTGGTACAGTCAGTTTTCGTCATCTATTTTTTTAATTTATTTTTTAATTATTGTAAACGTAGAAAATATTATCATAAATATATTGTAAGTCTATTGGAAGAATATTGACCTCTATAAACAGCTTTCTCAAAGAGATTTTCCGCCCTTTGCCGCAAAGAGTTCGGGTGGCTTTTTTGCATAATTATATTGTATTAATTTTTTTTTAAATGAAATGCGACTGGCCAAATACAAAGTCTGTAGGAACAGATAGTAAACAACGATTAATGTTAATATGTTGCAATTCGAATTTTGAAATTTGAATTTTCTTAATGAATTATCATAAAGTTATTTATTTATTCTTAAAACTATATATATATATATATATATATATATATATATATATATATATATATATATATATATATATATAAATGTAAAGTAAATGAACACTGTAACTTACAAATAACCCTGTGTATTTGTAAAGACATTGTAAGTGAATCGAATGTTCCAGACCACACATAATACATTCGCAACTTTCCAAATCTGATTTACATTCGTCTGTACCGACTGCACTAAATAAGTCTCGGAACCAAATTGGGACGATATCTACGATCACCGGATCGGCAACAGAAGCTTGTTAACGACGGAAGTGCATTACAAACCAATGTTCAGACTTTCTCCACAACAATATAGTCACGACAACCTTCAGATATGTACACTAGATCGTGAGATTAGGTCTATTTGCACTGTATTTGTTTCTAGATTTGTTAGTTTCAAATAGTAACACGCACAATGCGTAACAATTACTTTTATGTTAAAATAATATAAGTAAAAATTACATAGAACTCTCTAGATCAGAGTTTCCCAAACTTTTTTGTGTCGTAGACCCCTTGCCATGTTTTTCCGTGTTGGGTAGACCCCCTACTTACCTGATATTGATTTCCTGTAAATTTCTAACTGTAGTAAAGTTTAGTGTTAAAAACTTAAAGTAAAAACACATGTTTATTTATACATTTATTAATTGAATTTAAATTAAAAGTACTCAAAATAAAATTTTGTATCCGTTATGTAAAATATACGTAACATTAAATAAACATAAAATGAACTATAAATAAAATAACATAAATGTTTTGATATTATAAGATAGTATGATGTAAGTAAATAGGTACTATCAGTGTATGTGTTCACTATCGTGGACCCCCATTTTCATTTCATGGACCCCCAAATTTTTTTTCGTTGACGTAGACCCCTTGCAGTTTGTCATAGACCCCTAGGGGTCGATATAGACCACTTTGGGAATCACTGCTCTAAAGAAAGCGAAGTATGAAGAAAAATTTGTGAAAAGATGAAAGACATTGAGAAGGACGAATGATAAATATTGAAACTAATTAGAGTTATGTGAAAAATATAGACTCTATTCACCTATGATAGACGTTGAACGATCCTAAAACAACGTAATGAAACATCCTTTATAAAGTAGATATTGCAATTAATACGCACGCATTTCATTAATATTAGTGTAATGAGTGTTTAAAATTTAAATATCTTTTTTAATAAAACTACATGCAACAAAAAGTCAAATTAGGTATAAAGTTTTGGAGGTTTAAATTCAATCAAAATGAGATAAATAATTCAACAACCACTTTCAACAACCTTCTTAAGACAGAAGCCTAATCTCAACCTGTCAATTGAAAAGCCTTTAATAATAAGGTTGCTATTTATATTTACTATTACCAAAATAACTAACAATATTACATATAATTAAAAATAAATAAATAAATAATTAGTCTAATGCAACTAAATGACAGGAAACTACAACACGATAAAAAAGAAAGATTTATTAAAACTAAAATCATTTCAACTACATATATATGTAGGTGTACCTTTTTTTTATTTATTGTTCTTTATTGTACAAGGAAATAAATAGTTTGATAATAATATACAAAAAGGTGCAAAGGGCGGTCTTATCACACAAGACAATCTCTAACAGAAGTATGGAAAAGGTAGAAGTACTAATAATGCGTAGTTGTCGTGTACAAAACATACGTATATACAAATAAATGTATATAAACATATACACATATGTATATAGCATATATCTAATATATAAAATTCTCGTGTCACGGTGTTCGAACTTGAACTCCTCCGAAACGACCTGACCGATTTTTACCAAATTTTACATGCGTATTTAGTAGGTCTGAGAATCGGCTACTATCTATTTTCCATACCCCTAAGTGATAAGGGTGGTCCACCACTAAATTTTATTTTTAATTTTTTAGACAATTTTTTTGGTTTTTTATTTTATTATGATACAACATACAAAAATACATACAAACCTAAATTTTCACCCCTCTACGATCAACCCTTATCTTGCATTTGTTAATTAAAAACTTTAATTTTTTTGCAAAACAACGTTTGCGGGATCAGCTAGTATTTATAATAAATAAGGACTTTATTAAAAAGTAAGTACGTAATTATTATTTTCTTAATAATCATTTAGCCGATGGGCGCCCCATACAAAGCCTAGGACATTTTCCCAAAATCTCTACCTGTCGTACGCTACTCGCATCAAGAGGCTTTCATAAATAAATTAATTGAGAATAATTATATTCATCAATATCCAAAAACAATTAGTTTGAATGCAGATGTGTGGTATTTTGTGTTTCTCTAAAGTGTTTAGTACCTATCGGAATTTTTACATCCCTACATGTAAATTTGCCACGATATCATAAAACAGGGTTGACAAATTCAAAAGTTAACTTGGGCCAAATAAGCAAAGATTAAGTTAAAGTAAGCCACATAAAAATCAAAAGTTAAATTATTAAGACCTGATACTTTACGTAAAGGCACTATTTTGACGTTGTAAAAGAAATTTTATTAGCTGAAATTACTTTTAAAATTACACCTCGCTTTGTGTTGTTTCGTTTTGCGTTTCTTTCGAAGTTGCGTCGCTGCTTAATAAGTACTAATTTTCAAAGATAATATATAAATTTTTACTCGTTGTTTCTCGTTACAAAAAAGGTAAATACTTTTCCAATTTATTTATTAGCAGAGTTATATTATTTTTGTTTTTTAAATGTTTACTTTGTTCAATTTTATTTTTAAAAAGTAGTATTTTCGTGACCCTATATTCGATCTTTACATGGTTAGCTATAGAAAATCTTAATTCACTTTGCGACGTTTCAATTTGCGTCGTGTTTTTTTTTGTAACTACGATGCAAAGTGAGGAGGTATCGGTGTATACATGTCTTGCTGCAAAGTTGACAGCCCTGAAAATGAAGTATCATAAACAAATTACAAGTTAGATCTCCTCTTTACACTTAAGTGATGCAATCAGATAGGTTTTCATATCACAATCGAGTTTCAGCACAATGCCTTCGCCTGACAATTTGGTAACGTCGTGTACTATGTTATGTAAATGTTAATCTCAAACCGATCGTGACACACTAGGTTGTAACGTGCGATATAAATTGACACACCAGCTTGTAACGCGCGACATAAATTGTCAATAAATTATACGCTAAATATGTTATAGAATTGAGTACTTATATTGACTACGTGATTTTGAATCGGGGATTTATATATATATATGTATGCAATGGGTAATAAAGTAAAATATATATGTATAAATAGGGGTACGACCCCTGTATATATATATTTATATATATATATATATATATATATATATATATATGTATATATATATATAGGGGTCGTACCCCTATTTTTGGGTCGTTCACTTTCTTCATTGATTTTTTCACGCTCTCTTTTATTATCTTTCTACTTCTTTCATTCTACAATTTTCTCAGTCTTTCTCTTCCGTTCTATTCGCCATACATCCATCTTCAACCACTACATTCTAGATATCTTTATTTACAATTATCTTCTCTTGCTTTACATTTTATTATTTACATATATTTATCACATTTTTTATCTTTTATTTTACTTATTACAATTACAATTACAAGTTAGTTTAATTTATTTATTTACTTTAATGTTTACTTACTATGTAATGTCTTATCTGACAATATTTGAGCATATAATTAAGGTTTATTTCTCTCTAATGAAGTTTTAGCTACCTTCTTACAGCAGTTGACGAAGGATTTTTTTTCCTCTTCCTCTAAAGTAATAAAGGCGATGGTTGCCTCCTGAATCTTCTTGCCTAACAGGCATTCGGAGTCGACTCGGAGTCCTCCGAATGTGGGACAGTGGACCACCAGGTGGAACACGGTCTGGTCCCCAGCGAATATATTTCAGTAATTTATACCCTGTATATACTATTGACATACTAAACTACTTACTACTTACTTGTGAGCAGTAGTATAGCGGTAGAGCACTGATACTTTCGATACTAAGTCTCGGGTTCAATTCCCGGGGATACAAAAATAAAAAAATGATGTTGATAAAAGATTAGTGCGACGAATAGAAGCGTGATACTCTTACACTACAATATTTAATATATACAGGGTGTAATATAATCAGTGGTAGCCCAGTGGTTTATGTAAGGCTTGCGTTAACAGGTTGCGAGTTCGATTAATGGAAGAACAAGGTGTGTTACCTTGTTCTTTAATTACATAGGATTGCAGTGCTCATAACAAGCTTCTAGAAGATGTGTAGCATCCTCTGCGTACATATATATTTTACGGAGGCCTATTCTAGGCAGTAGATGTCTATGGGCTGAAGCAACAACGACTATTTACTATAAACAATAATTATACAGGTGATTGTTTATCGATGTAAAAGATTTTATGGGATAATTGTTTAGATCAAATGCTCTCAATTATATATATAGTATACGGTATACAAAATTCAATAGTTATATAAATAAATATCGATATCATAGTAAGAAAAGTCTTTTCTAAATTCGTATTATTACATATTAAAAATAATTACTGTTTACTATCTGTCTCTGTAGAATTTGTACTGCTAGAAGTAATTGGCCTATCGTATACAAATAGAAATAATATTAATATGTAATATATTTGTCTATCCAAGTCAGTTTGAAGTTTTTATTTATAATTATGTATTATACCGTATTTATTATAAGTATATTTGCTATATATATGTATTTAATGGCATCAGGCGTTACCTTGCGAAAGTCCATCCTAAGTAAGAAAAGGACCAATATTTAGCCACTCCCGCACATGCAGTGGTAGTCGTGCAACAAAGTGCACCGCCCGCCAGCCCGCTGATAAATGCGTATGCGGCAAACAATGCGAATTACACAACCGCTACCGCCAAATTACTTAACATGTGTTTCATCCTTTCACGGGTCATCTTCAGGAGTTATGTTACACCGATTAGTGCCAAACACAGAGTCACTCTGTGACTACCACTGCATGTGCGGAAGTGGCTAAATATTGGTCCTTTTCTTACTATATATATGTGTGTCTGTATAAATGTATGTTTTGTTTATATGTACACGTTAACTGCTTGTTATTTATTCCCTCTACTGTTTACATACTATGGTTGTCTGCCTTGCCTCGTATGATAAAACCGCCCATTGTACATTTTTCTTTACTTTGAAAGTGATCAATGTATACAGGGTGATTGGAAGCATCATGGTATCTTTGGGCGAAGCTTATGCCTTAGATTGGGCGTCTGTCAGTTGATATGTTGATGAAATCATTCCCAGCAAGTCCCACAACCCCAGCAAGTCCCACAATCCCAGCAAATCCCACAATCCCAGCAAGTCCCACAATCCCAGCAAGTCCCATAATTCCAGCAAGTTCGATAAAAGAAGGTACTGTTTTTGTGAATTTTAAAGTCACATAAGTTAATATGACGGAAAAGCGATGTATCAATATCGCTAATTGAGAACACAAAAAAAAGTAAAATAAACAATTTAAATAAATAAAAATTTAAAATGTGAACAAAATAAAAATAATAACATATATCAATTAAATTGTGTAAAATAAAATAAGTATAAATATTGTAAAACCTGAGTAATGAGGTGATGGATGAAAGGCATTGAAAAAGAGGGAAAATGGAATCAAAAGGTGAGACAGATGAAATGTAGCAAGTAACGAAAAGAATGAAAGATGTTAAGACGCATGAAAGAAGACCTCGAAAATAGAATAACACATGTGAAAATATTAATTAAAAGAAAAATAAAAGTGCCTATCCCAAATTAGTAGTACAAGGGGCCCCAAATAGCAGGTACCAAAAAAAAATATGACTAAAAAATAAAAGCAGTTTTTATCGTTGCGTTGCAAATGACTATCTTGTTTAGATAATAAACTCTGTTGCATAAAGCCCGCATACAAGTGAGAACCAACATAACAAGTTACATTTTCACCATTGATAACTATAGATATATTCAATAACTTTAAAAGTCACATTGTAATACAGTTGAAAGGTTTAAATGTAATTGTAACAATGTAATGTTCAATACAAATTATTTTATTATTCGTTTACTTTGTTTTATATCTAAAATTTAAAGTAACTGAAGGTTGTATACAAGCTTAAAAGAAACGAATAAAAAGCCTATTTTCTGACGACATATTCTACACCCAATCCAAAAAATCAATGGTTTCAGTAGAGTAAGAAATTTTTTTTTTAATTTGTATAAATACATAATAAAACTAATTATTGTTTACTATCATTCCATCTAGACTTTTTACTTCCAGAAATTATTGACATATTTCGGAATGATCACTTTATACGAAATGACTTTAAATAGGTGTCTATTTATTTATTTTGGTACACTAGCAGTATATGTAAGAGTACGTTAAAATTTACAGTATATTGGTTCCGTTATATGTTCCTTTATAGATGAAATAACATTAAAAAATTACTATATACAAAATTGCAGAAAGATTCGACTAGATCAGTGATTCCCAAAGTAGTCTATATCGACCCCTACGGGTCTATGACAACCTGCAAGGGGTCTACGTCAGCGAAAAAAAATTTGGTTGTCCATGAAATGAAAATGGGGGTCCACGATAGTGGATCTCAAAACATACACTGATCGTACCTATTTACTTACATCATACTATCTTATAATATCAAAACATTTACATTATTTATCAAAGTATCTATGAAGTAAAAAAAATATTATATATGTTTATAAAATTGTGTTAGTTGTAGGATGTTGGTATTTACTTTGTGGTCGCAATACATTTTGAACTTGTAAACCTGAGAGTCGCTTTCTCAGAGCTTCGCTACCTTGCATTGACTTGTTCAATTCGTCACTCTATAAATACGAATGTGAGACAAATACGTTTATTCGTTTCCTGTATTATTTTTAAATTTTTATTAATTGAATTTAATTTAAATTCAATTAATAAGTATAAATTTACATGTGTTTTTACTTAACTACAGTTAGAAATTTACAGGAAATCAATATCAGGTAAGTAGGGGGTCTACCCAACACGGAAAAACATGGCAAGGGGTCTACGACACAAAAAAGTTTGGGGAACTCTGGACAAGATAAATATTGAAGAGAAAAGTGATCGCACGTAAGAAGCAACATCTGGCTTACGACTTTAGACATCAAAAGAGCTTTTAATTTTAAAAAGCTTCCTCCAACACGCAACCTTCTTCAAGTCATATCTGCTATGGACAAGGAGAATTATTAAGATAGCTTCTGAAGGCTTTAGAGTCGCGAAATATATCGATATATAAAACATAAAAAGCTTTTTGCTGGCAAATGAACTTTAACCTTTTAAAGCCTTAAACAAATCAGCCTGTATGCGACATCATCTCGCAACCCATTTGTTAAACATCTGTAATGCTTTCAGCAAACTTGCACTGCAAATATTACAATAGGAACAACTTGAGATGACTTGCATTCTATTGTCATTACATAAGAATGCTTTTACGTAATCCTTGCATACACAAAGACATGCTTTCAGCTTTTATATTTACCGACCTCTTCATTAAGTATGCTTTCACAGTTTAGTATAATAAATTTATACACAGGGTGATTGCAAATAGGTTTAATAGCTTTAAAAGCGAATGTATAGCACACGTAAACCTTTTCTTTCTTGTATTTTATTTTATGTTAGAATGTAACAGTACAATAACGTCTGTTAGTACCAAGGCTGCATAGATAATAAACAATTTGTTTATTTCTAAAAACATTAATTTTTGAATCATCATTTATTCTTATGTCCCCAAGATGGTGCAAAGGGCGTCCACAGTACGTCGCCATCCCGAGCGGTCTTGAGCCTCGCGCTTTACTTCGCTCCACGTCATTCCAACTGCCTTCACTTCTGCACTGATCGTCCGCCGCCAGGTTTGCTTCGGCCACGTCTTCGCTTTCTTGAGGATTCCATTCTAGGGCTTGCCTTGATATGTGATCAGGGTACCTTCGGAGCGTGTGGCCTATCCAGTTCCACTTGACGTTTGATCTGCTGGTCGATCGGCATCTCACCGCAGCGTTTCCAGAGATCTACGTTGGAGACTTTCTCAGGCCAGTATATACCGAGAATACGTCGAAGACAGTTGTTAACGAAGACTTGGAGCCAACACGTGATATCCTTGGTGACCTTCCACGTCTCGCATCCATATAGCAATACGGTTTTCACATTGAACTGGAATATTTTGAGCTTAACTCTCCTAGTCAGTTTCCGTGATTGCCATAAACAGTTTTTTGAATAGGGTGTACTATACATTAATCAACAGAAATTGATTTATATATTTATCTAAAGCTGTGATACTTATAATCAATCATCCTGTATAATCATTTTTAATAGTCAGTTATCGTCGTCGCTTCTTCCCATAAACACCCACTGTAAATCATATGTTTCTCCTAAATATATATTTATGGTGGTATATACCATAAATATATATTTAGGGGGTCAGCGATCCAGTTTGGTATTATGTTACGCAGAAGACGCTTCTGTTCATCCTCTGGAAGCTTCTTTGTGAGCAGTGACTATCCTATATAATTAACCCTTTCCACTCCAATGTCGAGTGTCACTCGACACTGATTTTGTTCCACAAGCTCCACTGTCGAGTGATACTCGACATGGTGTAATACTTCTTTTTGCGGAAAATTTTAAAACAGGAAAGATTTTTGTTACTAAAATGTTTGAAGCACGAATGAATGAAACATATTCTAGAATCGCAAGATACTATAATTCAATTAGATTTTATCGATGCTACATAACAGCCTTGGAGTGGAAAGGGTTTGCACAAAGTGTGAATTATATATAAGACTGTTCAAGGAATCGAATGCGATACCACTGAGAAATAGTATCAACTATATATATATATATATATATATCAATTTAAAGCATTTACATCTGTAATCTATCGCCCTGTGTATTGACTTTCTGATTTTTATAATCAGAAACCATAGAAAAGTTTATAACATGTGGATAACCTTATAAAGACTTTAGTTTTGTGTATCATTTTGTATGGATATGAGACATGAACGCTTTCGAAATATGGTGATATTTTTTTTTTTATATGACCCCCGCTATTGGGGGCCTCTCGTACCCCTATCTGATTTTGGGACAGGGACCTTTTGTACAATATATTTTTTCACATTAATTTTTATTTTTATACTCTTCTCTTATTCTTCTTATTATCTTCCATTCTTTTCTATCTATCATGCTACATTTCTATTCTTTCAATATGGTTATATTAACATAGTCAAAGTCAGAGGAAGAAGCTATATTCAGGCAGCGGAAGAAAGGTCATAGAGACCTTTCAGGGAGGTCTATCAGCTGATGATGATGATGGTGATAAAATAGATATAATTTTTAGCAAATTCTCAACGCCCCCAATAATGTACTTAACAATGTTACCGCAAACAATGGCTTGTGAGATGTTATCCGTCCTACAAGAAGTAGACTCTCACGTTCCGCATACTAACTAATTACATTTTAAACCTTATTACAATTACATAAAGTCGAAAAACGATAAACATATAACTGAATGACGATATTGCAAGATAACAATCGATCTCTTTTAAAGGAATTCGATACAAATGTAAATCGAATTAAAGTTTAATTTTGAATACGCGCGATAAAATAAATTCTGCTTCTGACTGCACTGCACTCGCCCTACTTGTAAAGTCATTGTTGAATATATACGATCAATCACCGGGCGAAGTTTTTCGCTTGTACTACTTTGATGTTATGATGCCCTGGTACTCAACATTCTATTCACATGACATGACTATTTATGTTTTGTTAATAAATAATAATTATTTTTTTTTAATTTTGCGATTGTGGCAACCCTAAAAAAATAAAAGAGGTAGAGAGAGGTGATGTATAATAGGATGATAAATTATAAAAGTATGTAAAAAAACGAAAAAAAAATTGTGATGGATAGATGAAGAAAATTATAAAAAAAAACTGAAAAAAATAATGTGATGAAAACTAAAAGCCATATCCCTAGATAAAAGTGAACGAGAGATCACCTAAAAAGGGTTCCTTCAATAAAAAAAAACGAAAAACAAAGTAATATACCGCCAAGGTGTCTCTAATCGTAAAAATCGAGAATATCTTGAAGTTTTCTTTACGCTTACGATAAAAATTGTGAAGGAAGTCATAAAACAATTTTATTTTCCCATAATAAGCTCGTTTCGGCAAAGATTTGATACGAGTCAAAACAATTAAAAAGGTGCTATCACGTAAATAAATCACGTATAACATAAAGCGTTCCTTGAAAATATAAATATATCTCTAAAACCTTCATCGACATCATAGCAGTCATACGTATACTGTGGCAACAGATTGAACCAACTGAAAGTTATTGACATGTTGTATTCTAATAAAAAAACATTTCGTAGTGATCACTTTATTGATTAAATGTGAAATAAATAAATTAACATTATGATCGATGAATACTGATGGGTGGAAATGTTAAACAATATAAACATTGCAACGAAATAAAAAATATTGTCAAAAGCGCGAAGTTCATACCGGACTGTCAAATGCGAGAAGTTCAAACCGAACTGTCAAATGTCATTATGTTTTTTTTACTTTTTCAAATGTCTTCTCAATTTACTAGTTTTTTTTTCATGAGAACCTACTATAAAATACCGGGTAATTTTATATATAAAATTACGTCTTATTTAAAAAAAAAAGATAAATGTTATCGATTCGCGCTATTGAGATATAGTTTAGAAGCAAAATAATTTGTCAAATGAATCTAGATAAGGTGATTCTATTAAAATATAAGTTAAAAATGTGAATGTAAATATTAAAATATAATATAAAAAGAATCATAAATGTATTTAAAATATTAATAATTTAAACAAACAAGTCAATAACTGTGAATGAAAACTGTGTCCTAGAAATGTAGATAAGGGAAGGAAGACGAAGCACGGAAGAAGATATGTAAGTGAGGAAAATTAGATTTTGTGATGTGCAAAAGGATGGTTTGAAAGAACATGTGAAAGAAATAAAATGTGGAATAAAATTTTAAATATGAAAAATTCATTCATACAATCTCTAATGTCCCTGCCTAAAAAATGGGGGGAACAAGAAGTCCGAGAGGTCCCAAAAAGGGGGGCTTAATATATAAGGTAGTTGGTCACATATATATAAATATATATATACATATATATATATATATACACGAAAGAGGTGTTACATAAATACGATTAAACAAATGCCAAGGAAGTGCTGTTTTACCATTTTTATATATTATATATTTATTTTTTACATTTTTTCGTTGACACAAGATTACAATGTTTCAATTTTTTGAAGCGACATGTATTGAACTATTTTAATTACGCACATAACTATGTCAAGCTTGGTTTAGTTGCACATTTCCCACGTGGTGTACAATTCAAGTTATAATCATGTTGATGCAATGTTCGTAAAAACAACCTCATGCCTGCTTTCAGGTTTTGGCGGGAAATATCTTGAAAATTAAAGTTTTTTTGTTTGTTCGTTAATTAAAATCGTATTTATAATTAAGTATATTGATTTAAAATTAAATAATATACATAGGATTAATAACTTTTATAACAGTTTTTCCAGCTAAACTGTCATACATTTCCCAAAGATATGTAATTCAGTGAAATTTATATTAAGATTAGATTTAGTTAAATTCATACACTAAGGTTTCTATAACACATCTGTAACGTTCGTGTGATCACAAAAGACAATTTATTATTACTTTATCATCATCATCTTCATTCTTTCCTTCATCAGATGTCCACTGTTGGACATATGCGTCCTTGGAGACCTGAAGTAGAAACAATTGCAAGCATACATTTAGCTTTTTGCGACTACCTTTGTATTTTTGTTTGCTGTATCGTAAAGAAATAAAAACAAAAAAAAATCGTCGAAAAATTAAAAAAAATTTTTAAGGGTGAACAACCCTTATCACTTAGGGGTATGGAAAATAGATAGTAGCCGATTCTTAGACCTACTAAATACGCATATAAAATTTGGTAAAAATCGGTCAAGCCGTTTCAGAGGAGTTCAAGTTCGAACACCGTGACACGAGAATTTTATATATTAGATATTCTTCCCAAAAAATATCTGGTTTCGCCAGTTTTCTTTCGAATATTCTTCCCAATTCTTACGCATGATCCTAACGAATGATATGTCAATAAAAATAAGTAATAATATTTTTAATTAAAAAAAAATTGTATTATAATTTGATCGTTGCAAGAGATTTTTCTATAATTTTAAAACACGTAACAGTTTGAAATATTAAATTATTATCACCATATATATAGTATTTTCAATGTATATAAGTAAATAAAATTAAGTGAAGGTAAATAAATATTAAGGTGTCATCACATTAAAGCTGAACCTATTGACGCAACATCTAAATTGCAGTGGAGCACGATCTGTAAGCTCATAACTGCACTGTGACGTCATACAGCTGAATTAGATAGAATTACCAGAAACGTGAGGCCTCACTTATTTGATGTTCAGTGTTTTGTAACGCTATTGATTTCATAAGCGGTGCAGTGTGTTATTACCTTTAATATTCTGTCTGTATAATATTGAAAACTTATTAATACAAATCAAAATAACCTTTGATATTAACCAAAAGGCGAAACATATCATAATCATATCGGCAGTTAGACACCCACTGCAAGGCATAGGCGTCTCCTAAAAGCCTCCTCAATAACCGGTCTTACTCTACTTCAAGAAGCATATCTTCTTCTTCTTCTTTTCAACCGGTGAACACCGACTGCAAGGCATAGGCCTCCCTCAAAAGTCTCCACAAGAACCAGTCTTACTCAACTTCAAGAAACATATCTTTTTCTTCTTCTTTTCAGTCAGTGAACGCAGACTGCAAGGCATAGGCCACCCCCAAAAGCCTCTACAAGAACCGGTCTTACTCTACTTCAAGAAGCATATCTTCTTCTTCTTTTCAGCCAGTGAACGCCGACTGCGAGGCATAGGGCCTCCTCCAAAAGCCTCCAGAAGAAGCGGTCTTACTCTAATTCAAGAAGCATATCTTCTTCTTCTTTTCAGCCGGTGAACGCCGACTGCAAGGCATAGGCCTCCTCCAAAAGCCTCCACAAGAAGCGCTCTTACTCTAATTCAAGAAGCATATCTTCTTCTTCTTCTTTTCAGCCGGTGAACACCCACTGCAAGGCATAAGTCTCCCCCAAAAGCCTCCACAATAACCAGTCTTGCTCTACTTCCAGAAACATAACTTCTTCTTCTTTTTAGCTGGTGAACGTCCACTGCAAGGCATAGGCCTTCCCCAAAAATCGCCACAATCACTGCTCCTGCGCTCTCCGCATCCAGCAACTTCTCGTGACCCTAACAATATAACTTAGACCTTTCTTAGTTTTAAATATGAAAGTATATTATTTAATATAACTTATTTTTTTTTCAATTAGCCCCCTCTATTGCAGACATCTCGTTCCACCCCCTATATTGTTGGGTTGTTCATACTCTTCTTCCATTCTTCACAATCTCTATCATTCTGTTCTTCATTCAATAATTCAATCAATTTTTCTCTTCCACTCTAATATCCTTTCGTCCATCCTCAATAACTGCAGTTTAGTTTATTTATACAATTTATAAATATCATTGCTGATATAACCTATTATACCATACAACACTTTTTATTTGATCGATATTATTATAACTTGTTATATTTTAAGTTAAACTTAATTATAAAGAGTAACTGTATAGAGTTTGACCGGTTCTTCTCAGCAGATAACCATTCCGAGCCTGTTGTAAATTACTGACGGAGTAACTACACTGACCTTTTATATAATTTTGAAAATAATTGACGATGAGGTGCGTGTAAATATCAACTTGAATAAATATATTTAAATTTTCAAAATTAAAATAATAATTAGTTGCAAATATATAACTAAGTGCAAAATTAAAGAAAAGCCGCTATTTTAATTCAAATATCTTTATTTTCCATGTTTCATATAAGACGCTTTGATAGTTTATAGAAAGAAAAATGGAGAAAATTGATCAAATATTTTTTTAATGTTCCACGCTATTGCGGGCACCTCTTTCCCCTATCTTATTTAAGTGATAGGTACGCTTTTTATTTTTTTTATCACTTTCTTTTCTTTTTTTTTTCCATGCTCTTCTGTCATTCTTCACATGACCTATCTTTTTTCTACTAACATTGTACAACTTCTATCTTTCTTTACCTTATAATTACCGTCTATTCATCGCTTTACTTTCTTCACCTCATTCCTTAACATCACAGGTTTTGTTTCGTCATATCTATCGTTAATCAAAACCTACGAAAACATGTTATTTATTTATTTAATTCATTGTACATATTTTTTTCATTTATAGACCTCGCATTAGAAGTAAGAAAAAGACCAATATTTAGCCACTTCCGCACATGCAGTGGTAGTCGTGCAACAAAGTGCACCGCCCACCAGCCCGCTGATAAATGCGTATGCGGCAAACAATGCGAATTACACAACCGCTACCGTCAAATCACTCAACACGTGTTTCACCCTTCCACGGGGCATCTTCAGGAGTTATGTTACACCGATTAGTGCCAAACACAGAGATTGAAGCATTAGACCTAGATATTGCTTGATGTTAAAACTAGATCTACAATGCTACATGCTTGCCTAGAAGAAACTTATTCACTCTTGACTCCTAAGTTATAATTGGAAACAATGACGCCGATAGGTTGTTCTACTCGGCTGTTCACTACAAAAGTATAAGCAAAACACTTAGTGGAAAGGATTTCAATCGTGTATGGATGTCCTGAATCCTTGCGTCTAAGCGGAATAGATAAAAACTCATTCATAGCCCTCTGCAAAACAATTGCAAAATGTGCCATTGAAAGGAACAAAACGCAAACACAATAAATAAATAGAAAATAGATAAAAAAAGGATAAAATAGAACCAAAGTGATACATAAAACTATGACAGAGAATAATTATAGGATAAGTAATAATAATGTAAAATAAAAATGTACAATAAAAAAATGTAAAATGAAAAATGTAATAACAAAAGAGGAAAGAATGAAAGATTGAACAGAGCAAAAAAGAAAAATAGAAGAACTGTAGCATGAAAGATAGATAATAGACCGAAAGAGACAATAAAGTACGAAAGAAGAGAACTATGTGAAAAAATAAATTGCAAATAAAGTCCCTGTCCCACCATAAATAGGGGTATGAGAGGCCCCCAATAGCGGGGGTTATAAAAAAAAAAAGAATCCTTGCGTCTTGTTGTCCGATGGAAGAAAGGAGATGGAGTAATTATTTGGTGTAATTCTAATGCACACTCTCTAAAATGCAGCCTATAGTATGATGTTCCAAACTATGTGTGATAAAAACAAATAGTTGCTATGAATGGTATTATTACTCAATTATAAACAAATTCAAATTCAAATCAAAATTAAAATTATTAATTGTTTCATTATATAAGATCATAACAATAAGTTATAATAGTCAGTTTTATAAATACATTTAAAATACTTTTAAGTTAAACGGATTTTTGATACCCATATTGTGGTGGTTGTGGAAAAATATGTACCTAGTCCGCCATATTGGAACGGCGTCCATCTTGAATTTTATATTTTGACATAATCATTGTGTTTTACTAGTGTAGCCCTTTCATTTGATACCCATATAGAGGGGGTTAAGGAAAAATATGTAATCCGCCATTTTATATCGGCCGCCATCTTAGATTTATAATGTTTTTAATTTTATTATATTATATTGTCATCTAAATTAAATGTGTGTAGCAAATTTCAGATCAATCTGACAGCGGGAAGGTGATTAAATTTCAATTTCTAATTTTGACCCAAATAAATAAACTCCGTACGGGTCGAACTAAATAAAACCGTTTAAAAATTAAGTTTCCGTTAGTTCAAAACGCGCCGTTCACTGAGAAGAACTAACAAGAAACTCAGTGGGGTTTGTCATTTTTTAATTATTTTATTAACAATTAGAAACCCTAAACGTAAAGCAATTTATTTCCAAGTATCTTTGTCGAGAACATAGTCTGAAATAGAATAATAAGCCTTTTAGCAGAACCCATACGTAATAAATTTCTTTAATTTTTCTCTTTCTTCTTTACTAAGCTATAAATTTACCGCGCACAACTCACACACTCACATTTAATCAATAAATAAAGTGTTTATTATAAATTATATTCTAAAATTCAAATTAGATATTAAATTATTATTTATTATCTGTTCTCTCATTCAACGAAAACCATATGACCACGTGGTAAAAACTGCCTTAAGCCTCCCAGAATTCCCAAGAGGGAGAGGGCGTCCAAAAGCTACGTGGTGGTCTAATATCAGAAAGGAACTGGAAGCCCTTCAACTTGATGCAGAGACAACCCAGGATAGAGTGGCCTGACGCAAATTGATAAGGAGACCCGACCCCAAATAAAGGGAAGGAAGAAGAAGAAGAAGATCTGTTCTACAAACTTTGTACTGCCAAAAATTACTAGCCAGTGGCATTGTTATAAAAAAATGTAAAATATTTCAAAGTTATCAAGTCATCATTTTATACAGGCTGATTAGAAATGTAGTTAATTTTTTTTAACTTTTTGATGACAAATTTACACATTAACGTGTTAGCTTTTACAGAAATAAACAGTCAGCCTGTATATGAAGAGTCGATGTCGATAGAAAAGCGTTAGAGGTCATGGGTAGAAAGTTTCCGGACCTGCACTAACTGGTCCTTGGCAATGTAAGGTCTGGAATTGACCTCTAACACGAGATTCCACACGCCGATAAACCAGTCACGATTGTCGCCAAAGCAATTACTATCGAAGATTCTCCGTCTTTCTCACGAGAGAAACACTTGCAATAAATTTAAATAAATCATTTTTGTTATTGTTTAAAAATATGATATATTAAAAAAGCTAATTAACATAAAATATAATTCAGCTAAAAGGTTCTACTGCTAAACCTACATCCAGCGTTTTCAGATGACCCAAAAGTCATCTATTTATTTACCTTGTCATACTGCGTTACACTCATCTATTTATGTTCACCGCCCCAGAACCAATATCAACGACAATCCGTTCTCCTTATTTCAACTATAATAAGCATTAAAACTAAATGAATTATATATGCTTTTTACATTTAATAACAGGTGATCACAGTTGCATTAATTTTCTAGTGTGGATTCCAGAGACCAAGAAAGGAATGTATGTAATGACAATCTTGTTAACTAAGAAAAGGATTAATATTTAGCCACTTCCGCACATGCAGTGGTAGTCGTGCAATTCAATGCACCGCCTGCCAGCCCGCTGATAAATGCGTATGCGGCAATAATGCGAATCACACAACCGCCACTGTCAAATTACTCAACACATGTTTCACCCCTCCACGGGGCATCTTCAGGAGTTATGTTACACCGATTAGTGCCAAACACAGAGTTGTGCGGAAGTGGCTAAATATTGGTCCTTTTCTTACTTAGGATGGACTTCCGCAAAATAACGCCTGATTCCATTAAACCTTGTTAACGTCAATAGAAGATGCTAGATGCAAGCTTCTTGTTTGATTACCAACTCTTAGATTAAAAAAATAAATGATATACTATTGTCATAACCGTGGGTTGTGGATAGGGAAACGCAGACTAGATAAAAATACGCCTTTTAATTTTATAGATTTGCGGCAACGAAACTGAAAGCGATTCTGCCCATATCAGCTCTTTCTCTACTGTTCTCACTATTATGTCATCCTGTTTTTCACTTCTCTTCAGGATGTAGACTGATCTAGAATACCCCCAGTATCGGCTTATTAAACGGTTTTATTTAGTTCGACCCGTACGGAATTTATTTGTTAATTTATTTGGGTCAAAATTAGAAATTGAAATTTAAGCACCTTCCCGTTGTCAGATTGATCTGAAATTTGGTGCGCATATTTAATTTAGATGACAATGCAATATAATAAAATCAATAACATTATAAATCTAAGATGGCCGCCAAAACAAAATGGCGGATTACGTATTTTTCCTTAAACCCCTCAATATGGGTATCAAATGAAAGGGCTACACTAGTAAAACACGATGATTATGTCAAAATTTAAAATTCAAGATGGACGCCGTTCCAATATGGCGGACTAGGTACATATTTTTCCACAACCACCACAATATGGGTATCAAAAAACCGTTTAACTTAAAAGTTTTTTTAAATGTATTTATATAGTCGTCAACAATATTCTATTATGTAATAATTTTGATATTTGAAAGTTTGAAATTAATGGCATTTTCAATTTTCTTGCAAAACAGCTGCGGTATAAAACCTCTGCAGTTTACAAAACTATAATTTGGATACTCGTTCTAATGGATTTTAGTCATAATAACTTTTTAAACCTTTTCTAAACATTTTGTGTGTGACAGCTATATTGACGTTTCATGCCTTCGTGATAATATCTTCAAAATCAAATAAGTACATACCCCAATTATCAAGCAATAAATAATTTTAAACAACATATTTTCTACTATATAATCCATATATAATTTTATACAGTAAATATTTAACGACATCGTATGGAATATGATTATATGAACGCATGACTTCAAGGTATCATTTTGGAAAACTTTCAATTATATAACAACATATATATACGTGTTATGATAAGAAAAAGTTTACGCAATAAAGAGATGACTATGCAATCTGTTTTAATTTGTACATTTGTATAATTTATTAACGTTTCCTCGAATCGATAAAGATGTGTTATAGCTTCATAAAAGATCATACCTTAAAAAGGGGGGTTCCCTTTTTGGTTTTAGGGGGAAATCTTCCAGATGTCTATACCCTGCCTGTATGCGTTATGTGAGATTCTTACCTGCTAAAATCCTCTCGTTGGACGCCCTTTGCGCTTTGTGAGGTACCAAGTACCTCCATTAGAAATATGTTTATTATCACCACAGACCCTTAAGCCTATTTTAGGCCCGCCCAGGTCGTTGAAACCCTAGTGATGCGATCTTTAGTCGCCATTAAGTCGTTGATAGCTTCAACCACTTTTTTTGGTTTAATGGAGAAATCTTCCGAATGGTCAAGGTACCCTACCTCTGGTAGATGTCCAGGGTTACGTTAGATTATTACCCACTAAAACACCCCTGATGATCGCTTTCGTCGCAATATGAGGGACTGCGGTATTTTCCCTCGCGCGTTGCCGTCCAGGGGTATGCGTGGTCCACGCTACCCCCAAAACCATAGTGGTGGTATCAGGTTGGTTCGAGACAACATCATTCCATCTTCACCACAACCTCGCATATGAACTCCCTCAAGACTCCTTCACCGAGCCGTCAATATATTTTTCAAATACTGTACACTTTGAAACATACAACTTTTTACAAGGATTATTTGCAGCTTCCTATTAATATATTCGAGTTAACTTTTTATTTTTTTATTATTACATATATAAATAATTCTTCGAGCTATGTCACTGACATATGTTCTTTCGCGTAATATTCTTATCCAGACGTAAAATATATTATTTAAATTTTATTATTCTTGATTGTACAAGATCGTCTGTTTTAAAACTACAAATTTCTGTTACGTTACATCGAAAATATCTCCATCAACGGAGTCATTAGTCTTCCATTTCTTGCTATATTAGCAAATAATTGTAAGTCACGCTAACAAACGCATCGGTGATATTATGTAACATAATATTAACATCCGGTCCGAGTAACGAACATGTCTTTTATTCCGGATTTAGATTCTCAATGCATTTAAGACTTTATCTGTACTGCTATAGATTAAAAAATCGTATGAAAGGTTATATAAAACTGTGTAACAAATTACTGTTTCAATCTGAGAGTAATGACTTGAAATAACGATGTAAAGGTCGCATCGCATCGCTTCGCACTTCGTTTCGTCTTGAATCGATTCAACATTCGATTTGTCACGTACGAATCAACTTCGTAAATTATTAAAATGAAGATTGAACTATTTTAAATTCAAATTTAATGTTCGTTAATATTCAAACGAACTGACACACGCAATACATTTTTAAAAACATTATTTCGTCAAAGTTTTGACCCATAGACGACTACTAAGACATAGGCCTTCCACGAAATTATCTACGGAGGCATATACCATAATCACCACCCTTGGCAAGCGGGTTGGCGATCGCAGTGATGTATTATGGTACGCAGAGGACGCTGCTGCCCATCCTCTGGAAACTTCTTTCTTGAACAGTGACAAAATAAATACATTTAAAAAACTTTTAAGTTGAACGGTTTTTTGATACCCATATTGTGGTGGTTGCGGAAAAATATGTACCTAGTCCGCCATATTGGAACGGCGTCCATCTTGAATTTTAAATTTTGACATAATCATCGTGTTTTACTAGTGTAGCCCTTTCATTTGATACCCATATTGAGGGGGTTAAGGAAAAATACGTAATCAGCCATTTTGTATCGGCGGCCATCTTAGATTTATAATGTTATTGATTTTATTATATTGTATTGTCATCTAAATTAAATGTGTGTACCAAATTTCAGATCAATCTGACAACGGGAAGGTGCTTAAATTTAAATTTCTAATTTCGATCCAAATAAATTCCGTACGGGTCGAACTAAATAAAACCGTTTAACAATATATTTGTTGCTCGGAATGTGAATTATATAAGATTATTTCCCCGGAATCGAAACCGGGAATATCAGAAATCTGTCCTCCACCACTTGGCTACCACTGCTCACATATACATACTATTATTGCGACATAATTTCAAATTTTAATTAAAAATTGTGATAGACTAAATACAAGAAATAAAAATAAACACATAACGCCTTAATTTTGTCTTTAAGAAGTCAACAAACACTTCTCGGGTCCAAGTGTATGCATATATAATAAAGTTCCACGAGATATTTTAGAGCTTCATTTTCTTAGTATTAAATCGAAATCTAAAGTACCTTATTAAATAAATCATTTATATTTTTAATATAATAATGTAAATATTGAATGTTGTTAAATTTCATTTAAAAGAACAACTGTTGAGTTTCTGGCAGGCTTTCAACAGAGCAGTGTTCCGAGTCGGTGGTAACTTACTGCTTATGTTAAAGTTATCGACGATTCAAAAGTGCATGTAAATGTCTACTTAAATAAAGATATTTTGAATTTCGAATTATTATTTTTTTAAATTTGTAATATTCATTGTTTCATATAGGTTCTGCTGTGTAATTTCAAAACGTGAAAATATTAATATAATGTAGTCGTATTAAACATTTTATTTTATTTAGGTTAATAATAATAAAAATTTATAAAAATAACGTTCTCGGGACATTAAGGCAATATTTTACAACTATTATTCTTGTTTTATTTAATATTAAAAAAAAATCTCTGTAGCGCTTTGTACATAGCCGCGAAATTCAAAATACAAAAAGGCGGAAGGGAGATATTTGACAACCTGTTATATAAAATTTCCATGTCACAGTGTTAATTACCGTATTCCTCCGAAACGGCTTGACCGATTTTTACCAAATTTTATATGCGTATTCAGTAGGTCTGAGAATCGGCTACTATCTATTTTCTATACCCCTAAGTGATAAAGGTTGTTCACACTTAAAAATTTTTTTTAATTTTTTTAACGAAATTTTTTCTTTTTATTTTTTTATGATACAACATACAAGAATACATACAACCATAAATTTTCACCCCTCTACGATCAACCCTTATTTTTTATTTGATATTTAAAAACTTTTTTTTTGCAAAGCAACGTTTGGGTCAAGCTAGTATGTATACATATAAAACTACCAAACCTACCAAATTTCATTAAAAAAAAACTACTGTTAAGTTTCAGGTTCTTCTCAGCATATTAATGTTCCGAACCGGTGGTAGCTACTACTTATATTAAAGTTATTGACGATTCAAAAGTGCATATAAATTCTTAATTAAATAAAGATTTATTAAATTTGAATTATTCATATTTGAGACAATGATAGTTTTGAAATATACAAAAGTGAACATACAACCTTCCCGGTTCTCGCCAATAGTATTATAATTGAAGGAAGAAAAAAAAGAAAGTGTGTCATAGGTTTTTTTTTTCGGCAGATTACTGTAATTAAAATTTATGCTAAAAGTGGTGAAAGTGAGCAATTCATTAATACGCAGAACAAGCGTTAAATTTATAATCAAGATGCGCGAGTGTAAATTTAAAAAAAGAATACACTTTTTTTATAAACACCTACAATTTTTATTTTGAACACGAACTAACATCTTACGAAGTATGTCAACATTATATAACTCTGCTGAAAATCATACAATTTCTTTTCGGCAGAAATATCAGTGCTGACCAAAAGGCTTTAGTGGGTTCCACTGGTTTAAGGTGATAATACGCAGAGGGCGTCTACCCTGAGACCACTTTTAAAGCAGCGAAGTTCCAGGGCTCCCGGGGCAACCTGGGCTGGCGTTATGTACTACTATTTTACCGGATTGAAAGGCCGCCGAGCTGATAAGATCACTTCGTTGAATAATATTATGACGGACAGATATTGCCGCATACGCATTTATCAGCGGGCTGGCGGGCGGTGCGACTCTCACCAAAAACGAGCTGTCAACCGTTTAGTTCCAGATGAGATGATGTACTAAAGTAATGCAAAATATTTTGAAGAGAAAAGAGAGAAATGAATGGAAGATATTAAGAAAAATGAGAAAGGAGCATGACAATAATCATGTTCAGTTAAAAATTATTAATTGTATAAATAGTCCATGATTTACCATGGTAGGAGATATCGAGATATCTTCAAAAATGTATGTCATAAAGATTACGTATAGAAAAATTATACTGTATATCAAATATGTTTATCGTAAGTAATATTATTTTGAGCTTTTTATTAAACGGTTTTATTTAGTTCGACCCGTACGGAATTTGTTTGGGTCAAAATTAGAAATTAAAATTTAAGCACCTTCCCGTTGTCAGATTGATCAGAAATTTGGTACACACATTTAATTTAGATGACAATAAAATATAATAAAATCAATAACATTATAAATCTAAGATGGCCGCCGACACAAAATGGCGGATTACATATTTTTCCTTAACCCCCTCAATATGGGTATCAAATGAAAGGGCTACACTAGTAAAACACAATGATTATGTCCAAATTTAAAATTCAAGATGGACGCCGTTCCAATATGGCGGACAAGGTACATATTTTTCCACAACCACCACAATATGGGTATCAAAAAACAGTTTAACTTAAAAGTTTTTTAAATGTATTTATTTCAGTTGTAATTATATCATATTAATTCATCAAAGTAATTTAATAATATAAGTAATAAATAACAAATTTATAGAGGCGATGTGTGAATGAAAGAAAACAGTATACAAGGGAATGTAAAGAATGAACGAAGGTATAGTAAAAGAACTTGCGATAAATGACAGAAGAGGACAATAATAAAACATTCTACTTAAAAATTAATCAAAAGAGAAGTCATATATTTAAGATAGAACAACGAGATACCCCCAAAAAGGAAGGACATAAAAAATTTACCCTATTTAATTACAAAATCCCAGACAACCCCATAATTCAAACAAGCACAGTTGTTTAAAAACAAATGAAGCATGACATCAATTGCTTCACGCTTCATTCACTTTCAGTGTAAACAGAAAGGTTAATCTACTTCATATTGTTAAAGTACATCTAACTTGAAATCTTCTTCAATTGTATTTCATTGCACATAGCTCTATTGTTTTACAGTGATTTTTATCTATACATGAAAAATAAAGGCGCTTATGAAATTTCGTTTCATTTTTAATTATTAAATATAAATAAGCTGTTAGATGTTACAATAACGTTATACAGGGTGATTGGTTATAGAACTAAATGTGTTAAAATGGTGAATGTATAGCTTACTTGTTATCAATTAATGTTTGATACAACCTATCTGAAATCAATAGTTTTACTTCATATTAAAATTATATTATTATTTACTATCTAACCCTGAAGGTGTACTACGAAAAGTGATCATCCTGTATAATCCGCGTATTAATTTGTGTTTAATTATTTCAAATTTCATATTACGAGATATAATTACATACGACATCTAACATGCATATGTTCTATTTAAATTAATTATATACAAAAACTCGTATGACGAATACTAGTAAAATAAATTTTAATGTGTAATTTATATATATATATATATATATATATATATATATATATATATATATATATATGTATGTATGTACAAATATATATATGTGTGTGTGTGTGTGTTTCTATTAGTTATGGTCTATTTCAAATAATGTCGTTGTCATTTCAGCCCATAGACGCCCATTGTAAGACATAGGCCTCTCCCGTATATCTATGAGGTTATATATCATATTTAGTTGGGAATCCACTAGGTGGACGACATAGTTAAAGTCACTGGATGCGAGTAGCGTGGGATCAATGCCTCTCAGTGGGAGTCAATCGGCTGAAAAGGAGAAGAAAAAGAAGCCTCCTGCTGCCAGGAAAGCACCAGCTAATATACATAATTACCAGCTAATATATAAAATTCTCGTGTCGGTGTTCGAACTTGAACTCCTCCGAAACGGCTTGACCGATTTTTACCAAATTTTACATGCGTATTCAGAATGTCTGAGAATCGGCTACTATCTATTTTTCATACCCCTAAGTGATAAGGGTGGTCCACCCCTAAATTTTATTTTTAATTTTTTAGACAATTTTTTTGGTTTTTATTTTATTATGATACAGCATACAAAAATACATACAAACCTACATTTTTTTGCAAAACAACGTTTGCAGGATCAGCTAGTATATATATATATGGGGGGATATATCATAGTCGTCACACTTAGGAGTTGTATTGGCGATCGCAGTCTAGTATTATGGTACGCAGAGGAAACTGCTGTTCATCCTCTGGGAACTTGTTTATAAACAGTGCCAATCCTATGCACAAAGAGTGAATTATTTGTAACTCAAGAATCGAACCCGCGACCTACATCAAGTCTCATTCCTTCATCTATCCGCCTTTTTGTAATGCATGTGTTTTTATTGACATATGTATGTTAGTGATTATTATACATATAATCTTAACCGAATTATGCGAAGATATATAGATATGTATTAAAAAACGTTACGAACGTTTCTAAATAAACTATAATAGATGTAAAATTTATGTTTATCTTACCTATAACAGGTTTATGTAACCAAAAGTTAAACGTCGTATAAACCGCTACTCGAAAGGTACAATTATAGTAAAAGTTTGTTGAAACATCACTGTTCTATAGATAAATACATTGAATTTCGTTAATCGACTAACAACTTTTAGTGAAAATCCACTAACTAATAAATGTAAATTGATTTGTTTGAATTGAACAATTCAATTATATGCCATTATATTTTGTTAAGAATGTAACCTTTTTAAAAAAAAAACCTTATAATTTTTAATTATGTTACTATATATGTAATTTCTGTGTTCAATATTTAATCTGTGATCTATGTCCACATTGATATGTGAGCAGTGGTAGTTCAGCGACTGACGTGATCGTAGGTCGCGGATTCGATTCCCAAAATAAAAAAATATTAATCACACTTCTCACAAACATATTTCCTGAGGATGGATTGCAGCGTCCTCTGCATACCATAATACCACACTGATCGCCAACCCACCTCCCAAGTGTGACGATCATGGTATATCCCCTCCCATAGATTTTTTTTTATGGCCCCCGCTATTGGGGGCCTCTCGTACCCCTATCTTTGGTGGGACAGGGACTTTATGGGCAATTTTATTTATTCACATCATTATTTTTTTATTTTCATTTTCTACTTTCATACTTGACATAATCTTTCATTCTATTATTTTATGCCACAATTCTGCTTTCTTTCCCTTTTGCTCTGTTTATCTTTCTTTCATCCTCTTTTCATTTTACATTTTCTTAATTTCTATTTTTATTGTATCACATTTTTATCTATACTATATCACAGTTTGATGTTATTTTATTTTTTTAACTTGTCTTGTTAGTTTTTATTTTTTGTCTATGCCTAACTTTTATTTCTTTCTATTGCATTTTGTGTGATTCTTTTGCAATAAGAGAGGAATTCTTCCCTGATATCCTTTCCGCTTATCAGGGAGGCTATTGACTCCTCCCTGATTTCAACGCCAGACCGGCACTCGAAGCCGAGCCCCCATAGATATTGGGAGAACCTTATTCCTGACAGCAGGAGTCTTCTTCTACTTCTTTTAAGCCAATTGACGCTCCACCAATGGAGGACCCACGCCGCGTCTACCAGCACCTGGTCACCACTCAAGAACACTTCGGCTTCAACGGCCATTTCGGTTCACAAGTGATTTGCTACACCAACTGCCACTTAAGACAAATAATTCTTCAAGATACGTCGGTAATCTTGGTTCTTATATATCTAATTCGATCTCGCAGCTTAACTCCGAGCATAGCTGTCTCTATTGCTCTCAGGGTGTCCTTGCGCCTTTTTATGTGACCTCATCTTTATTATAAATCCTATATACATAATAATATAACCAAATATTTGTACTAATTTCTATTATCTGTGTTAATTATAAATCAATAAATATACGTATTATTTTAAAAAAATTATAATTGATTACGAAAAATGAAAGCGGCTGTTAATAATATTAAAGTGTAATTAAATAAATTATAATATTTAATCCAAAATTTTAATGATCATATATATGGACCATAATATCAAATAAATATTTTACACGGACAAATAGATTGTCCTGTTTATATATATAATACAAAAAAGGAGCCAAGTTCCTAGATATTTTGAGATAGTTATTATCATTTGTAATTTTTCGAGAGCCGCAATTAAATGCGTATTTAAAAGTAATACAAAAAGTTGTAATCTGAAGTTATATTGACAATTTATGCCAATTAACTTTCTTATAACATTTGATCAACAACCTACTAAGTTTCTCTACACCACCTTTAGTTGACTGGTAGAAAATGCCTAAAGGCTTTATTCCGCCTTTACAAATTTTTTAAAAAGGATAAATAAATACATAAACATTTAATTAAAAATGCATAATATATATATATATATATATATATATAAATATATATATATAAATATATATATATATAAATATATAGTCATAGATACTGAACATATATATATTTTACTTGTATTGTTTTTTTTTAAATTTAGTGAATAATTGGTTACAGCTGATATCAGTAATTCTTTTAGACATTGGCAAGGGAATACTGTTCGAAATTTGAATTTCGGGTTAACATATTTTTTTAAAAATGAAAGGTTAACTATGTTACATTTATCAAGATCTATAAATATCTTTGAAAGAGCCGAATATGGCTCGAGGGCCGTAGGTTTATCGCCCCTGATATAATATAATAGAATTTTTTTACTTTTTTTCGCATGAATAGATGATAGATAATAAACATCTGATTTTATGTTTATTTATAAATCAGTAAACAACATTATTATATATACAGATGAGGAGATACGAAAAATTGACCCAAGTGACCAACCTGTATTTTTATTTAAGGTTAATAATGATTATTATTTTATTTTATTCTATACTTACTGCATCTATATCATTATTATACCTTCTTTACTGTTGTACATTAAAAATTTAGTTTTGTGTAATTATGCCATTTTTTTAATTTTTTTGGTAGGATAAACATTCAATATTATTCAAAAAACAACTTTATATACAGGATGTTAATATATTGAATAAAAATAATCTGTATACTTCTAGTTTTCGTCTTCAAATAATAAAATAAAATTAATATTAAATATCCAAGAACACTACACTGATATTAATGTGTGGAATTAAATGTCGATGCTCACTCAGGAAGCTAATTATTGTCGCGCACTCTTTATAAAACTATATTTGTAAAGAGCAACTGTTGAGTTTCCCGGCTCTCAGCAGAACTGCCTTCGGAGCCTGTGGTAGCTTCCTGTAGAACTGACAATACCGATATTTTATGTTTGATGATTCGAAAGTACTTGTAACAGCCTATTCGAATAAATAATATTTTGATTTTAATGCATCTGCTTATTGGTGACTTTTTTATATATCAATAATATTTCAACTTCAGATTTTACATATGGTATCAACAGTATAAAAAAATGCAAGTAGTTTTTTTTTTCTGTTATATACTATTAAAAATTAACCAACTTTCTAAAAATATATAGGTAAATAAAAAAAACTTATGTGTATTTGTATAAATCCAATGGAATATATATATAAATTTCGTGCACGTGTATTTAAATAAAATAATATAAAATAACTTACCCTTGATTTTATTTTCTTTACTAAAAACACCGGGAAACTGAACTACAAAATGAAAAGAAAATTACAATCACAACACAAAAATCACTACGAATTAACTGGCAGATGTTCTGAGATCAGCGATTCCTAAACTTCAAATTATTAAAGAAGTTTTACTCTGTTATTGCAGTTGAAAAAATGGTACTAAAACACATATTTATTATTAGCTTCAAAAAGCTCCCGAAGTTTGGCAAACACTGTACCTGACTCCCTGCTGACCCCTTTTCGTAAACAACGCGCTTAGCTCGAGTATAGAAAGCGAATGTACGCGGGCGGTTCAAAGAACACGCTTATAACCTCTCCGAAACCTCCACCTCTGCTATATGGTGAGCTCTCAATAGTGTGACGCAACTTGCGAAGCGAGGTCAAGTTACAATGGATGTATTTCGCACATTCCGGGGGGCGAGACTGACATCAATTAATGAAGATTCGGTAATTACTTCAAATGAAATGCATAGCTTCGCACACGGCGCTTGCGCAAAGCCTTTGAGACGTCCAACGACAGAAGGCTTCATTAATAGGTATACACTAAACAACAGAAGAATTTGTTAATTTGATATCAAAGCGCTTGATCTTTACTGGTTAATTGAAACTGTAGTTTCCTTCGTGCCTCAACAATATAAGTTTCACAGCTGTGATACTGTGGGAACGTATGGTATTGTAAAAATCACTACATAATTATTCTCATATTTTGGAAATAGTGACAATTGTTTTTATTAACAAAAGACATCAACGCGCGCGTAAATTAGTGACATTCATCAATTTAATTTACAGTCGTATGATTTAACAAAGTAATCTACATAAGTTATTAGTTTACACGCTTTAAATGTGTAACATATTTTTTGGCAAAAACCTTTAAGGCTTTTACACTTGTTTCGCTCCGTATTATTAATCTTAAATATGTTGCTTTTATTTATTTTCTGTATTACAATATGAAAGACTAATAAAACATTAAACGATATTCAGTAAACTATCATGCTTCTCTTATACACAGAGAGGTTAGTTATAAGTTTAAAGACTATACAGGAATAAATACAGAGCTTATTAGTCAACAAAGTGCTTTAAAAAGTGTTCTCTCTGAAATATGTTACATTAATTTATTTTTTTCTATTGCATTGTGACAGGCCAATTACTTCTGCCAGTAAAAAGTCTACAGGTACAGGTTGTAAACAATAATTAATTTTAAAATGCAGTAATCTGAATTTTGAAAAAGCTTTTTCTTACTACATTATAATTATATTATCTTTATTTTTTCTAAATCCATTGAATTTTAAATAAAGTTCATAATTACAAAAAATAAACTATAAATTCACAAGTTTAAATCTATTACAACTTTAACCGATTACCTGTATATAAATTGATAAAGACCAAAAAAATATATTGTGCACCAGATATATCGTGTACCATAAGAATAAAGTCTAATGTCTTTTTAAAATAAATAAGTCAATAAATAAAGTGTTCACTTTAATATACACTTTATTCTTTTATATTCTTTATTCAACTGCAACATATGTAATAAGTATTGACTATACAAAGGCTATCTAGACTGCAGATCCTAAATAAACATACGTATATCATAGTCTATAAGTAACAATTTTTTATTTATAAATCAAACGTGTTTAAAACCTGATCGGACGAGAGCATAAAGTTGTGGCCTCGTGGTCACTGTGCACACACTTTTCCAGTAGTGTAAGGTTTTTCCCTACGTGGAACTGTCATGGTTAAGATTACGAGAAATCTTTGGAGGAAGCCTATGTATGCTCTCACTCGTGACTCTTAGCGAGAGAAGTAGGGGCAGTAGAACCTGCCGGTGGATGATAACTTTGACAAGAGTGAACGAATGAGAAAATGCTGTCGATATCCGAAGATATGTTAATAAATATGATGAATAGTTTTTATAAATTGTCGACGTTTTTATTGGTTACGTGACCGAATCAAAAATTCACTTTGTGTGTATAGTGTAAAGGCGAGTGCACACTCTAAGTTCGATAATTTTGACTACGTTTATCTGATGCTCTTCACCATCTTGTTCAAGTACTACTATTATCTCGGATAAAATTATTGCCGATAGCCCTAAGGGCTGTTATAGCTTCATCGAAGAAACTTACCTATACAAGTTTATGTGTAGTATAGGTGTTTGTACGGTTCGAAGGGCAGCGAAGACCACTCCGCAATTACCGTAGGATATTGATCTTACCTCGGAGCCTGCCAGGGCGGGGGCGGGCGGCCGCCCAAATCAATTACTGTCATATAAACTTTACACTTACCACTTGTAGTTATTGTACTTAAAATGTTTAGTAGTATTTCTTCATTTATATTTTGAATGCGACTTATACACTTAATTTAATAGAGTTTTTCTTTTTTTACAGACGTCTATTAACAAACTAGCTCTACCCGCGACTTTGTTCGCGTGGAATTCAACTTAAAAAATATATTGTTTTTTTTTCGAGTAAGAATTTTTCTACAATAAAAGAATGCTATATTACCAGCCTTAGTTACTCCTTATTTCATCAGCTACCTTCCAGAATAAGTTCCATCAAAATCGGCCCAGATGTTACAAAGGTTAGCCGTAACAAACAGACAGACAGATAGACGGAAATTTTTATGTAACTTTCGTATATGTATTTTATATATATTCATAGGTATATAGTTAAGACGGTAATATTACAAACATACACACCAATATTAATATTTTATATTGTATAGGTAAATCATAGTCTATTATATAAATTGAATATATATGCCTTAAGTATGCGATGAATGTTCGTACAAGCGGTCAATATATATGATTAAAAGTAAAATAAAGATAAGAATTTTCATAAAAGTAATACATGATTTTTTTATTGTGAAATTTAACACATACATCCTTGTAATCATATCGCAGAACTGTAATGCAATAGAAAATCGAATCTCAAGTGCGCTCTTGTCATTTTAACAAATCGATTCGATATGAAAATGAGTAAAACAATAAATCAACTTACAACACACTTGTAATTTCAACGTTGATCGTTTACTTGATTCGTTCAAATTGCTCGTTCAATAATATATTCCTTCTGTTCCGCAGGAATTCATTTTTTATCATTTACAGGCGAAGCATTTGACCTCAGTCTCACCTGATGTTAAGCGACGAAGAGGTACATGCTTGCTTAGATGAAACCTTTCCACTCTTAACTTGAAAACTCCTAAGTTAGCTCTTTACGTTAAAATAACTGACGATTCAAAGGTGCGTGTAAATGCTTACTCGAATAAATATATTATGAATTTGAATTTAAAAAAATGTCAAAAGTATCTCTGATAACAAACCATTTCTTTTTATTTTTTTACATCGACTATTCGCGAAGCCTTTAAGCTCTGTCTCGCCTATAGTACATGCATGCCTAGAATAAACCTATTCACTCTCGTCTTGAAGATTCCTTAATTATAATGACATCAATAGCTAGTTATATCACTTATTCAAGTAACGTGGAGTTGGAGAATGATCTCAGGACTTCATAAATGAAAACAGATAAATAATTTGTAATAAACAAAATAAACAAGATTGATAAAATAGTTGTGATAATAAAAATATAAATCAAGTGTGATGTAGGTAGTAAGATATATATAAGAATTGAGAATAAACAAATTGTTAAACAAATTAAGAAAGGGACTAATATATAGCTACTTCCGCTATGCAGCAGTAGTTGTGCAATGAAGTGCACCGCCCGCCAGCCCGCTGATACATGCGCGTGCGGTAAACAATGCGAAACACAACTACAACCGTTAATCTACTCTACACGTGCATCACCTCTCCACGGGGCATCCTCAGATGTTAGATCGTCTCCTGGCGGCGGGCGGGCGGACGGTGCACTTCATTGCTCGACTACTGCTGCATAGCGGAAGTAGCTGTATATAAGTACCTATAGTAACCCTTTCTTAGTTACGATGGACTTCCACGAGGTAACGCCTGATTCTATTAGATGTTAAACAAATGTTTGAAAGCTAGTAGAACTGTGGAGGGAAGACGAAGGAAGTGAGGAAATGTATGGATGGAAAGTATATAAAGTAATGAGAGATTAAGTGAAGGAATTTCAAAAAAGCGTAAAAGTAGGAAAAACCATTAATAGCAATAAATTAATAATAATAATTAAAATAATAAAAGAGGGTGATAAAATAGCTCTGATATTAGAAACCTACATTAAATGCGATGCAGATAGTAAGAAAATAAAAGTTATGAATAAATAAATTATTAAACAAATGATAAAAATATTAAAGTTAAAAATATGGAACTCTGTAAAGAAGGTAATGAAAGTGAGGTGATAAAATGAAAGCATGGAATGGAATGAAAGATATTGCGAAAGAAATTAGAAGAAAGAATGAAAGACATTGAGAAGAACGAAAGATCGTGTCTGTCCATGGTAGAAGAGAAGTCAAAAGCCTTATAGATAAGGATACAGAGAATTCTAGCATGTTACTAGAATCGTTTTCAATCTAAGTAAGAAAAGGACCAACATTTAGTCACTTCCGCACATGCATTGGTAGTCGTCAAATGCGTTAACGCATTTATCAGCGGGCTGGTGGGCGGTGCACTTTGTTGCACGACTACCACTGCATGTGCGGAAGTGGCTAAATATTGGTCCTTTTCTTACTTAGGATGGACTTCCGCAAGGTAACGCCTGATTCCATTAAACGTTTTCATTCTAGATGAAGATGTTAAACTGAAAAAAACTTTCCATTTTTTCTACCTAGAAGATGTTTTAAAATAACATTAACAAAACGTATCATTAAAGTGGAACAGTAATCACGTACGTTGCGTAATATAGTCGTAAATTAAAATGCAACTTGTGTTTTATTAGTTCTAAAATCATAACAGTGATATAAATACAATTCCACTTTTCCGCTTTATTGGGAGATGTTATAATCATTAAATTGGAATTAAAATTATATTTTTATATATCAGGGGTGGCCAAACTGCGGCTCGCGAGCCACATGCGGTTCGATTTTCGAATTATTTCAATATTTAAATTTATATAACCTATGTCAGCTGCTGAAAAATGGAAACATATTACTGGTGTATAATTATTATTATCATTCCACCATAACATTAGCGAAATCATAACACCGATCATATTTAACTAACCGGCGTCTTAAGTATTATTAGGAGTGCTGTCATATACGTGTGCCATTATATCCAACTTCAATACGCCTATTTTGTACTTTTATCATAAAATTTCAATAAATATATATTTTTAAATACATTAGCTTGCGTTTTTAATGCATGTAAGAAAAGGACCAACATTTAGCCACTTCCGCACATGCAGTGGTAGTCGTGCAACAAAGTACACCGCCCGCCAGCCCGCTGATAAATGCGTATGCGACAAACAAAGCGAATTACGCAACTGCCACCGTTAAATCACTCAACACGTGTTTCACCCCTCCATGGGGCATCTTTAAGAGCTATGTTACACCGATTAGTGCCAAACACAGAGTTTCTGAGTCTATCAGCGGGCTGCGTGCACATTGTTGCACGACTACCGCTGCAAATGCGGAAGTGGCTGAATATTGGTCCTTTTCTTACTTAGGATCGACTTCCGCAAGGTAAGGCCTGATTCCATTAAATATTTTAAATGCATATTAAAATGAGACTCGTCAAAAACTTTAAATTTCGAACAATGGTTTCAACTATCAAGAAACTTGGCCACCACTGTTAAATACTCTTTATTGTATATCAACAGGATTTTAAAACAAATCAAATGTAATAGACAAAAAAGTGAAGTACAAATAGCGAACTTTTCGACTAACCATTGGGTAGACTTGGTTAATAATAAAAATAGAGGCGGTCATCTAGTGATATAAGGTTTGGTAGATTTTGGTAGGTTTGGTAGGTTTTGGTAGGTTTGGTAGGTTTTGGTAAGTTTGGCAGGTTTGATAGGTTTTGGTAGGTTTGGTAGGTTTTTGGCCCCGTTCTTGGAGCCTCCCGTTGAAACCTTATCATGAACAGACAGGGTCTGTGTTTACATTATAAATAAATCCGATACTCATCTTTCGTCCTTCTCAAAATCTTTCATTCTTTCTTCTCAATTTCAAAAGTCCACAATTTTTTTTACCGCCCACTTTGTGCGCGATGTGTTACTAGAAAATTTTACGACGTCGTCTGTTCTTTTCTTGTCTCTCGTCTTTCGAGACCACTCGTTCTTCTATTGTTTTTTGGAACAGGTACTTTTATTTCACTAAGTTTGTACTATATATTTTAATTATCTTTATTCTTACGTCCGTCACAATATCTGGCATTATATCTTCCTTCTTTCATATTTTCTTTCATTCTCATGACTCTTACTCTGCACTACATTCTACAATATAACATTTTTTATACATTTTATTTTATATGTCTTCTTTTAATTTAACTTTACAATTCTCATTTGATTTTTCTTTTAAAGCATCTATTTACAATTCCAATTTTTGAATATAACTTCTATCTATACCATAGTTATTTTTTATACCTGTTTAATTATTTGCGGTACCTTAATTTTTATTTATTTTAATTACCTTCTTCGTCATCTATTTTTAAACTCGCGTTTTAGAACAGACACTTCATGATTTATAAAAAAGCACATAAAGGCTTCCATAACATTGAAAAGTTCTCTAAAAACTCTCATGCTTCTCCTACATACAGGATGATTAGTTATAAGTGTGACAGCTGTACAAGTATGAATACATAGCGTATTAGCCAACTAAGTGCTTCGAAGCTTTTACACAGACTTCCAGTCACCCTGTATAAAGTGATCACTCTGAAATATATTACAATAATTTATTTTTTCTATTGTAATTCTACAGGCCAGTAACTTCTGGCATTCCAAAGTCTCTGTGTTTGGCACTAATCGGTGTAACATAACTCCTGAAGATGCCCCGTGGAGGGGTGAAACACGTGTTGAGTGATTTGGCGGTGGCGGTTTTGTGATATGCGTTTTTTGCCGCATACGCGTTTATCAGCGGGCTGGCGGGCGGTGCACTTTGTTGCACGACTACCAATGCATGTGCGGAAGTGGCTAAATATTGGTCCTTTTCTTACTTAGGGTTGACTTCCGCAAGATTTAATATTCTAAAGTCTGTAGGGGACAGATAGTAAACAATATTTTATTTTAATATGTTCTAATTCGAATTTTGAAAATTTTCAGTGTATTCTTCATCGTTGTCATTTCAGGCAAGAGACGCCCACTGCAAGGCCTAGGCCTCCCCCAGAGATATATATGAGGTGCTATAACATAATCACCACGCCTGGTTGGCTATCACAGTGCGGTATGATGATACGTTTGGAAGATTACAATTACTTTTATTTTTGCTTTATACATCTATTTGTTTTAGTTTTATATAATTTTGTTTTCTTATTATCTATACCACAGTTAATTTTTAACCGAATTTTAAAACCATCACAGTTTATTTAACTTTTCTTTCGTTGTTAGTTTTATTTAAATTATTTCAATAATTAAATTATATACCCTTTTTATACTGATTCTTAGGTCCTATGAACTTTCTACATGGTTACTTCCTCGATTCTTTCTTGAAAACAAAACTGGTAATCTCTCTGCACTAAATACGAGACAGCCGGTGATGAAGTACACCACGGTCTGGTCCACTCTAGGGTCACAGTTTCACGAGAGCCTTGAGCTTAAACCTGTTAAGGTACTCGGAGAATCCCTGATACCCCGTTAACATCTGGACCAGGACCCTGTTTAGCTCAACCTGACGAAGCACCAGGTAGGTGTACTACACATTAATCTATAGCATTTTTATTTTTTGTTTTCGGGGGGGGAAATCTTCCGGACGTTCAAGATGTCCCGCCTCTGGGGGGAGGACAGGGGTATGTGGGATTCCTACCCACTAAAACCCCCCCGGTGATCGCCCTCGGCTCTATACGAGGGATCGCTGTATCTCCCTGTCAGGGATCGCCACGCGGTCTTCCCTCGCGCTGTGCTATTCTAAATAGCCCGTCAGGGTATGGTTCACGCTACCCCCAAAACCTTCGTGGTGCAATCACGATGGTTGCCGCAGCTAATGGGAGTTTAGGGCCCCCACCCTAAACTCCCATGGTAATCTACAGGCCTTGTGCTATCTATTCACCCCTATACTTTTACACATATAACTAATCACCCTGTATAACGATTGCAGCACAAATACATTATATTATACACTCTTACCTACCAGTTTTATATAGTTTTTCTACTAGACTTTGATTGGCCAATAACATAACAGTACATAATCTATTAGTGCAATACAAAAATATTTTGTCCAATATGACAATCAATATATTAATTCTAAATTTGAAAATATTCATTTCGTAATCTTATAAATATATACATAGTGTGGTTAGGAAATATCTTTTAGTCACAAGTGTATGTATCATTGACTTTAATTTTTCTATATGAATAAGAAGGTTGTATTACAAGTGATTTAAGAACATTCGAACACAGTTTAAATTCCTTCCAAACACACTAAGTTTTCTCTAATACTTTTATAATGCGAACAGCGGAGGAACAACCTACCAGGGTCATTGTTTCCAACTATAACTTAGGAGGCTTCAAAACAAGAATGAAAAGGTTTCTTGGCAAGCATGTAGCATCATAGACCTCGTCATCGCTTAACATCAGGCGAAACAGAGGTCAAATACTTCGTCAATTGCTTACGAAGTGTACAAGCTATGCTTTCTTCTTCTTCTGATAGATGCTATCTGCAAGACATAGACCTCCTGGGCTGCCGGCATCAAGCACAATCACGCAACCTTAACTATATCCTCGGTCCACCTTGTGACGGGCTTCATAATCGCCACTCGAGGAACAACGGCCATCGCTTGCACGAGCGATATGCTCTTATACTGTCACTTCGGACGGAAAATTCTTCTATCTACATCATAGTTCCCCAAACTTTTTTGTGTCGTAGACCCCTTGCCATGTTTTTCCGTGTTGGGTAGACCCCTTACTTACCCGATATTGATTTCCTGTAAATTTCTAACTGTAGTGAAGTTTAGTGTTAAAACACATGTTAATTTATACATTTATTAGGTTTTTACAAGTTCAAAATGTATTGCGACCACAAAGCGAATACCAACATCTATCAACTTACACAATTTTATAAACATATACGAGTATAATAATTTTTTTACTTCATAGATACTTTTATAAATAATATAAATGTTTTGATATTATAAGATAGTATGATGTAAGTAAATAGGTACTATCAGTGTATGTGTTGAGATTCACTATCGTGGACCCCCATTTTCATTTCATGGACCCCCAAATTTTTTTTCGCTGACGTAGACCCCTTGCAGGTTGTCATAGACCACTTCGGTAATCACTGATCTACATCGATGACCTTGGTATTTCTGAGGATATCCTCAGTTTTGTTTCGATCTCGCAGCGAAACTTCGATTGCACCCTCTCCATTTCTCTTTAGGTGACCTTGATCCAAAAATATTGACGAGATAAATATTCGATGAAATAATATAAATTTGCATATAACATATAACGCAAAACTTCTTTGACATTTTTTAAATCAGACAACAAGCTTTCTCAGCATTAATTGCCACATTATTGTAAAGGATTATACATTTGCCATAGAAATATTACTAACATACATAATAAAAATAGAGATTTTTTTTCCATACAAATGACTTAAAAATTAGTAATTTTAAATAATAGTTTTGATAATTTTGTACTAAGTTTGTATGGACTCCGGAGGGTAAAAGCCTCCTCCAAAGCCTTCCATTTTACTCTATCCTTAGCAACCTGGAGCCACACACATGACTTGCCGTAGCCACGATCTCGTCAGCCCATCTGGCAGAAGTTCTGACTCTCGCTCTGGTACCTCATGGTCGCGTCCATTTTAAAACCCTTTGTGTCCACCTGTTATCAGCGAACTTCGCCACTTGACCAGTTCCACTTTCTTTGGAGGGAATAGGTAAGTGCGTCTGTTGTACACGTTTTTGCTGATGGCTGTGTTCCTTATTTTGTCTTTTAATTTGATATCCAAGTAGCTTCTCTCCATTCTTCTCTGAGTGGTTTAACTTATGGGTCTAACTAACTTATATACCTTTGTAAAAAACGAACTTAAATAATAAATTATGATTTACTTTATATTTATCTATTTGGTAAACGTTTATAGTTATATATATATATATATATATGTATATATATATATATATATATACATATATATATACATATGATATCATTTATGCTAGTAACCTAAAGTAATTAAGTATTTTTCTTGTGTTATCACTCGAAAATATACAAATAAAGGTAATTATTATAAATAAAATAATAAATGATAAATTCAAAATAATTTACTTGAAAACGCACCTGACGCAATCATATTTCTGTGACGTAAACATTTAAAAATGATTATAAAGATGCGCTTCCTAATATGACCCTAAATAAGAGGTGCTGATGTGCAGTAATTATTAAGTCCAGTCATATTTACATATATATGCAATATGTTTCTTAATAGACCGCTCTCTATATGTTAATTATGTTATAATAAGTTTTACGTAACATTACGGAAGGCGTACGGTATGATTAGTGACTAAAAAATTTTAATATACATAAGCTTGATTCTTTTGTTCACAAATTACTACCTACTTTTTTTCGTTACCCCATTTCTTATACTATAGTTTTTTTTATTTATTTTTCAATCTCCTTCTCTTATCCATTTCAATCTTCGCTCTGTCTATATGCATCATTATTTCTTACTTTCTCTTGTCTTTTATTAACAATACATTGATAAATCGCCTTCGATTCGCGACAATTTTCGATGTTTTATATTTACTATTTCTATGTTAATTTGTTTTTATAAGATTTTTATTAATTCACATCATATTAGGGGAAGCGGAAAGTAATGTCGTTTCTACGCATGTCGACATTTGATTGTCATTTGGTAGAGTTACGTAGTTTAAAGACGTTGTATGGCAAAAGGTTGTTGATAACGAAGATGAATATATTGTTTATTAGAAATATAAACTTGTTAAAAATGTAGTCGTGTGAATTTAACTTATGAAAGCGACATTACTTTCCGGTCCTTCTAATACATATATCTAATACAATTTTAATTTTGACTTATTTTTCTAAATACAATGTACTTTACAGTTTATAAAATCTGAACTAGATTTAATATTATTATATTTACATTTTTAAGGCCCCCATCCTCTCCATCTTATTCTATGACAAAGACTTTACATCAGAATTTCTTCTATCTCCCTCTTCTGTCATCCTTTACGCTCTCACGGCTTGCACTTGCATAACATTCATGCATCGCCTCCCATCCTTAACCACATTTCTCGCAAATTCCATTTTTAAAAATTTTTACAATTTTAAATATGGAAATTGCGAATAATATTTTTTTTTAATTTTCCTTCCATATTTAATATTTTAATTAACACGTTTTTATTCACAATTAAAATTTTATCCTATTTTCTTATCACGATTTATTTATTGCCTGTATCTATCTGTCTGACCTAAATTATATCGTCTCTCATGAGACCAGCGATGCTACCTCTGGTGAGTTTTTCTTCCAACTCTGTCTCACAATCCTATAAATATATATATATATATTTATGGCAACCATAACGGATTAACAATTTTAATTGAGTATTTTTAGGCATACAGCCTTGAAGGTTGCGCACCGGAAGAAATATTTTCAAATTAAGAACGCTTTTGGTGTCTAAAGTCACTTATCAATTCAATTCTTTTTTTATTTTCTGTATGTGATCTTTCTACAATATTCTATACGGTAAAATTTAATGTTGTATCACTTATAAAGTAACACATAACATTACCATTATTCATAATGTAACTTTATATATCATTTTAACTTAAGTGTACTGGTGGAGTATCTATATAAATAAATTCAAGGCGCTATATGCAGGCTTTTAACCGGTTCTATTGTAAATCTATGGAAGAGGTCTATGTCTGGTCTGGGTTCTTTTCCAACACCAGAATAGATGACGTAAAAATGGCCATATGAAAAATAAAATTTATGGTTGCTGTTTTTTTTACTTCATGTTACTAACTCTTTCAAGCAAATGTGTATGGTATTACAATATATATACATATAATGTCTATATCTTAACTTGTATTGTGTTTCTCTATATGTGAGAACATTAAACAATTACTATTTACAACATTGTAGAAAGATCAGGCCATATCAAATAAAAATAAACTAATCGAAAGAAGATTAAAACTTTCGACTTTAGGTACCATAGGAGCTCTTAAAAATACTCAAATAAAATTAATAATCTTTTATGGACAGTTAATTATTTAGAGATAAAGACTCTATCCGAAGGTTGTTTACTTCTGTAGATCTTCTGTTTAAAAGAGAAAGAAAATACACCAATACCTCGCTTTGCTTGGTTTCGTTTTGCGTTTTATTCGAAGTTGCGTCGCTGCTTAATTAGTACTAATTTCCACTGCCCGTCGTTAGATTTTCGAGGTTGCGTTGTTTTGGGTCCGATCCTTTAATATTTTTTTATATTTTCTTTTTTTTTTCTAAAATATGGCAACACTTTTGTTTCTAATTGCGCCATGCCATCAATACTCGGGGATTCCCTTTCTAACTAAAAACAACGCAATTTGAATACAGTTATATTTTCACTTTGTTTTGCTAATTTTAGAGTTAGAGACGCAATTCAAGCCATGAGAATTATTATGGAGAAACATAGATGCAATAAAGAAGATTTACATATTGTCTTCATTGACCTGGAAAAAGCTTTCGATAGAGTGGCAAGACAACTTGTATGGCAAGCTCTCAGGTCTCAAGGCCTCCCCGAAAAGTATGTCTCCATAGTAAAAGACATGTACTACAACTGCGCGACCCAGGTGAGAAGCCCGGCAGGACTCAGTGACCCGTTCGAAGTAACAGTTGGCGTTCATCAGGGATCCGCACTTAGCCCATTATTATTTAACTGCGTCATGCATTACCTCACAAAGGATATACAGAATGCCTTACCATGGTGCCTATATATGCAGATGATATTGTTCTTGCAAACAAATCAGCGGATGATTTGCAGAGAGACCTGAACCTATGGATTAGAGAACTAGAATCCAACGGCCTCCGCATAAGTAGATCCAAAACGGAACACATGCACTGTGCATTTGCACCAACACCAACACAAGGCCATAGCAATCTGAACATCAGTGACATTCCAATACCATCCGTCACTAAGTTCAGGTACCTAGGGTCGACCTTAAGTATCGATGCAGACTCAACCGCTGATGTCAAGAACAGGGTACAAACTGCATGGATGAAGTGGAGGGAAGTGTCAGGCGTTCTATGTGATAACCGTATGCCCATTAAGACCAAGGGTAAAGTCTACAAAGCAGTTGTCAGACCAGCTATGCTCTACGGCTCGGAATGCTGGACTGTAAGTCAGAGACACGAGCAAACACTTCATGTCAATGAGATGAAGATGCTTAGATGGTCGGGTGGCGTCACTAGAATGGACAAAATACGGAACGAATATATCAGAGGTTCGTTTAAGGTAGCTCCGATCCCCAGCAAATTACAGGAAAAAAGATTACGATGGTATGGCCACATTCAACGGAAACCAGATAACCACGTAGTAAAAACTGCCTTAAGCCTCCCAGAATTCCCAAGAGGGAGAGGGCGTCCAAAAGCTACGTGGTGGTCTAATATCAGAAAGGAACTGGAAACCCTTCAACTTGATGCAGGGACAACCCAGGATAGAATGGCCTGGCGCAAATTGATAAGGAGACCCGACCCCAAATAAAGGGAAAAGGGAAAGAAGAAGAAGATTGTAATGTAGTGTGTTCTGCTTTTTTAAAAGAGAATAATAAATTTATATATATTTTTACGTGTTGTTTCTGGTTACAAAAAAGGTATATATTTTTCCAATTTATTTGTTGTCAGAGTTATATTATTTTTGTTTTTTAAATGTTTACTTTGTTCAATTTTCTTTTTAAAAAGTAGTACTTTCGTAACCCTGGAACCTATTGTCGATCTTTACATGGTTTTGCTATAGAAAATCTTAATTCACTTTGCGGCGTTTCAATTTGCGTCGTATTTTTTGGGAACGTAACCATGACGCAAAGTGAGGTATTGGTGTACATCGTCTTCCGAGCCGTCATCTGATGTGTGGACCTCCAGCGCTGGGTTTACCAGTCTGTGGTCTGTACTCCAGAATTAAGACCCCGATGGCGATATGTCCCGCGAGCTATGCAGCTTACTTACTTGAAATAACACTTCAACTTGCCAAACCTCTGAGCTATATTGGATACATACATTCGTTCCCCGATTTCTTCATTCCTAAATATATATTTACGCACGATAAAAATGAAACAATGGTTATGTTTATTAAAATTAAAAACAATAAACGCTTTGTTATAAACATTTAAATTATAGATATATACCGAAGATAAGATGTCTGATGATGTGAATGGTAAAGATAAAATCACTTCATACGCGATGCTATTGCACAATATATTCGATCAGTGGTAGCTCAGCGGTAGAGGTAAGGATTGCGATCGCAGTTCGTGGCTTCGGTTCCCGGGATACAAACTTATAATTCACATTTCGTGAATTAATTATATAGGAATGCCACTGCTAAAAAACAAGCTTCCAGAAGATGGCAGCAATGTCCACTGCGTACCATACCACACTGCAATCGCCAACCCGCCTGCCAAGCGTGGCGATTACGATATATTCCCCCATAGATATCTTAAGGGAAGGTCCACTCTAATGCAAAGCGTCTATGGGTTGAAACGAAGACGAAGTTAAAAATGTTAAGTTAAATTTTTTCATTAGCATACTAACACTTTCTCCAAAAAAATTATGCAAACGTCGATCAAATTTGTGTATTTCGTGCGCGAATGTACCTTTTGTATTGAAATCAGTTATTCAATATTATCTTATAATGTTAACAAGCTGTTACATGTTAGAAAACTTTAAAATAACTCAACAATTCGTAACTACAAACTCACATTTGAAGGTGAAGAATATAAGCCTTTATTGTCTATAGACAAAACAAAGCCTTCAACAGATACATCATTAAATTTTTTATAACGTTTCTTTATGAATACATTTAAAAAACTTTTAAGTTAAACGGTTTTTTGATACCCATATTGTGGTGGTTGTGAAAAAATATGTACCTAGTCCGCCATATTGGAACGGCATCCATCTTGAATTTAAATTTTGATATAATCATCGTGTTTTACTAGTGTAGCCCTTTCATTTGATACCCATATTGAGGGGATTAAGGAAAAATACGTAATCCGCCATTTTTTATCGGCGGCCATCTTAAATTTATGATGTTATTGATTTTATATATATTGTATTGTCATCTAAATTAAATGTGTGTACCAAATTTCAGATCAATCTGACAGCGGGAAGGTGCTTAAATTTCATTTTCTAATTTTGATCCAAATAAATTCCGTACGGGTCGAACTAAATAAAACCGTTTAAAAATATAAAGATGTTAAAAGAAGAGGTGTTGTTTATATGTATATGTTATATTTGACAGCTTGTGTCGCTAGGCGTCCTGATGTGCTATTTGTTTCAGTCTATTGTTGCGTCTATTGTACCTTGTTTTGTGAAATTATATTTAAATTACCAACATCATTTGAATTTATTTAATCCGTTTATATAGTCCACACGCTCGCTAATCAAGGCGAGAAACAATATAGATCTCTTTCGCCCGACGTAAATATGGCGCGCTCTGGTGTTGTTCCTATAAAACAATACAATGATAAATACAGTAGTTTATTCGTTAAATTTATCTATTGAACTATTAGAGGATAATAATATTTGACTGTACAAAGGCTGTCTAAACATAAGACTGTCATAAACTTACGTGTATATAGTAGCATCATAGAAGTAGTATTTTTTCCATTTATTCCTTCGCAGTTTGTATAAAAAAATTCTTTTTTCTAGTACTTCTAGAATTAAAATGTTATTTTAACTTAAGATAATGTACGAATATTTCTATGCCTACTTCGGAGTGTTTTTTGTGATTTTGTTTTCTAAAATAAAAAATATAATTATTAAATAATATAAATAATAAACTATCATTGTTTGTAAAAGATAGCACTTTGTACTTATTTGTTTATTATTAGGAAACCATTTAAATGTATCCTAACGTGTACAATAAAGAATATTTATGATAGATACATTATAACATATTTATGTCGCTAGATGTCGCTGGACGCTGATATATTGTCGATGATGAAGAAAGGTCTATTTACATCACCGTTCGTCAGTAGATAAAGATATTTCGTGTTTATAATAAGGCTACTTAATAAGGTTCAATGTCAAACTTTCATCTTTGCTTTCCCATGGCGAATTACAAGCAGATGTAGGCATCTTCACGGCATCAACCACGTCGCATCTAGCGTGAACAGTTCAACTTTCACATTCAACCTTTTTTTATACATTACGTATTCCGTCAAAATTAACACTTGTGTCACCGACTGTACATTGTCTTGTCCAAATTGAACGTAAGTTTGAATGACCTCCATGTCAATGCGTTAAAAGTAATGTATTCAAGTGTACAATTAATAGAAACTTATTTTTAAAATTGAATCTATGTACCACAGACATTAGCGTCCGTGCCTTTTTTTTAACAATGACAGTTAATATATTCCAATTTTAAACGGTTTTATTTAGTTCGACCCGTACGGAATTTATTTGGTTCAAAATTAGAAATTGAAATTTAAGCACCTTCCCGTTGTCAGATTGATCTGAAATTTGGTACACACATTTCATTTAGATGACAATACAATACAATAAAATCAATAACAATTATAAATCTAAGATGGCCGCCGATAAAAAATGGCGGATTACATATTTTTCTTTTTAATTAATTTTCCTAGTAAAACACGATGATTATGTCAAAATTTAAAATTCAAGATGGACGCCGTTCCAATATGGCGGACTAGGTAAATATTTTTCCACAACCACCACAATATGGGTATCAAAAAACTGTTTAACTTAAAGGTTTTTTAAATGTATTTTTTGTACCTGAGTTACTCTAGTCCAGGGGTCACCAACCTGCGGCGCCCGCAACACTTGCGGCTCTTTCAACGATTGGTTTTGGATCAGATTGATTGTAGAATTAATTCCGTATATAAATTTATATATCGTATATAACAGTTCCCGGGAAATCGAAACATGGTACTCGTCTGAAAATTTTTATTTATAGTTATTGATTTTATTATATTGTATTGTCATCTAAATTAAACGTGTGCACCAAATTTCAGATCAATCTGACAACGGGAAGGTGCTTAAATTTCAATTTCTAATTTTGATCTTAATAAATTCCGTACGGGTCGAACTAAATAAAACCGTTTAAAAAAGGGACAACAATGTCGACATGTTGATTTACAATTCGAAACTGATTGTAACAGTCTATTCGAATAAAGAACATTTTGATTTTGATTTATAAAATAGTGATGTCTCTAACAGCAATTTAATTATATAAGCGCACATAACTAAATTAACGAGATATACCGCAAACTTTAAGCGGTCATTAAATAAAATCATATGAACAGTTTCATTAACATAATCGTAAAACTTTTAGGGTTCCGTATAGAGTTTTAATTATTTATAAATATTTTTATTTTATAACGTTGCACATTCCCATAACTCTTAGTTAAAATGTTTACTAAAACAATATAAACACGAGAAACATCTCATAAATCTTTAATAGAATCAGGCGTTACCTTGCGGAAATCCATACTAAGTAAGAAAAGGACCAATATTTAGCCACTTCCGAACATGCCACCGCTAATTCTAAAACTCTGCGTTTGGCACTAATCGGTGTAACATAACTCCCGAAAATGCCCCGTGGAGGGGTGAAACACGTGTTGAGTGATTTGGCGGTGGAGGTTGTGTGATTCGCATTGTTTGCCGCATGCGCATTTATCAGCGGGCAGGCGGGCGGTACACTTTATTGCACGACTACCACTGCATGTGCGGAAGTGGCTAAATATTGGTCTTTTTCTTACTTATCTTTTTCTTAAAAATCCTATTTTTGTTTTACATGCTTTACATTTTGTAACTCCGTTCTGACAGTAAACAATCACATCAACTGCTTTACGCTTCTTCCCTTCCTTCATTGCAAGCCATTTTGGGTTTATTGTCATCGGAGCAAATTGTACATATATTTATATATATATATCATAACTGTGACATTTATTCACAGGTGCGAGTTTTATACTAAATATAACCTACTATCGTTGAGGTTGAATTTATATCACCTTGCACCGGAACGAACACATCCTGTGAGCTACCGGCGCTCCCTGCTCTCGACTTGCTGCCGCCTAACCAGTCCTGGGAGATCGTGCGGCTGGCTACCACCACCATCAGGGGAGTACAGAGCTGCGATGTAAAATTAGACCAGGCCTTCTGCCCACTACCCTTTTGATTTAAATAGATTTTTCTTCTCTTGCCGAGTTGCTGTTTTCTTTCACTTACCAACAACAGCCTGTTAACGGCACAATTTGTACATACGAGTATTTACTTTTTTTTAATCGACATATCGATAGACCTTCTAATGATTCAAGATCACCCAGAGAGCAATGGAGAAGGATAGACGCGGAAGTTCGCTGAAAGAAGAAATGAGAAGACCCCCAGAAGAATAAAGGGCACCGACTTAGACCGTATTGTACATCTTAAGTGACAGTTTTTAGGGAATTTTGCTCGTGCAGCCGTAGACCGCTGGAACCGAAAGGTTCTAGAGTGACGACCACTAGTGGGAATTTAAAAATGCCTGCGCATTCTTCTTTTTTCAGGACCAATTCTTTTATCACACAGGCCGTTCTATTGAAATGATTTACGGCTGAATATAAGACGTGCTAAATCACTGCCTATTTTGAATTAAATGGTTAAGAAATATTTACTAAACCTATCATTATTTAGGTATTAATTATTATTTTTTTCTTTCTCTTTCTTTATGTGACAAGTGCGATCTAAATCAATTTGATGTATTTATTTGTTATTGTATTTACAATTATGTATTATACCGTATATATGAATCAATATATGCAATATACGTATGTATGTTTGTAAATATGTACGTTAACTAACCGTTATTTATCTCTCTACTGTTTCCATACTATGGTTGTCAGAAAGAAATCGCCTCTTGTGATAAGACAACATACTGTACTAATTTCCTTATTATTATTCAACTATGTGTTATCCAATTAGATATAAACTAGAATCAAACTGAACTATGCTGTAATAGCATCCTTAAAGTTAAAGCTACGAGAATCGCAAAAGCTAAGTCGAAGAAAAGCCTACGACAAACTTAATTAACTTAAAAATAACTTATCAGTTCTATGTTGCGTTTTCCGGTCATAAATATACATAGCGTGTATATACGGAACACACAGATCATATAATTAATTTTAATTAACGGAAGAATATATCAAGTTAATTTTATTGCTTCGTAGAGAACGTAAAAAAGGAATAAAAACCTCTTATCTTAACGCACAACGCTTAGAAAATACACAGCGTATATAACTATATAAAAATATGAACATTTATTATCTGTTTTAATGTCTACACTTTCATTATATAGTGTTATGGCTAATTCTTTTATTTCTAAAGAAGATTAAATATAAAGATAAAGTTATTTTATTCTACATTGGAACTTTTATTGATAGCAAACTTATTATCTATTTTTTTATTATTTTTATTTGTGACTCTACTCTGCTTCGCAAGGTGTTATAGTTGTGGAGAAGAAGCAGGAAGAAACTCCACAACAACACTTTTTTTTAAATTTAACAACAATAAAGATTTATACATGTACACTTTATCAAGTAGTTCAAATGAAGTCATATATATATATACTACTTATATATGACTTTATATATATATATATATTGACTTTGTCCGGTTTAAAATGCATAATCAATAAGATATTTTATAAATAAATAATTCACTAGTTATTAAAGTATTTTGATTGTTAGTTCCATATAAGAAATAGAGAAAGAAAAACAAATGAACTAACGGATAAATAATCCTAGGTCAACATAGGCAGTGAGTTAGCACGTGTATATATATGTATATATATATATGACTACCACTGCATGTACGGAAGTGGCTAAATTTTGGTCCTTTTCTTACTTAGAATGGACTTCCGCAAGGTAACGCCTGATTCCAATAAATATTGGTTGTATATCTGCTAATATAAGGATTGTGATAATGAAACATTTATTTAATAATCCTAAGTAAATACTGAAAATATTCACTTGATTTTCAGTGTATACGAAAGGCTTGCAGTAAACTGGAGAGTGTTAAACAGCTCTATTTTAAAACTAATTCATTTCTCTATATCAATTTTTTATGGTTCAATTTTGGGACCTCTCTTTCAAATCCTTTCGTGGTTGGACAGGGTCTTTATTCACATTAAAAAAATTTAATTATTTTAATTAATTTCCAAACTCATCTTTCCAGCATATCTTTCATTGCTTTTCATACTTTACTATCTATATCGCATTAAATTTATATTTTTAAAATCACAAGTATTATTTATCTCTTTTTTATTATACGATACTACTCTTTGCTCAGACGATATTCTCTTCTATTCTCTCTGTTATCCGGAACTGGTATTCTGATCTTACCACGCCAAGAAAGGGACAGCTGATTACCAGGTGCACCATGATTAGGTCTACATACGGATCACAGATGCAGGAAGGATTTTTGATCCTTGAGTTTGAATTAAATTGATAAAGAACGCGATAGGCCTGTGGAGAATCTTTTAGTGCTTTATCGATGTAATAGTAGAGATATTTCAGCAACATCCGACAACAGACGTGGTTGAGTGAGGCGTTGCATGTGTTGTGCAATAAAATCTCCGCCGTGCATCTGCACGGTGCGAGTGATAAGGTTACAGTTGCAAAACTGTACCGACATAATGTCACGACTAAACAAGTTACGAATTGCGGCGGCGCTTTCATGAAACTATTTCATGACAGCCATGTTCAAAAATAAAAAAAAACTTCAATAAAACCTTTACCTGAATATTCACAATATCATTAGCAATAGACATCCACTGTTATTTTAACACGTTCACTGCGGCTTGAGGTCGATTCAGCCTCATGGTAGACTTTGCACTGGTGCGGCGCGTAAAACTCGTGTTTTCTCTCTAGTGCGGCGGCTGTTTACACTCAACCGTATGAGGTATGACAAAGACAAATATAACTTTCTTTATGTCTGCGAAGCATTGACTCAATATTGTAAAAAAATATTGATGAACATGAGGCAGAAAAGGCCTCAACCGCACTACTAGGAAGTTCAGCTTGAGGCTGATTCGACCTCAGCCGAGCTGAAAGTTCTTCAAAATTGGGCCCGCAGTGAACGTGTTAAACAGATGGTAGCTTACTATATATAATTTTAAAATAATCGACGATTTAAAAGCGCATATAAATTACTACTTGAATTTTGAGATTCGATACCTGAACGAGATTTTAGGCCTGGCAACCCCTGCTTCCTGTCACCTTGAAGCCATGAAATCAAATGTCACATTGGCAGTGGATTTTAAAAATAAAAAAATTAGGAAACGTAGATAAAAAAGTTAAAGAATCAATTTAACTATAAGCGTTAGTTTAATTCTACATAATTACACAATTAAAAATCATATATGAAATAGTATATTATCTATATTTAGATGTATATATCTTCTTCATATTTTCAGCCAATGGACGCCCACTGCTGGGCATAAGCTTCTCTTAAAGACCGCCACTGCCATTTCAGACAAGTAATCTTTCGAGCTACGTCGCTGATTGAATGAAAGAACCAACTTACATATATACTTATATACATATATATATATATATATATATATATATATATATATATATATATATATATATATATATCGCATGGATATGGTTTTCAAAGATATATCAAAGCAAGCTATATATTTAAATGGTATCTGTTTCGACGTTACATAGTTGATATTATAATATATACAACAAATATTGTTGAAATTCATTTAGAAAGAGCAGTTGTTGACTTTCTGCCGGCTTTTAGCGGACCAGTGTTCCGAGAGCGGTGGTATCTTACTGCTCATTGTTAAAATTATTGAAGATTCAACTATATAAATGTCCAAATAAATAAATATAACTATATTTCGAATGTATTTAATAATATTCACAATGATGTAATTAAACGGTTTTAATTAGTTCGACCCGTACGGAATTTGTTTATTTGGGTCAAAATTAGAAATTGAAATTTAAACACCTTCCCGTTGTCAGATCGATCTGAAATTTGGTACACACATTTAATTTAGATGACAATACAATATAATAAAATCAATAACTTTATACATCTAAGATGGCCGCCGATATAAAATGGCGGATTACATATTTTTCCTTAACCCCCTCAATATGGGTATCAAATGAAAGGGCTACACTAATAAAACACGATGATTATGTAAAAATTTAAAATTCAAGATGGACGCCGTTCCAATATGGCGGACTAGGTACATATTTTTCCACAACCACCACAATATGGGTATCAAAAAACCGTTTAACTTAAAAGTTTTTTAAATGTATTTATATTTGCATTTAAATTTACAATTAAAATTAATTGAAACAAATAAAAATGTTTAATGTATATATGATATACATTAAACAGTACTTTAATACAATTAGGGCTATATTTAATTCAAGATATTATTCATATCATTATATTTGCGGATTGATAGTTACTGGAAGGCATAGGCGTCATTCAAAGGTTGCCAGGATGTCTGATCTCACACTTCCTGCATCCAGTCACTCCTGGTGGAGTGCCTATAATATAACAAGATCAAATATAGCATATCTAAGATTTCACTTATCGAATTAGCAGATATTTCTATGACATCTCATATCTATCAAGTCCATGTTAAAATAAATTGTCAAAGAATCTTTGTGTTTACATGATTATAAATGATATCACCTTCCACTGGATGTGTCTACGACAAGTAAGAAAAGGACCAATATTTAGCCACTTCCGCACATGCATCGGTAGTCGTGCAACAAAGTGCACCGCCCGCCAGCCCGCTGATAAATATGTATGCGGCAAACAATGCGATCGTCTACGACAGTTAAAGTCGCTGAAAGTAACAGCACATAGATGAATTGGCAAATAAAATTGCCATGCAATGTCGCAAATTGATTGTCAAGATATAATAACAAGCATATCCAGTCGTGATACAAAATCTTTTGTTAACATTTCATTGTTAAACACAATAGTAACGGTGAATGTTTTGCGTAAAAGAAAAACATTAAGCAACAAATCGTATTAGGATACATCGACATGACAAGATGGATACCGATAACGCGAAGGCAATCACTCGCAATCGACTAAATTGTTATTTAGCAAGGATATATAAGTGGATACTTTCGATCGACGAAACATCTAAGTGGTCTGGTAATATTATATACAGGTGATTAGTTGCATGTGTAAAATATATTATTATTTTTATTTATAATTAAAATTTTATTCTATTTTCTTATCACAGTTTATTTATTGTCTGTATCTATCTGTCCGACCTAAATTATATTTTATTTATTACCATTTTTACAAAATTGCAAAAAGAAGACGAGTTCCATCGTCCCTCAAGAGACCAGCGATGCTGCCTCTGGTGATTTCTACTACAACTCTGTCTCACAACCCTATATATATATATATATAACTTATAATCGAGACACTGGATGTAGAACTGGCCTCCTGTGAGTTCGTCATGGTCCAGAAGAAGGCAGCCGAACGGTATCGGCAGAAGACAGATGCCACTCGGAGACGCCATCAGCGCAGAGATCATCAGAGATGTGCCTTTCAACGGCCGTCCAAATGATGTTCCCGTACCATAAACGGGGCCTTTGGAATCGCGAGTGTTTGGGGTGGGGTCCCTAAATTTCCACTTGCTTCAGCAACTCTGAGGCGGATGGTGGATCGATGTGGTCGCGACCCATCATGATAGCACCACGAGGGTTTCGAGGGTAGCATGGACTACGCATACTCCAGGACGGGTTATCTAAAACAGCAACGCGCAAGGGAAGATCGCGTAGTGATGCCTGATAGAGAGATACCGCTATGATCTACTTTATCTGCTGTTATAATTTTGTCAATAATTTATTAAGAAAATATCTATCAATTATGATGCAAATTTCTCAAGTTTATATACTTCTTGCGTCTTTATATCACCGCCAGGGTTTTTTAAATTTGCAATCTATAAGTTCCAATACACATTTTAAATTTTTACCATAATTTTTAACTAAAAGGGCAGATAGACAAAGTTATCTATTTTTTTTCTCTGAATAAGCTAGGTAAAGTACAAACTAGAATATAAATATTATAATCAAAGCTTTCTTTCAAACATTGTTCCGTATAAAATTAACTATCAGATTATACAAAGAATATAATTTTAAGTCTATCAATTTTTGATAATGCAGTATGCATTAAATAAAAACACGACCTAATTAGAGTATAGAAGTCGGGCAAGACACTAAAGCAAGTAAATTAGGTAAAGTAGTAAATATCGTTAGAAAGAAAAATAAAAATAAAATATGGTGTATACCTTAAAATTGTAAAAATATGAATTTTAAAAAATGTAGAAATAAATGTAATCAAATTAAATAAATCAACACTGTGGTATCAAAATATGTTCTGTTATTCAAAATGTGTTCTAAGAGCGAAGATAAGGGAGGAAGGCGGTGAAAGGCAGTTGATATATAAGCGATGAAAAGATAGATATTGTCAAGGACTAAAGGAAAGTACGAAAGAATTTGTGAAAAAAGAAGGAGAATGAGAAATAAAATTTTTTATTCAAAAATTATATACTCGAATATATAACGTATCTGTCTCACACAGGAGGAACGGAGGTTCCCCAAAAAAGCGTGCCGTAAAAATTAAAAAAAAACAACGCAGTGAACACTACGCCAATACATTGAATCCAGAGAACTAAGAAACTAAGTTTCATTAAAATAATTATTTGTGTTATATTTGTAATAAAAATACACACAGGACAAGTTTTAGACATATTCTCATACGTTTGATAATAGCGCCATCTATGATTTTATTTTGTAACAATAGTGACGAAAATGAACGTAAATTAATAAATATGAAAATGTACTAAACATAAATTTTGTTAAGAGTTTTAGATAAAATAGGAATAAAGATATAAGAAATTAAAATCCATAATTAACAAAAATATGTTTCCGCCCGGGATCGAACCGGGGACCTTCTGCGTGTTAGGCAGATGTGATAACCGCTACACCACGGAAACCGATGACAAAACAAAACAAAATAATGAATTATATAATTTTAATTACTAAAAATTACTAACATACACTTATATTTATTTATAATAAATAAACTAAGAAAATTGTTGCTTAATATTTTAAAATGAAATTTTAAAGACGCTTTTCAAAATTTATTTACATTAATTTTTATTATTTATTTTTAGGCGACATTTTATTTCATGACTTATCATCTTATAGATAGTTATAAATTAAGATACCGATGCTGTAAACATTTTAGAAATTTTGATTAAAAAAAAGTCTTTTACTGACACTGCATAAAAACATAAACCGCATATTTTTTTTCGCAGATTGTCTCGCATTTTATCTTTTTTTAGTAATTTTTTTCATTAAAATTTAATAAAAATTTCTAATTTAGCCACTCATATCGAGGAAAACTAATGAAAAATTACCCGAAAAAGTTGCTGTTTTTCCTAAACAAAAAATTTTAGAAATGCTAAGAAAAATACTGGTTTGAAGGCAATATGGACAGAAATAAAAAAAAAACAATTTTACAAAAAGCATTCATTTAATACCACATTTCACAATTAAAAAGCAAATATAAAATATTATTTTTAACAATATTTACAAGAATATATTTACGTTTAAACATACAATTGAAATTAGTTAAAATAAATAAAAAATATAACTTTATATACATTGAAAACTACATTAATATATTTAATTTTCGACATTATTCGTATGTGACAGTATTGGAATGAATATGTGAGCAAATTTGAAAATTTACAATTGAGAACTGCCACTTGAGACTCCATATTTTATCAGCTACTTGTACATACAATACCCGGCGATAAATATTCCACATCGACTTTTGGAAAGAGACAATCGGCTAATTTCGTCTTCGTAGAGCACCATCTCTGTCACACACTACCTATGTGACGTTTTGTCTGTTGTATTTCGTGTGATAGAGATAACGCTCTACGAAGCCGAAATTAGCCGATTGTCTCTTTCCATATTTCGATGTGCAATATTTATCGCCAAGTACCGCATAAGTATTCCATCTGGTATAGTCTTTTGGTTCAACTCAAACAGTATTTTATTCACTATATATAACCTACTCCTATAGATCTCTACTATTACATTTTGTCGTTAGAAAGCGACCAATAAAATATGAAGGTTTAAGTGGCAGCTACATATTAAATCATAACAATTTTAAATATTAAATATATCGACAAAAAAAAGTTCAATTTAAGTATTTACACCCAACTCTTTTTTTTTTTCATGGTAAACAGTATTCCTCCGATTTTATTTTGTTACTGTATTTTTTTGAGATTTGTGTAAAAACGAAAACCAAACGTAAAAAAGTATATTTATTTTTCTTGTTGAAGGGCCTTTTTTCAAAATCACGTAAAAAAAATCCTTTTGTGTCTATGTAATTAGTAGAAATATAATAATAAATATTACATTTCAATCAATATGTTCTCTTATTACATTATTCAAATAACTCAAAATTAAAAATAAATTATTTTGCTACTTATAATCATAAATGTATTAAGAAAGCATATATTAGAGGAACCGAAAAGTAATGTCGCTTTTCTATGTTAAATTCACACTAATACATTTTTGAATAGATATAAGTTAATGTAATAAAATTCCTGAAAAATTCTACATATTTGAATAACAAAATTGAAAGCCTATGTTGAAGATAGACTAATCAAAGAAGAATTTGTGAAATTAAAAATAAACTATTGACTTTCTCGCAAAGTTCTTCTCCATAAAATAAATGTTCCGAATCGAAAATCGAAAATATTATATGAAGGTTGAAATTTAAGAGGGTTTTTATCTTTAAAAAACATGCCAACCCCATATAAATATAAACCTCTCTTCTTAGAAATTACATGGTATACTATTGGGAGTCATGACTTGTCATCAATCAGCCATGGTAAAAACATGGTTTGAAATAAACAGACATCAATACCTTGCTCAGGCCTTCGCAACAACAATTTTAACTGATCATGGTGTATTTAGTCAGTCCTCTGTGCAAAGCATGCCTGGATAGGGACAAGACTGCTGCCCATGTACTACTTCAGTACTTAGGTAGCACCATACAAGACTACCCATTTTAGATCACCAACAAGCTTCTCTAAAATCGCTGGTATCATTAAAGGTCGGCTATGATTTCATCAGTTGGGTTGGCTTAAGTAAGGCTAACCGAGATGCAATGATTGCAGTGACGCTTGGTTGCAGAAACCAGTCCACATATAACAAACCAACATCGAGTCCTCAGAAGAACCGATTCCAAAGTATAAATATTTGATTCTTCTTCATTGTATATGCACAGGCAGATTTCCAAAATATATTTCGATGTTGTTTTATCTCCTATTAATTCATTGAAGCCGCTTCCATAATTTCTTATCCATTCACTAACTTTAAAATATAAATTAAAAGATAAATTACATTGTGCTATATTACCTATATATTAAGTAACAAATGCATTGATTTTAAAATATTTTTTTTTCCTTTTATTGAGTACATGCTTTGAGATATGAAATGTATATTATGTATTTATTGATATAAATGTAAAAATTTGAAATCAAATGTATTTTATCAAAGCAAATATATTTTATTACCAAGTGCCAGGTTGCATATGCAAAGTCGTTAGAAAACATTGATGACCCATATTCAGCAGTGGACATCAAAACTTAAATGAAGATAATGAAAAGGCTGACAATGATATTAGTTTTGACTGCACTGGTATCTATGTGCAACTGGCTTCAATTCCAAGGCATTTACTGGAGCATAAGATCTGCATCCAGTATATCAGGAAGCTATGCTTGCAGGTTTGTAATCATCACTCCTGAACCTTAAAGCATCTGTTCCGTGTAACCAACTGCCCACTTAAAACTGCGGATCTCCTCATTTCTGTGTTTTCAGTTGATAGAAATAATTCAAAACCCTTTCTTCTCTTTAAGATGAAGAATATAACATGTGTGGATGATATCTCTTGTGTGATAGGGTATGTCTACACTCTTTTGCTGCTGTAATAACACCAAGTGTCTTGCAATGAGTCCTGTGATAATATAAGTTAAAATAGAGAGGTATTAACAATGCTCCACCCTGGACAGTGCTACATAGCTGTGCTTGGTGTCCATGTCGTAATATCCAACAGGACCGGCGTCGCAGTCCGCACAGCTAAGATATTTGTGATTAGCAACAGTGTGAGTGAAACCAATGTTTTCAAAAGTGTACATATTTTCAACATGGTAAAACTGACTCGTTTTCTCACTTTGGATCTCTCCTTCTTTTCCCTTTTCCTGTTGCATCAGCGGAAGGTCTTTCTGTAAATTTAATACAGGTGATTGATAATAGATGTAAAAGTAAGGTACAGGCTTTCCAAACATCTATAGCTTTCGCAAATAATAAATAAGATAATGGTAATAAAGTACGAAAAATCGTTTTTAAAAATTCAAAAATATTGAAGTTAATTACTGTTTATTGTCCCCGCAGACATTTTAATGTTAGAATTTATTAAAATCTGAAATAATGTACCAAATTTTATACATACGTATAAGTCATGAGTGTAAGGTTATATAGAAAGTTATTATTTTAAAATACATGAATGTTAAAAATTTACCTCCTGCTTTACATATTTAGCCGATTTCTTTTCTAAAATTTTTGAACCGCAAAATTTACACTTAATTATCAATTTATTTTGTCCATCTTCTACGTAATCACTTTCGGATGATTCGGTGATTTTATCCACATTTTCTGACTCCGACATTGTGTATCGTAATTGTGTTTACTGAATTAGGTCAATTTTAATGCAGAAAGTGCATTAGAAAGATAATTTCATGTAAAATTCATGAAGTAACAGAGTTTTTCAAAATTGGCGACTCGTTTACAGGGATCGCTTTAACAAGTAGAAAGTCATTACCACATGTTGGACATGTTTATTTCAATTTGAATTAAAAGCAGAATTTTATCCGAAAACTGATATATAATGATAAGTTATAATATAAATTGTTGTTTATTTTACGACTTATAGCATATATTATGATGTATTTTAAAATCATCCGTCCATCATTTACTTTGCTATCTTCGTAAACTCTTTAAAATGTAATGTAAATGCTTACAAAGTGAAAGACTATGTATTTATTAAATACAAGCTACTTCTTTTCTTATGATCATAATTATGTTTAATTTTTTATAATGTAAAAAAAAATGATTTTTATTTGTATACTTATAGAAACTTTAACTTTATACTAAACTTTTTTTTCAATTTATTATTAATCCATTTTAAATAATAAAAATAAGTAATCACTTGTTAGACATTTCGATAGTCTGTAAGTACAAGATTTATGAGTAGTAGCCTAGTGGATTAAAACTTGCAAACATAGGTCTCAAGTTTAATTCCCGAGATGCAATGATTGACACTGCTCACTAACAAGTCTTCGGAGGATAGGCAGCAGAGTCCTGTGCATATCATAATTCCACACTGCGATCGCCAACTGGTCAAGCTAGATGATTGAAGGTTGAAACGACGAGGGCAAGATTTACATGAGTATCTTTGATTATGATCAAAGATAATATCGATAAATATATGGACCACAGAAATTAAGACAATAGACATGTTTGTGTCTATCGTTTTAATTTTAGTGATATTTTGCCGACATACCACAAGTAGGTTAGCCTTTTCATCGAAATTAATTGAATAAACGGTTATCAGGTAAGAACTATTTTTATTCGTTATTTAATGAAATATTGTAATTCTTAAGATACTTAAGATTAATTTCTTTAAATTTTATTAGCCAGTGGTTTTTATTTGGCTGCGTGTTGATCTTTCGTCTTTAGGCTGAATGCCATTTCGTTTTAGGACATGGATGTACAGACCGTGGCCCGCGGGCCGGACGTGGCCGCCGATCGAATACTGGTGGCCCGCCGACAGCAAAAATAATACTCTCATACATTCGAAAAATATTAAATCCCGTTCCAGAATAAAAGCAAAAAAATTTAATTACCTTTACTTCTGGCGGCCCGCCCGCCATCAGTTCATGATTTGCTCGAGTGGCCCCGGGTCTTAATAAGTCTGTGCAACCATATTTTAGGATCTGTCGGCCGCTATCTGTCAACGAGGTGTTCGTTGGTATAATGTCAGGGTACCATGTTTGATTTGGTTATTTGAAGTTTGTAACGTCAGTAGGGTTATATACTTCTTGAGCTTATTTGTGATTTTTCGGTTTATCAGTTTTTGAGTTGGTATTATTATTTGTGTAAAACACGATGAGTTCAGGGTTTATAACGGAAACCGAAATATTAGAGGCAAGGCGAAGACGTCAAGAGGAATGGGAAAAAGTAAGGACTGAAGATCAACCTGCAGGTAAAATATTTTGCGTTTTTTTTTTCAATCATTACCTTCATGTGTTATGAACTTATTATATTCTAGCTTCCCAATCTAGTAACATGTAATACCTCATTCTTATCTATCGTGTTTATTAAATAGAATATTTTAATTTAAAATTACACGAGATTTTTCTCGGATTTTCGATGGTTTGTCATTTAATCAATATTGAATATTGATTTTTTGTTGATTTGTTATTGATTTTGGATAACATTTTATTAATACATTTACGACTAATTAAGTGTAAGAAAATAAAAACTGTTGTAAAGCTGTAACTATTACAATTTATAATTTGCATTCCATTTTTGTATCTTCTATTTTATAATTGTATCCAGCTTTCGCTAAAAAATAAATAATTCAATTATCTATTACATTTACAACAAATTAATGATTTTATTATTTATTTGTAAATGTAATGCATTTAAGATTAAGTAATGTCAAACATATATTTAAGAATGTTTTCCATTTTGATGGATACAGTGCTTGTAATGATAATCAGTGTAAATGTCGAAATGGAGAAGAGGACACGAAAATTTAAAACTTTAAAGGAGTGAATTTAAATATCATTTGACAGCAAAAAAGTTACACCAATTTATAATTGTCCTTTATAATGTATTGATACTGAAATGTATATTTTTTTTATATTGGAATACTGCAGGCAAATATTTTTTGGCACTACAAAGTTTACAGGGACAGATAGTAAACAATAATTAACTTTAATTGATGTTAATCTCAATTTTAAAAACACTTTCTTATGATATTATCATTCTAGTATCGTTTTTTAAACCATTTTCATAATCATCTGCTCTTTGTGTTATGTTACCTGCCAACTGCTACTTAAATTTGACCATTCTCTGTGCTCTGTTCGTTATTTTCATTTAACTACATATCATTTTATATTGTATTCAATCTAAAAAGGAATCCTGTGTATAACTACATCAAAGACTTTTTTAATGTTAGTAAATTAATTTTAGTATAATTTTGGGATATATTATAATAGATAAACAGTATGTGTGTAGTTTAGTTATAGAAGAAAAATATATTAATTTTAGATGCGCCTGAAGAACCTTATGATACAAGGCCCCTGTACCACCGCTTGGAGGAGCAAAGAATGAAGAAGGAAGCTGAATATGAGGAAGCCCATAAATTGAGTAAGACTCATTGTAGAGACTAATTTTTAATAATTTAAGGTTCAATTATAATAAAAGAAGTATGAAGTGTTAAATTGTTGATTTTTCGGTAATAAGAAGATGTTGTTATATTGTTTAATGGTATTGTTGCTATTGCAAAGTTGTTCAACAATTATTTGTAAAGTTATAAATAATAAATTAATAGAATGTAGAAGACTACCACTGGGGTACCAGAGGACTGAGATTGCTATCATATATACAATCTTATATAATTCACACTATACATTAATCATATAAAATTGCCAATGCTAACAAATAAGTTTTGAGAGGATGGGCACCAGTATCCTGTGTGTACTATAATACAACACTGCAATTGTGAACCTGCCTGCCTTAATAAGACTGGACTTCAACTGTCTGGAAGTCAAAAGTTGGAATGTTATTTGGCACCATTACCATTTTGAAGAATGTTATGTGTCTCAATTGGTTGATGTCATACTGTATTGATTATTCGCAACTTTCTTTTGCCAAAAACTTGACTGGTATTGTTCTACAACCACCATATTCACCTGATTTGGGTCCATGCGACATCTGGTTATTCGGCAAATTCAATATGCTGGGATGCTGTTTTGATGTGGTTGTGTAATGAAAAACTGATTGAATGTCTTGAAGGCTATGCCGGAAAAGGCAAAAGTGTGTTTTCGGATGGGGATTACTTTAACCCTTTTAGTGCTGGGCGAAAAAGATGTGCCTACACATGAATAGTCGGTCAAGTTTCATTCTTTTACTAGGGTTTGGAAAAATGCGCATAAAAACCTAAGAAGAAACAATATTTTCATGGTTCAAAAAGCAATGTACTTTGGATGAAGTAGAGAACAAAACATTGACTAGTTTTTCTCTACGCATTAAAATTCATGTAAATAGAAATGGTATAAATATTCATAAAAATAGTAAAGTTGAGTTCTGTCTTACACAAAATATTTGTGTATACAAATAGTCATCTTTTCATCATAATTTTATATGGACTAATTATTATGAAGTATATCTGGAAAAGGTTCGATAAGAGCCCAAGGCTACAGTAAATGGCGCCGCAGCTTGTATGTCGCTGGAGCGACAACCATCGGTGTTTATTAGATTCGGTGCCGGTGATCGGTGATTCAGTGTTCGTTAGATTTCGGTACCTCCATATTCGGTTGTCTTCCACAGAGTTAACCTTCTAACTGCCAAGCTGTTTTGGCCATGACTTCCCCAGGTGCCAAATGGAAATATCAAGTGTAGGCTTTCCTTATGTGAAAATTTGGGATCTTTACATCCTATGAATTATGTATATCATTATGTACTGAGACCGCCGGCGACCTTCATGGCACTTAAAGGCAACAGAGTATTCGGAAAAAAATAATATTCCTTAGATGTACAGATGAAAAATTGTGAGGTAGCCGGCGGCCCTCACTGCTCCTATTGTTGGGTATCGTGAGGTAGCCGGCGACCCTCACGGCACCTATTGTTGGGTATCGTGAGGTAGCCGGCGGTCCTCATGGCACTTAAAGGGTTAAAATGTAAACCTATATTTTTAATTCTCTCATAACGAAATTAGATCATTTATAACGTATTACCAATTTATTTTGAAATAAAGTTCTTCCGCGATGCGAATAGTAAAGCGCTGCGAAGCGCGGATCGATATATTGGCTTTGGCACTTCTCGTCAGTGTAGCCTGAGCTGATATATCGGCTTCCGACATTAAAAGGGTTAAAGAAGATAAAATTGTTTTTTAAGAATAAATCTAATATATAAAATTCTCGTGTCACGGTGTTCGAACTTGAACTCCTTCTAAACGGCTTGACCGACTTTTACCAAATTTTATATGCGTATTCAGTAGATCTGAGAATCGGCTACTATCTATTTATCATACCCCTAAGTGATAAGGGTGGTCCACCCCTAAATTATTTTTTTTATTTTTTAGACAATTTTTTTGGTTTTTATTTTATTATGATACAGCATACAAAAATAAATACAACCTTAAATTTTCACCCCTCTACGATCGACCCTTATTTTTTTTTGTTAATTAAAACCCTATTTTTTTTTGCAAAACAACGTTTGCGGGATCAGCTAGTAATATATATATTTTTTAAACATATTCGCCTTTTTTATTTTTTTAAATAATGTTGCTAATAATTTAACAATTGCTGGGAATAAAAACAGTTTTTTTTATTATTATGGTATTACAGAGAACATGATCCGCGGGCTGGATGATGATGAAGTGGGTTTCCTGGATTTAGTGGAGAGGACGAAGGCAAAAGCAGCTCAGCAAATTTCACTGGAAGAGCAGAAGGAGATGCAAGAGTTTAGGTTAGGTATATCTATTGATATTTCTTATGACTTTAATTTTGTTGATTTGAATTTAGAATGTCTTTAACTGTCTGTGTGCATTTATCCTTAACTGCTCTAATAAAAACATTTAAGTTGTACTTTAAGTTCTAAGTAATTTTTTTCTCATCGAACTTTCAAAATTTAACTTGATCTGGAACATCCTGTAGAAAAGTGAAGGTTATATCTGTATGTATTAGTGTTATAATATGCATTATTAAAAGGGTTGTGTCAGCGCTTTGGAAGTCTTGATACATGTTACATATGAACTTTTTCTTTTGAAAATTTAAAATATCTTTATTCAAGTAGTCATTTACATGCGCTTTTAAAGCTGCCACTGGCTGGAAATGTCCATGATCTGTTGAAAAGAGATAGAAACTCTACAGTTGCTCTTTCTAAATTAAATTTAACAATTTTTCATATGTACATTGTAATATTAATCATGAAAGTGTATGAAATAACCGTCACACATTTAAAAACGAAACTCTTGAATGCTATAATAAGATTAATTTAATAAGATACTTTTATTTTAAATTTAAAACTAAGTAATGGAAGGTCTAAGATGTATTGTGAACTTTTATATATGTATATAAACTTTTGAAGTCGAAATTTAGGTGTTACATTTTGACCACCAACTCGCCTCTTGGAAAGCAATGTGTCTGCAAGCTTCACCTTCCAGACTCAATAAGTACCTGTTCATTCTGACCTGATGAGAAATGTGTAGAAACGCTTGGTATACCTCCAGGGAAACTCCAGTGTACGGGTGGTGGGTTGACTTGCTACTAATCTTACAGGGAAATGGGGACAGTGGGATAAGGATTCATAATTAATTTATTATCATCCATATAGCTTAAGAGCTGGTGTCCGAGCCGTCTCAAAGGTGTCAGCAGTACACACGTCTGGATCTCTGCTTGATACAGATATCAACTGTCCAGGTGTATAATACCATTTGACCTTATTCAAGACACCCAGTTTTTTTATCAGCTAATTTAGCCATAGGTACAAGGTAGTTTCCGTAGTTGACCGTCGAGGTGAGACAATCCAAAGAGTTGAAGGTGGTCTGCCAGAGGTACAGGAATATTTCGGAAGAGTGGAGATAGTAAACCAACACTGGCAAATGAGGATTTGAATATTTTAATGATAGAGATTCTTGGAGACACGCAATCACTTTTAGGTTGATTATAAGGAAGTTAAATAAATGAAAGCTTGTTTTATTTCAGGGAGAGAGTTTCTAATCTGGCTGAAAGCGAAGAGCTGATCAGACTCCGTGCACAATTGGCTCCCACACGAACCCAGGCCACTCCGCAACCATCGAAGAACAAGCTGCAAGGGGTGAGTTTATATTCATTTTAGTTCTAGTAGGTTCTCAGGTAGTTTCTAAGTAACTTGTTCACCTTGAACACTAAGTAAGTAGCCAGTGTGTCGAATATAAATGGGATTAATTTTGGGGAATGCACTATGGAACCTCACCTTATCCCACCATCCCCATTTCTATATGAGTAGATAGTCTATCCACTACCCTTACACTGTGGAGTTTCCTTCGAAGTCTCCAAGTGTTTTGAAGAATTTCTGATTTGCATAGAATATGGAACGATCTGGCTTTCTTATTTCCTAAGAAATATAATCCAGGTGTCTTCAGAGTGATCAGGTATACCCTGAGTCTACGTGCATCATTTTGACCTTCGTCTATCTATCATAAAACTGCCAGTTGATATGTATTTTAAATTTAAATAATAATTTTTGTGTCAAATACTTCTGGTTAGTACAACACCTGAGAAGAGCTCATATGAAATTCGTCTACAAGACAGGCCTCCCCCAAAGATATCTATGGAAGGATATACCGTAGTTGTCATGCTTGGCAGGCGGGTTGGTACGCAGAGGACATTGCTGCCCATTTGGAAAATTGTTTGTCAACAGTGGCAATCCTTTATAATTAAAACACTTTTCCTTGTGGCAGATAGGTTGTAGAGTTAAAGTGCGTCGAACGTATAAGAAACACTGTATTCACAGTAAGAAAAGGACCAATATTTAGCCACTTCCGCACATGTAGTGGTAGTCGAGAGTGAGAGTCATGGACTCTGTGTTTGGCACTAATCGGTGTAACATAACTCCTGAAGATGCCCCGTGAAGGGGTGAAACACGTGTTGAGTGATTTAACGGTGGTAGTTGTGTAATTCGCATTGTTTGCCGCATGCGCATTTATCAGCGGGCAGGCGGGCGATGCACTTCGTTGCATGTGCAGAAGTTGCTAAATATTCGTACTTTTCTTACTTAGGATGGACTTCAGCAAAATAACGCCTGATAAATATTTAAGTTACAGAAAAAACATTTAGGAATCTGTGCCGTGATACAGAAATAATAAAATTTTCTTGATAGAGTTCAAGATATACTCTATCATATAGTGTTATTAAACCTGTATTTAATGCGAAACATTTTTCAGGTTGTAGTAAGAAAAAGGAAAGCTAGTGAAATGGAAGGGGAGAAGACGGATTCAGAGAAGCAGTCCCCACCATCAAAGAATGGAATTGTTAATGAGTATGTTTTATTTTCATATTAATTAGTTTTTTAGGAGATAAAAGAAGAAAAATGTCTCCCCCATGGAACATATACCTAGAGTTCTGTAGAAAGGGTCTATAGTACACTCTATACTATATAAGACTCAGTGATAAAACAAATAGTACGGACGAGATCCACAGTAAGTTATGGCTACGTTCAAAAACAAGTACAGTACCCGGCGATGAATATTGCACATCGACCTTTAGAAAGAGACAATCGGATCAAATTTCGACTTCGTAGAGAGTTATTTCTATCGCACGCAATACAAACAGTCCGGTATCTATTAGGAGCTGTTACAACAAGTATTGTGTAAGTGCTTCTTTTGATAATTATTGTGCAATATTTATCGTCGTGTACTGTACATAAATAAAGATTAGATATAGAAAAAGTTTTATTGAACAGAAAGTCATTATTAGAAATTAAAAATTTAAATAAAATGTAAATACACAAACCATTGACCAATCGAGACACAAAACTGATTGAACCAAATGATATTCCAACTTTTGACAAACAGATGCTTGGCAAGTGTTACAGACATCCTATCAGTCCTATCAACCTAGGGAAAAAATTACCTGCCTTCATAATACCCAGAAATTTTAAATGACAATTTCAACTTACTTTTTGATTACTGTAGTCTATCATGTATGTATGTACCTTTATAATTTATTCTCTAGATCACATATACATATATAAACTGTGTCTATATCAGTAAAACCGCATACAAGTAACATGTAGTACATCAATTGATAATTTAAAAATGAATATTGTGAGAAATAAATAAATATAGTATGTTTTCTGTAGGGTTCAACAGAATGGTGGAACGGAAGCGTCTCCTACCACTGTCAGTGGTGGAGTGGGTGTGATGCAATGCGTGGGCATCTTACCAGGGCTGGGACACTACGAAATCGACACCTCAAGTGATACAGACGACTCAAGCGATATTGATGGAGTGAGTCTCTTACCATATTTTATTTAATCGTCATATCGAGGTAAAGATGCGTTTACATGCATTATTTTTTACGTGTTCCCTGTATGTCGACTGATGGACAATGGTCCAGTCGAGACAATATAGTTCAGTGGATTGGCAAGTTTAAGTTCTGGAGGGGAGACCATGGACTGTCAAGCAAGGTCTAGGACTTCCAAGGTGGAGAGATGATTTTGTAAAGTCGTCGGAAGAAGTTTTATTCAGACCGCTTCCAGCCTTATGGCAATCTATACCTAGCAGTGAATATCTAAATGATGATGAATGTTAATGTGATGTTCCGAAACGAATGATGGTCTGTGTCTAATGCAGAGTTTCCCAACGCGGCGCCCACGCCCCACAGGTGGGAAATTGGACTGTTAAGAGGGGCAATTAGAAAATGAACTCGACACGAGTATAATCCTTTTATTAAAATACATTTATATTAAAATATTAAAATTATGTCCTATATATTACATAGAGGGGGTAAGAATTTTAGAAAGGCTTAAGTGGGGCGTAATACGGAAAAGGTTGGGAATGCGTGTTGCCGGTGATGAATTATGGATCCGAGACGGGGTAATTTACCACGGGCCTCATGAGAAGGCTCAAGATCACACAGAGCAATGTAGAGAACAATGCTCAGATCGAATCAGAAATGAGATCTGTAGAAGAACCAAGGGCACTGATGTAGCTCGAAGAACTGCTTTTCTGTCGCTGGGAATGAAAGCTTCTCTAGTGATGGCCACGAGGCGGTAGACTTGGCGTGGTTAAGCTCCCCGCTAGGAAGTTGTAGGATGCTGCGCAAGGACATTCATCATGTTGATCTTTGGGGAAGGCCTATGTCATTCATTGGTCATCAGATGACATGATGATGTCAGATGCAGTCAATTGCTCATAATGAACTAAGCATGCGTTTACACGTATATTTTTTTCTCCTCCATGTTCTTAATGCGATTGTAATAAAATATTGAAATGTCCTTGCATTATTTCCCTAAAGCTAGTGGCTTGTGAGCTAAGGCAAGTTAACATTTATGACTAAAGACTTCTCCGGTGACATTTAAGGTTTTGGAGGTCGTCGTCAGGTTTCCGGGCAATGTCTCCAATGTACCCGAAGATCAAAATGTTTTGGAGCATTTCTTATACAATTTAAGATTTGTTAGTCCTGTTCTCAGGATTGTATTAAAATTTACCATATCATTTCTTGTATCGACGTCATTAAATCTTGATTATTTGTGTGTATATTAGGTAATATAATTTTTGGCCCCGTTTTTATGGCATCTCGCACCCCCCTATTGTTTATTTGACAAAAACTCTACATATTTCTTTAATTATTTCTTTGCATTCCTTTTTATCTTTTGTCTTCTTCCAATCGTCGTATGACCTTTCACTCACTCTTACATATCCTATCTTCTATTCTTAAATATCCTTGTATTATTTTATACTTATTGGTGGTGGATATCCTTACTCTACAAATGTATTTAATTTATTTTAATCTTTCTTTTCAGAATGAAAATTGTTGTGTAAAGAGGGATTTGTTAGGGAGGAGACCAGAACAGACGCAAGAGGGCAAGCACAAAGAGGATTCGAAGAGTTAAATATTATCAAACGATTTTGAACTATATTTTTAACGAAATAAGGATCACATTGTACGAACCATTGGACACTAGGATTTGTATTTTATTGTATTTATTAAGTAAGTAATTATTACATATAAAATTGTAATTATTTAGTGATATTGGATTTTTTAATGTATATTCTATAAATGTATCCGCTAATATACTATGGAGATGTCTTCAATGATACTCTAATCTATGAAAGTACAGTACTCGGCGATAAATATTGCACATCGACCTTTGGAAAGAGACAATGAGGTAATTTCGGCTTAGTAGTGCACTATCTCTGTCCCACACTACCTATGTGACGTTTCGTCAGACGTGCGACAGAGATAACGCTCTACGAAGCTGAAATTAGCCGAATGTCACTTACCAAAGGTCGATATATATTTATAGCCGGGTACTGTATTTCCTTTGATAATAATTTAAAAATTCCTTTTCATGCAATGATTTAAATTGATTTATTGATGCGAAGAACTGAGAAGAAGTGGAAGAAACACAGCTGGACTGTGTATCTTTTTAAATCAATATGGTACTACATATTTCATCATCATAGCCAGGCATAGGCTTCCCCTCAAAGATCACCACCAGACTATATCATCGGTCAACCTATTTGGGGGCATGCCCACGCTGCATCTAAGAAGATAAGCTTTTCCCACATTCAACATAATTATTTCAACCAGAACATGTCCATTTCTGGACATAGGTTTATATCATAGATTAATAATAAGACAAGTTGGAAGCGCCCTGGATCCAGTGTTGTCGTACATGGAGGTCCTACTCTGCGCTTGTCTGACTTGGGTCTCCACTTCCCTTTAATTCTAAATGGCTATCTGTTCTACTATTTGACTCTCCAAGTGCCACTTCAACCAATTTGCTGTATTATGTCGGTAATTTAATTGTTTATGACCATTGTCATGTCAGTCAACCTAGTGATGGGCATGTCCTCGCATCTACCAATTAAATCTTTAGGCAGAAGTAGCCAACCTACTGCAACTTCAGACGAGTGATTCTATAGCTCGACTATAACTGACCTTGGTGCTTTTTCAATTGCCCTCTAGGTGACCTTGAACCTTATGAGGCCCATTGTAAACCACCAAGTTTCGGATACACTTGTATATACATCAAAATATCCAATATCTTGTTACTTATATATAAATATGGGCTGTATTTTTTATTTCTAGCACAACAGTTATATATATATAATTGTATGATTATTCGTCTGTATGACTTAATAATAAAGCTAAGATGAATGTGATTAAAATATCAAAATGTTTTTTGTTTTTACTTTATATATCCCGTTGGGTTATTTAATTATGATAAGTGATATAATATCGATTTATAGATATGATCATTAAAGTTGATCACCTTTTTTATAACATAGTCCCATGGTGTGGGTAGTTGGAGATATTGCTGGATACACAAACACAGCTGAACGCAGCGAACCAGGTATAATTATTAAAGTATTTAAAAATTAAAACTACTAAAAACAGAATGAATTTTCATTTTATTTATATATATATACATGAACATGTGAATACAAAACCCTAAAACCGTTAAGAAATCGAAAAACTAACATTTACACAACCAATCACACGAGTTGTATGTTTGAGGAGACGGAAGATGTGTGCGATAAAGAAAGGTATATATAAATACGAACGACTAAGTACGAAGTAAACGTAGTAATTCGAAGAACTACTAACGATACGAAGCTAAAGGCTCCGAAGTAGCGATTGTGAGATATTCAAATTTGTAAATGAATTTGAAAAATTAAAAAAGGTCCAAATTTTTGCAAGTTTTACTCGGGGATTTACTCTTTACTTTTGGGGTAGCTAAAAAAATCCATCCATCCATCCTGGGAGGTAAAATTGGGGATATGTTCGGTAAGTAAAGATGAAAACTTTAAAAAACTAACGTGACGCGACCGCGATGCGAGCGTTCAAACACAGGTCTGCGAAATCTAGGCGGCCATCTTGTTTTTTTTTACTTGCACCATTTTCTACGTACAGAGAATCCTTCGGTTACACGCAAACGACACTGATATTATGACAAAAGGATAAGGACCCATGGTGCGGCTTTCGACCGTCTTAAATTTCACTAATGTCCGATTTTTCTAGAGGTCGCGTGAGGAAATTGCGGGAACGCCGCTGTACATCGCAAACCTTCATCTTGACTCCTTCCAGGACAACGATCGCAATGATCGGTTAGCGTAAGTTGCAGAATATATATATAATAAAAAATTGTATTCTACAATATTTGTGTAAAATAAATATTTTAATCTGTTAATTTTCGTTTTAAAAATATTTCGATGGCATATTTGTGAATCAAATGTATTTCGGACACGTTTAAAATGTAACCTAAGAATAATAAACCTTCATTTCATTCCATACAAACGACTTGAAATTAGTAATTTCAAATAATATTTTTGATAATTTTGTACTTAGTTTGTATGGATCCCCTCAGGGTAAAATACTCCTCCAAAGCTTTCTCAATCTTTGGTGACTTGGAGCCACCCGTAAAAAAATGTAAACTAAGTTTATATGTAACTAAACCTGTAACTATATTATATCGATTAAAAACACCGTTTCATAATCAACATTACAAAATTAAAATGAATACAAATTTTCATTTGAGTAAAATCTATAAGCTTAATTAAAACTTTCATTATTCTATTGCAGTTCAATCAATACCGCGGTATTGACCGAACAAGTTATTTCATTTGACTCTCATAATGTTCAGATTTAATAACAATAGGCAAACTAGACCTGAGCTGCCATTGAGCTATATAAATCAACTTTATCCGAGGAATTTTCTAGAAAGCGATTTACAAAAGTTTCTTCGTCCGTTTATATTCACGCGATATATCCTTTTTACGAACAGATATTGCATTACCGGCAATTTGATTACCCCTAACAACCGAAAAATTAATTTCTTTTCATTTATCTGCTCTTTGTGCTTTGTTATCATCTATGGGCTTGCAGTGTACGTGGAATATACAAATGAAAAAAATCTGCAAGCACTTCTTTTCGCACTTTTCATTTTTAATCACTTTGTCTACATTTTGTTGAGTTTCACTAATTCCATCATGAACACGCTGCAAAGTGAAAACCACGTGAATATTATTTTGAACATTCAACAGCTGCAAAAATCTTTTAAACTCAATGAGATCAACTACACAGGCTTCATCTTCGTTAATTGGATCTGCGTTCTCGGCATCCACATGTTCTATATACTACTTAGTCTAATTTACGTGTATTTAGGGAGTTTTTCGATTTCTTTGTTCTTCACTTTTATAACTATGTTACTTCTGGATTTAAATATAATATATTTGATACGAGTCAATAAGCTGCTCGTCTATAGTATAGAGTCATGGATGTCGGAACTAAAGCGTTTGGATGGAAAGTGCTGGAACGACAACATCGAAGACGCAGTTGGATACAAACAACATTTGGTCCGATTCAATGATGTTGTTAAAACATTCCTTGAAATATTAGAAAGTTCCATAATTTACAGAAATCTAATTGAAATTCCGGTAATTTTAAAACTAAAAGGTTACAATCAAAGTTTGTAAATATATTTCGCAGGACGATATGTTTTAGGTAATTGTTGCTTAACTTTCAGAGTTTCTGTTACAACTGCGTCATACTGTTGAATTGTTTGACAAATGTGCAAATACTGATCGTGGTTAGTGTGACTTTTTTATACGTAATAATGTTTAGATCATTGTCGAAGCAAAGGACCCTGTTGATGAAGAACTGTGATCGATCAAAATGTGTCACAGGTTTTGATAGAAGCAAATGATCTTTTAAAATGAATTATATAAGATTGCTATTGGTTAATTGTAAATGAAAACATTGTAAGAATAACGAAATGTCTAGGACGAAAGATCTGTTTGGTCTGAAGATTTAGTGGTTTAATATCCCTTTTCTCTATCTAAGACAACACTTCTGTTCCAAAACTAGAAACATTGTATGTCTTATTACACAAACGCTTTTACTTTCAATAATACAAATTCAATCAATAATTCCATTACTAATTTATACAAGTGGAAAGATTCACTAAGGGTTAATATTTCACGGCATCTACTTGTTTTTATCTATACTTATACAGGGTGTTTATTTGTGTAAAATCTTTAAATGGCTGAACGTATAGCCCATTTACTGTTTATTAATTTATAGTACACCTATGGTAATGATGTCATAATTTATCATAGACCTAGGATTTTTTTTATAATTCCTTCTGTAATTAAATTATTATTATTATCATAATATAACTAATTTTTCGTAAGATAAGTAAAGTAAGTACGGTGTAATCTATCTAAAAGTAAATGTATTTTAAAATAAATACATTTAAAAAACTTTTAAGTTGAACGGTTTTTTGATACCCATACTGTGGTGGTTGTGGACAAATATGTACCTAGTCCGCCATATTGGAACGGCGTCCATCTTGAATTTTAAATTTTGACATAATCATCGTGTTTTACTAGTGTAGCCCTTTCATTTGATACCCATATTAAAGAGGTTAAGGTTAAATATGTAACCCGCCATTTTGTATCGGCGGCCATCTTAGATTTATAATGTTATTGATTTTATTATATTGTATTGTCATCTAAATTAAATGTGTACCAAATTTCAGATCAATCTGACAACGGGTAGGTGCTTAAATTTCAATTTCTAATTTTGACCCATATAAATAAACAAATTCCGTACGGGTCAAACTAAATAAAACCGTTTAATTATAAATAACGTATTGTTAATGTAGTATGAAAAAGCGTTTTCAAAATTCAGATCACTACATATTAAAATTAATTATTGTTTACCATCCGTCCCTACAGACTTGTACTGCCAGAGAAGTAATGTAATATATATTATTTCAGAGGAATCACTCTATACAGGCAGTTTGAAAATATGTATAGAAGATTTTAAAATGTTTGCTGACCAATGATATTTGATTTAAAACGTTTGAACATTCAACCAATCACGCTGTATATTTTTAAACGGTTTTATTTAGTTCGACCCGTACCTACGGAATTTGTTTATTTGGGTCAAAATTAGAAATTGAAATTTAAACACCTTCCCGTTGTCAGATTGATCTGAAATTTGGTACACACATTTAATTTAGATGACTATACAATATAATAAATTCAATAACATTATAAATCTAAGATGGCCGCCGATTCAAAATGGCGGATTACATATGTTTCCTTAACCCCCTCAATATGGGTATCAAATGAAAGGGCTACACTAGTAAAACACGATGATTATGTCAAAATTTAAAATTCATGATGGACGCCGTTCCAATATTGCGGACTAGGTACATATTTTTCCACAACCACCGCAATATGGGTATCAAAAACCGTTTAACTTAAAAGTTTTTTAAATGTATTTATTATTAAAGAAAATAACGCAGAGGATACTCTTTTCAGCATTCAGCAGGGAAAATATTCATAATGCTTACGATTACTTGGACATTTAAAATGGCATTACTGCTCTTTCAGCTGAGCTTTGGATCTGAAAAGTTAATTAAAACGCTCAAGAATTGCAATTCTACGTTTCTTATGCTGAAAGAATCTACCGGATGTTCAGGTGCGAGGTTTTAACTTCTGATCATCATTGTCCTTCCAGCCGCAAGACGTTCACTGCTGGACCTGGGTGTGAAACTCAGAGAAGTCAGTTATAGACTGTGACAGAAAAGCCAAATTTGAAATTGCTTACTGCGTACGAAAAAGTATCACCATACGTACAATGATGTCATGGATGTGAGACGTGGTACTTTAAAATAGGCTTTATGAGGAGGCTGTAGGCCTTCTAGAAAGCGATGGAGGAGACTGGGAATATATTTGGAGCTTCGGAAATGAGGAGATCAGGAATCCAGATCTTTGACATTGCTCCAAGAATTGCTCTTTTGTATTGAAGTAGGCGGAACACTTCGCTTGTGTAAGAACGGATGTTGAGGCTTAAAGGCTGTCAAGTTACAACGAGCAGGCAGACGCAGCGTGGGCGACCTGCCCACTAGGTGGATCAATAACATAGTTAAGATCGCCGGAAGTCGCTGCACGGGGTGAACGCCTGAACGAAGACCTGTCCTCGTGGCCATCTTTGTGGGAAATCTTTGACTTGCAGTCAGCGTCTATGGGTTAAAACGATGATCAAAATCCCACATCATCACACATTATTTATTGGAGTCACAGATACATTTGTAATTATTGCAATGAAGCGATTTGATATGCTATTATTATTTTACTATTGTAATATTTATTATACACTATTATCGTCGTCGCTTTAGCCCTTAGACGTTCTCTGAAAGATATAGGCCTTCCCTAAAGATATCTATTGGGGGGATATACCATAATCACCACACTTGGCAGGCGGGTCAGCGATCGCAGTGTGGTATTATGGTACGCAGAGGACGTTGTTGCCAATCCTTTGAAATCTTGTTTGTGTGCAGTGGCAATCCTATATAATTAATGCATAAAGTGAAATATGTATAAGACTGTATCGGGAATCAAACTACCTATAGTATCAAGTTTCTGTCTCCAACCGCTGGGCTATCAATGCTAATTATTACTGCATATGTATAAAGTTTTACTTAGGTAATCTTGAATATTGGAAGTACATATTAGTTCGGTCCGGTTTATTCTTAGCAAAATAAATAAAAATGTTCCGTTTTCCTGTTATTTAGATAAATTGTGATGTGTGAATAACCTCTTGAATATATAAAGCATTTTGATTTAAAATTTCTGTTTCAGGCAAGAGATCTGTGTACAAAAACTTATTCCGTGCATCCTTTGTCGCTTCCAAGGCGATCTCAAATGACTCCGGTATCCTCACTGTGAACGCATCTTTACCTCTGGCTCTCATTTCCGTCATAGCTACATACTCTGTTGTACTGCTCCAAATAGCATTTTTATAATTTATGCCTTTTTTCTTACCTATTATTGTCAATAAATTTCTTATTTCTGAGTTTACATATGCATCTGCATGATACTTAGTGTTGCCATAAATATTGTTACAAAAATAAAACAACATTTTTTATTGTACGTAACATTTATTACTATTGCTGTGTGTTAGTTTAATACATTAATATAAAACGATTAAAACATATAAAGCTCATTCAAGTGTCTCCATTGGCTGCAGTACAGTCCTTTAACCTAACCAAAAATAAAGATTTTAAAATCGTATTTGGCGCCATACCTACTTCGGGTAATGCAATCGCAGCGCTTCGGTTCTCTTTATCAACCTGCTACATTTTGATTTCGCAAAATATTTTACAATATATTGGCGCGAAAATAAGTAACTACAATAAACAGTCATATAAAAATGACAGATTCCAAACACAAAAGTGTCATTTATTTATTTTTAATAATAAGAGTATTTATGATCAGACTTAGTATACATAAATATATGAAAGCGCAATAAATAATTTTGCATTAATAAATTTGCATACGATTCGAAATTATTTCTGTTCTTTTTTTTTACAATTGTTTTCTTTACACAAAGAGATAATATTAAGGTAGGAAATTAAAATGATTGAAACGATATTGAAAGATTCGTCGCAGACGCGATGCGCTGGCGGCCTTTCGCTTAAAAGCTGTTTCGATCCAAGATGGCCGCCCCGCTGCCGTAGACACGACGCTACGCATGTGACTGACATCTCACTCTTGACGTTGACTTTGATAGTATGGCGACACGACTACTCCGTCGTATGTTTCGTGAATTTATTTGAGGGAAACAGTTCAAAATTAAATACATTGTACCAACACATTGTCGATAGACACGAGAAAATGACATTTTGACAGCTTTTTATATAAATAAACATTTGATTTTTCTTACATTGATAAAACTTGTACATTTTAAGCCATTAAATTATTTTGACAGATTGCAATACTTTGACAGCTGTCATGTTTCGTCTTGAGAATTGATTCTGTTGCAATAAAGCGAGCATGAGGATAACTGGCATATCGTTAAATACCTTTGTGAATTCTACCAGATTATAGTCGTTTAGTACAACATAATTGAAGGTGATTCTAACACTTATTTGTGTTATTGCATTCGGAAATCAATTAATCTAATACGCAATTCGAAAACTAAATACTTAACTTTTATTTCTTCGCTCTTATTTTTCTTAAGTCTCAGGAAGTGGATTCATAATGTCAGATATATCTCAATCGAATGCTTTAACCAAATTTGTGAAGAAAAATCTTGTACATATAAATACACAGGTTTTATTGGCTCTGCTCTCAATTCATACTTTAAAAGTTACAGTCTGAGGGTTGAAAGTTGCCTTATCTTGCTTACTCTAAACATATTGTACTGTACCCGGCGATGATCAATATTGATGTGCAATATTTATCGCCGGGTATTGTACAACGTTGTAGTGTTGAATCCTTTTGTAGTACTTAATATTGAAGAAGCTGTTTTATTTTAAAGTAAATAATATAGTACTTATCGCTTGTAAAATAAAAATGCCATTATTTGTACGACAATAATTTATTTGTAAAATATGAGCTTAACAATTTATTGTACAGATACAATAATCAAGTAATAATTTTACTGTAATATATTCTTAAAACATAGAGACGGTAAGATCTTCACAACTGCACACTTAAAAATGTATATTTAAATAAATATAACTAGTAAAAGTATTTTGACATTTATCCAGTCATTGCTTTTATGCTGCCTGATATACCTCCGATATTGTCAAACTTCAAACTCAAATATCTTGGCGGCCATGTTGTTTTATTTTTTTTTATTTTGAACATATAATATCTTAATCATATTATAAATTTACTAACTAGCCAGGAACAATACTGATAGTGGGAAAAAAGGAAACAGCAAAAAGTCTATATACGCAGAACAGCCGCCATCTTTAATTTATCTAATGTCATATTTTTGTACTGTACACTGGAGTGTTTCAAAAAAAGTTTCATACATTGAGAATCTCTACCTATCATTTTATATTAATGTATTAAACTAACACACTGTAATAGTAACAAATGTTACGTACAATTAAAAGCAAATTGTAACAATATTTATGGCAACACTAAGTATCATGCAGATGCATATGTAAACTCAGAAATAAGAAATTTATTGACAATAATTGATAAGAAAAAAGGCTTGAATTATAAGAATGCAATCTGGAGCAGTACAACAGAGTATGTAGCTATGACGGAAATGAGGGCCAGAGGTAAAGACGCGTTCACAGTGAGGATACCGGAGTCAGTTGAGATCGCCTTAGAAGCGACAAAGGATGCACGGGACAAGGTTTTGTATACAGATCTCTTGCCTGAAACAGAAATTTCAAATCAAAATGCTTTATATCAAGAGGTTATTCACACATCAATGCAATTCGCATCGCAATTTATCTAAATAAAAAGAAAACGGAATATTTTCATTTATTTTGCTAAGAAAAAACCGAATCGAACTGATATGCACTTCCAATATTCAAGATTACCTTAGTAACACTTTATACATGTACAATAATAATTAGCAGCGATAGCCCAGCGGTTGGAGTTTGAAACTGGAAACTATAGGTAGTTTGATTCCCGATACAGTCTTATACATATTTCACTTTATACATTAATTATATAGGATTGCCACTGCACATAAACAAGATTTCAAAGGATTGGCAACAGCGTCCTCTGCGTACCATAATACCACACTGCGATCGCTGACCCGCCTGCCAAGTGTCGTGATTATGGTATATCCCCCTCCTCCCCCCCAAAGATATCTTTGGCGGAGGCCTATATCTTTCAGATAACGTCTAAGGGCTATAGCGACGACGATGATAATGTATGATAAATATTAAGATAGTCAAATAATAATAGCGTATCAAATCGCTTCATTGCAATAATTACAAATGTATCTGTGACTCCGATAAATAATGTGTGATGATTTGGGATTTTGATCATCATTTTAACCCATAGACGCTGACTGCAAGTCAAAGATTTTCCACAAAGATGACCGCGGTGACAGGTCTTGCGTTCAGGCGTTCACCCCGTGTAGCGACTTCCAGCGATCTTAACTATGTTATTGATCCACCCAGTGGGCAGGTCGCCCACGCTGCGTCTACCTGCTCGTGGTTGCAACTTGACAACCTTTAAGCCTCAACATCCGTCCTTACACGAGCGAAGTGTTCCGCCTACTGTCAGTACAAAAGAGCAATTCTTGGAGCAATGTCAAAGATCTTGATTCCTGATCTCCTCATTTCCGAAGCTCCAAATATATTCCCAGTCTTCTCCATTGCTTTCTAGAAGGCCTACAGCCTCCTCATAAAGCCTATTTTAAAGTACCGCGTCTCACATCCATGACATCAATGTACGTATGGTAAAACTTTTTCGTACGCAGTAAGCAATTTCAAATTTGCCTTTTCTGTCACAGTCTATAACTGACTTCTCTGAGTTTCACATCCTCTAGGTCCAGCAGTGAACGTCTTGCGGCTGGAAGGACAATGATGATCAGAAGTTAAAACCTCACACCTGGACATCTGGTAGATTCTTTCAGTACAAGAAATGTAGAATTGCAATTCTTGAGCGTTTTAATTAACTTTTCAGATCCAAAGCTCAGCTGAAAGAGCAGCAATGCCACTTTAAATGTCCAAGTAATCGTAAGCATTATGAATTTTTTCTCCGCTGAATTCTGAAAAGAGTATCCTCTATGTTATTTTCTTTATTTAACATATACATGGTGATTGGTTGAATGTTCAAACGTTTTAAATCAAAAATCATTTGTCAGCGGACATCTTTAAATCTTCTATACATGCTTTCAAACTGCCTGTATAGAGTGATTCCTCTGAAATAATATATATTACATTACTTCTCTGTCAGTACAAGTCTGTAAGGACAGATGGTAAATAATAATTAATTTGAATATGTAGTGATCTGAATTTTGAAAACGCTTTTTCATACTATATTAACAATACATTATTTATAAAAAACATTTAAAAAACTTTTAAGTCGAACGGTTTTTTGATACCCATATTGTGGTGGTTGTGGGAAAATATGTACCCAGTCCGCCATTTTGTATCGGCGGCCATCTTAAATTTATAATGTTATTGATTTTATTATATTGTATTGTCATCTAAATTAAATGTGTGTACCAAGTTTCAGATCAATCTGACAACGGGAAGGTGCTTAAATTTCAATTTCTATTTTTGACCCAAATAAACAAATTCCGTACGGATCGAACTAAATAAAACCGTTTAATTATTTTAAAATACATTTTCTTTTAGATAGCACCGCACTTACTTTACTTATCTTACGAAAAATTAGTTATATTATGATAATAATAATAATTTAATTACAAAAGGAATTAGAAAAAAAATCCTAGGTCTATGATAAATTATGAGATCATTACCATAGGTGTACTATAAATTAATAAACAGTAAATGAGCTATACGTCCAACCATTTAAAGCTTTTACACAAATAAACACCCTGTATACGTATAGACAAAAAGAAGTAGATGCCGTGAAATATTAACCCTTAGTGAATCTTTCCACTTGTATAAATTAGTAATGGTTTTATTGAAAGAATTAGTATCATTAAAAGAAAAAGCGTTCGTGTAATGAGACATATAATGTTTCTAGTTTTGGAACAGATGTGTTGTCTTAGAGAAAAAGGATGTTAATCCCCTGGATCTTCAGACCAAACAGATCTTTCGTCCTGGACATTTCGTTATTCTTACAATGTTTTCATTTACAATCAACCAATAGCAATGTTGTATAATTCATTTTAAAAGATCATTTGCTTGCATCAAAACATGTGACACATTTTGATAGATCACAGTTCTTCATCAACAGAGTCCATTGCTTCGACAATGATCTAAACATTATTACGTATAAATAAGTCACACTAACCACGATCAGTATTTGCACATTTGTCAAACAATCCAACAGTATGACGCAGTTGTAACAGAAACTCTGAAATTCAACCAACAATTATCAAAAACATATCGTCCTGCGAAATGCATTTACAAACTTTGAAACTACTACAAAGAATTAGTTTTAAAATTACCGGAACTTCAATACATTTTCCGTAATCTATCGAGCTATCTAATATTTCAAGGAAAGTTTCAACAACATCATTGAATCGGACCAAATGTTGTTTGTATCCAACTGCGTCTTCGATGTTGTCGTTCCAGCACTTTCCATCCAAACGCTTCAGTTCCGACATCCATGAATCTATACTATAGACGAGCAGCTTATTGACTCGTATCAAATATATTATATTTAAATCCAGAACTAATATAGTTATAAAGCAAAAGCCCAAAGAAATTGAAAATCTCCCTAAATACAAGTTAATTACACTTAGTAGTATATAGAACATGTGGATGCCGAGAACACAGATCCAATTAACGAAGATGAAGCCTGTGTAATTGATCTCATTGAGTTTAAAAGATTTCTGCAGCTGTTGAATGTTCAAAATAAGATTCACGTGGTTTTCACTTTGCAGCGCGTTCATTATTGAATTCGTTATAATAGTAAATATATAAACAAAGTGATCTATAATAAACATGACATAAATAAGTGTTTGTAGATTATTTTCATTTTTATATTCCACGTACACTGCGAGCCCATAGATGATAACAAGGCATAAACAGCAGATAAATGAAAAGAAATTAGTTTTTCGGTTGTTAGGGGTAATCAAATTGCCGGTAATGCAATATCTGTTCGTAAAAAGGATATATCGCGTGGATATAAACGGACGAAGAAACTTATGTAAATCGCTTTCTAGAAAATTCCTCGGATAAAGTTGATTTATATAGCTCAATGGCAGCTCAGGTCTAGTTTGCCTGTAGTATTTAACACTGAACATTGTGACAGCCGAGTGGAATGACTTGTTCGGTCAATGCCGCGGTATTGATTGAACTGCAATAGAATAATGAAAGTTTTAATTAAGGTTATAGCTTTTATTCAAATGAAAGTTTGCATTTAATTTATTACGTTGAATATGGGACTGTGTTTTTAATCGATACAATGTAATTACGGGAATTTTGAATAAGTCTTAGTTGCAATTGTTTATTTAACTTGTTATGGGGGCTGTGAGGTTCTGAAATAGTAGCTACGATTCAGTAATCGCAGCATGGACAAGCTTCCTATTCGGTGGACTGTCCAGAAAGTCGTGGAAAGTCGCAGGATGATGCATGCCAAGACGGAGCGTCGTGGTGATGAAGAAGCTCATGCCTTGCAGTGGGCGTCCATTGGCTTACACCAGGGGTGAGCAACCTTTTTTGCTCCGAGGGCCTCAGTTTCAAAAGGCCATGAAGAAAATAAAGTATATGTACAAGGTTCAAAACATGTTATAAACGCGGTATATGTTTGTATTTAAGATATTAACAACTAATTAGACACTTTGTTATCCTTTAAGCCTTGCTTCTCGGGTTTTTTTTAAATAAAAATTTTCTTGAGGCCTGCGGGCCGTGGGTTGCTCATTCCTGGCTTACACAATGATGATCATCATTGATAGATATTTATTTATTATAAATTATTCAATAAAAATATTTTACTAAGATATTAACACTGAATATAGGGAAATATTGAACATTTTTTAATCACACAATTAAAAGCAAAAAAAGTGTCATATTCATTCTATATTTAAATTACAGATAGATATATAAATAGATGGATCTTTCGCACATCATACGCTTAAAAAAAACTGCCAGATATCTTTAAAATGTGAGGACCCCATTGTAAATTATCATATAATGTTATACCTTTTTTTTTCGTATGAAATCCTGTATAGGATAACCCTTCATAACAGGGGCAACGAAAGGATTATGGCGGACACCAACCGGGAAAAACCCCACGGTATTTTTCAACACTATGAACATAGCTTTACTGACAGTTTCAAGATTCTCATTGTTTATTAACATTCTAGTTTCTTGCTGTATCGCGTTCATAGTAAAAAACCTAATATGTTTTATTTTACTATTATATACAAGTTATTTTCACTGAACCAGTGTAATATCCAAAAAACAAATTAAAGATATCTGTTAATTTTGATGTAATGTTTAGTCGACACGACATAATCTAACATCATAAGAGCTAACAGAATGGCATTTTAAATTAAAAAAAAAACAGAATAGCATCGAAGTATATATGGCCCTAATCATAGGAAAAATAATTGGATTGAATGATTATTTCAATATAAGCAGTAAGCTCTACCGATTTGGAACGCCTAGCTGCTAAGAGCAGACCAGAATCTCAACAAAAGTTGCTATTTTAAATGAAATTTAACAATTTTTAATATATATATATATTGTAATATCTACAATGTAAATATGTCAACAAAGTAAGTTCAACACATATCAAAGAAATAATCTTGAATGCTATAATAACATTTATTTAATAATATACATTTAGTTTTAGATTTAAAATTAAGAAAAGGAAGGTCTAAGATAACTCGTGGAACTTCATTATATATAAGTACACCCAGAGTAAACCTTACTATAATGGCTGTCGGATTTAATAAATAATCACAAATTAAATACTTCAGTGGACATTAAATTTACTGAAGCAAATTCAAAAGAAAAGAAAATTCTGAAAGTGTGGACATGTGTAGTGATTTTCTCATCCATTTACTTCCATTTTGAGGGAGGAACGAAAGAATCGCTTCTACGGTTTCTGATTTCTGTTCCAAAATTTTAATATTTTAACAATTTTCATTTTATATATAAAAGTAACATATTTTATTTAATTTAGGTTGTTCAGACATCGGTTTCCGTGGTGTAGCGGTTATCACATCTGCCTAACACGCAGAAGGTCCCCGGTTCGATCCCGGGCGGAAACATAGTTTTGTTGCATTTTACTTTTAATTTAAAAAATTTGAGTTTTTTCTTAACAAAAAAATTTTGGTCTTCATACCTAAATTTAAGAGACGAAAGGAAATAAAGATATTTTGATAAACGTTTCTCTTAATAAATTCGTTAAAAAATTATGGTAGTGATGAAGTGGCTTGAGTTAACAGATAAAACAACGAAAGAAACTATTTACGGAGTCATACCCAAAAAGCCGGTACAGCGGTTTCGGTAGTACTGAAGTATTTATCATCATGAATGAATTTCAGCTACGGTGTGGTGATCTCATAAAAGATAACTGTAAATTTAACGTATTTACTTGAAATAATTAAACGTAATTTTATATTGTGTTAGATTATTGTTTTTTTTAACAGTTACGATTCCATGCAATGTTTATCAGAAAAAAAAAATGCTGTTTGAAATAAGATTGCCTTTTGTACTTATTTTATCTAATTCATATTATTTATTTTCTTTTTCCGTGTCTTGATAATACATCATAAAGAAAAATGTAAATAAACAATAAGATATCCGTAATTCAATAAAGTATATTTTCTCTTATTGTATATATAATAATACCAAAATTTTAAAAGCGTTATATATTTTTATAATAGGTTAAATAAGTTAGCTTATGCAATTAATTAATAAAATATAATTGTAATAAAAATTTTAAGAGAATGAAATATTAAGAAAATGAAATTTATTTTAGTGCCATCTAGTAGAGATATACAAAACTAAAACAACGTTTCGTAACGGTTATGTTTGCAATGTTTGTTGTGCAATTGCTCACTAGATGACTCAAATTTTAATTTTTTAAAATTATTTTTGAATCGTATGCTATCATTTTATGTCTTTTATTCTCATAATCTCTTTTTAAGGACTTAAATATTTATTTTTGAAAATTCCACTGACAACATCTTCATCAAAATTTTTTTTTTCACTATCACTGTCATCATTTTTAGTTTTTTCTTAAATATAATTACTTATTATTGATTTAAGTAAAATTATTACTACATTATTTTTGAATTATTACTACAGTATTTACGAAGCGTGACATAATTTTAATATTTGATTTTATTTCTGCAACATAAACATAAACCTTTACGCATATAGTAAACCTACTTAACACTAGATGTCACTAACACATTAGAAAATACATAGAAGAAATACAAAATTTATATCAACTTATTAAACCTTCATTATCTTTATAAAATAGATTATCGTTCGTGCATAGTTTTCAAGTTTTAATTCATGTGTATTTTTATACATAAAGCAATTGAAATAAATTGATCGCAAAGACAGTAAGCTATGTTTAATTATCAACGTAGACGAACGAGAGAAATTATATAACATGCTTCTTCGACCAAGCAAGTTAATTATTTTATTAAATAGGTGCTCGTTGCAGATCCGTGGTCTTGCTTTACGTTTATTTTTTTATTTATCCTACGATTTTACTTATCTTTGAACACGATTTTTATTTATCTGTGATTTAGCGCGCTTTGATTCATATTGTCTGTAACTTGTCATGCTTTACCAATAGATGGCGACATATATCGTAATCAACTATAGTAAAATATAAATGTTGCATGTAAGACATAAATAAATCTTTACTCTCTACTGTAAATAAACAGAAGATAAAAAGAAACCAAATATCTTTATTTTATCAAAGGGCTTTTTGCGGATGGACTTATATGCCCTTTCCTATAGATTTTCAATAAGGCCAAATAGAAGTTCCGACGGCTTTGACCAGGATGTCCTGCGCTGCGCTTCCCGGTGCGTTGTCTTTACTCCAGAATAGTGATTCCCAAAGTGGTCTATATCGACACCTAGGGGTCTATGACAACCTGCAAGGGGTCTACGTCAGCGAAAAAAAATTTGGGAGTCCATGAAATGAAAATGGGGGTCCGCGATAGTGGATCTCAACACATACACTAATAGTACCTATTTACTTACATCATACTATCTTATAATATCAAAACATTTACGTTATTTATAAAAGTACCTATGAAGTAAAAAAATATTGTATATATGTTTATAAAATTGTGTAAGTTGTAGAATGTTGGTATTCGCTTTGTGGTAGCAATGCATTTTGAACATGCACTAAACTTCACTACAGTTAGAAATTTACAGGAAATCAATATCAGGTAAGTGCGGGGTCTACCCAACACGGAAAAACATGGCAAGGGGTCTACGACACAAAAAAGTTTGGGGAACTCTGCTCCAGAACCTTTGACTCTTACGGTTTTCTATAATGGAAGTTATGTGGCTACTCACTGTCGCTTCAACTTTAAATTACTTATTCAAATCATTTTAAATTTTGCTAACACTAAGTTCAATGTGCAAATCACATTTACCTGACTCTTGTAGAGTATATTTTGGAAAATTAAATATATCGACCCTTCCATTTCTTGTATATCTACCGGTAACCCGTAGCTGTAAAATATAACATTAAACAACACAATATATTAAATAGTAAAAGGCGCAGGAATGTTCCAAGATCAGTTAATTGTCATGCGACATTGTTCAGTAAGCTAATTTGCAATGACAGTTAAAATATATTCTCGAAATTCCTGTACGTAACAATTGTACAGACTCCTTGTTGACATTTAAATATAAATGAAATATATTGTTAAATTTTTATTCATTTGATGAATTTTAGGCAGATAAAATTAATTGACTGTTATAATACATATAACGAAAGGATAAAAAAAATAATTTTATTTAATTATTACATTTTATGCGGCTCCGATCGGAAAATAATATAAGCGATATATAATACTGTGATCAAAAAGTAAGGCTAATTTGTTTATAAAATGAAAATCCTTTATTTATTCTTCCAAATCAATAAGAAAAGGACCAATATTTAGCCACTTCCGCACATGCAGTGGTAGTCGTGCAACAAAGTGCACCGCCCGCCAGCCTGCTGATAAATGCGCATGCGGCAAACAATGCGAATCACACAACCGCCACTGCTAAATTACTCAACACGTGTTTCACCTCTCCACGGGGCATCTTTAAGAGTTATGTTACACCGATTAGCGCCAAACACAGAGAGAACAGAATCAGCGGGCCGGCGGGCGGTGCACTTTGTTGCATGACTACCACTGCATGTGCGGAAGTGGCTAAATATTGGTCCTTTTCTTACTTAGGATGGACTTTCGCAAGGTAACGCCTGATTCCATTAAATCTTCCAAATCAATTTTATCACCTTCAAAGTAATACCCATCTGATAAAACCCACTTTTGCCAACAGTCGGAATACCCTTGTACTGGTATAGCCTTCAAGACCTTAGATTCGATTTTTACCTTCTTAATCGTGTGAAAATTGCATCCCCGCGTTGTCCTTTTGAGTTTGCTGAATAGCCAGAAGTCGTACGGAGTCAAATCTAGCGAATTTAGTGGTTGCGGAACGATGTGAGTCGAGTTTTTGGTCAAAAAAGTCGCGACTAACCAATGCAGTATGACATCGACCAAACTAGATGCGTTTGAGACACAAAACATTTTTCCTAATGGTTTGGGATGAGCCAAATGATATTACAACTTTTGACAAAAAGACACTTGGCAAGTGTTATAAACAGTACACCAACATAGGAAAATAAATTATCTGGCTTCTATGTTCGACTGTTTTAAATGACAATTTCATTTTACTCTTTGATCACAGTAATTACAAACTAATAAATGATTGTTTCTAATTAAATATAATCCGCATCAACGTTGGCAAGCAAATATTTGGGTGGACCGAAAAGTAATGTCGCTTTAAACTGTGATAAAAACCCTGTACTGTGATAATTGAGGAAAAAAATAAATAAAAAAAGGAGAAACGCAAAGCCAGAAAGTAAATTAAGAATAAATAAGAATGTAGGATTTTGTAACGTGTTAGAGGGACGGGAAAGTAATGTCGCTTTCATAAGTTAAATTCACACGACTACAGTTTTAACAAGTTTTTATTTCTAATTAACAATATATTCACTTTCATTATCAACAACCTTTTGCCATCTAGTATACAAATCGATGTCGGAGTGATAAAAATCAATAGGTTTTTTTTTTCAATTTTAATAATCTTTTATGATTTTGCCACCTAATTTTATATAAATACACCAATACCTCACTTTGGACAAAATAGATTTTGTAGCGCAACTATATGCAGCTAGTTATTTTAGCTAAAGATCTAATAACCACAATAATGTGTATATCATAATGACAGTATCTTATAATAATTACGTTCAAGCTACGTGTGTTTTTTTTAATTAATATTTATAAACAAGACCGTGTGAATATGAGATAAAATGTCAATGTTAAATAGCAATCTGCTATAAATATCAAATAGCGTAAATAGCGTGAATAATTTAGCAGGGTTCGTACTTTATATTATTTATCTGTGGTTAAGTTTATATTAAAATTTATTTATATTGTTTTAAATATGTTTTAATGTGATTTGTGAATTTTTTTAAAAGTATGTTCTATATGATAAATTTAAAAAATAAAATAAAAACCTTATTTTTTTATTTTATACAGGTAATAGATATAAAAGCTTTCGAGATACATATGTATGGCTCATTTTTCACCAGAAAATATATACAAACCTTTTATACCAGTGATTCCCAAAGTGGTCTACATCGACCCCTAGGGGTCTTTGACAACCTGCAAGGGGTCTACGTCAGCGAAATAAAATTTGGGGGTCCATGAAATGAATATGGGGATCCACGATAGTAGATCTCAACACATGTACTAATAGTACCTATTTACTTACATCATACTATCTTATAATTTCAAAACAGATTGAATTGACGCCAAATGTTGATAATTTATTATTAAAGCATCAGGTTCATCCTTCTCATTAAAAATATTGACTTATTGCTAATGTTATTTTATTTATAGTTGATTCAATTTTTATTTAATGTTACATATATTTTATATAACAGATAAAAAATATTTTGAGTAGTTTTAATTTAAATTCAATTAATAAATGTATAAATTAACATGTGTTTTTACTTTAAGTTTTTATCACTAAACTTCACTACAGTTAGAAATTTACAGGAAATCAATATCAGGTAAGTAGGGGGTCTACCCAACACGGAGAAACATGGCAAGGGGTTTACGACACAAAAAAGTTTGAGGAACTCTGTTTTATACCTATCACCAATCACTGTGTATAAGATGATAATTGTGATATATGTTATATTAATCAATTATTTTTACTTGCGACAGTCCAGTAAATTCTGGCAGTACAATCTGCAAGAACAGAAATCCTAGTAACCACAATTATTATAAATAATTCCCGCCGAATGCTGAAAATAATATCCTCTATGTTATTTTCTTTTAATAAACATATATATGTTGATTAGTTGGATTAAAACGCTTTAAATCAAATATCATTTGTCAGAAAAAGCCATATATCTTCTAAACATATTTTTAATCTGCCTATATAAAGTGATCTCTCTGAAATGTTACATTTTTTTTTTCTATTGTAATGCAACTGACCAGTAACAGTTGGCAGAACAAAATCTGCAGGAACAGATAGTAAACAATAATATGTGCTAATATAAATTTTAAGACTCTTTTTCTAACTATATTAAATATTTAATGTAATCAGGCGTTACCTCGCGGAAGTCAATCCCAAGTAAGAAAAGGACCAACACTTAGCCACTTCCATTGCAGTGGTAGTCGTGCAATAAAATGTACCGCCCGCCAGCCCGCTGATAAATGCGTATGCGGCAAACAATGCGAATTACACAACTGCCACCGTTAATTCACTCAACACGTGTTTCACCCCTCCACGGGGCATTTTCAGGAGTTTTTACACCGATTAGTACCAACCACAGAGTGTATGTACACAGTGTATGTAAACTGAGATGACCTGTGGTACAGAAATTTGGCCTCCAGCTTATGAGTTCATTGAGAAAGCCACGGAGATGAGTATGCTCGCAATTTCTTTAAGAGATATATTCAGGGGGAAATTTGTAGAAGAACAAAAGTCGCCGATGTACAATGGCTATGGGTGAGTATGTGCAATGAATGAAAAAAATGAAAATGAGCATGCGGCAAGTGGGTATTGGTCCTTTTCTTACTAACTATATTAACATTACGTTATTTATTATATTGAAGCCATTGATTTTTATATATGGTTTAACATATACATAGAAGAAACAAAATCAGCGAAGTATCTAGAATAATTGCTTCTCTGAAGTAGCTGTATGCGGAGTGCATCGCTCTGCTTGTAGTAGACATAGCATGACTGGACCCCCCACTAGCTGGACCAATATAGTTAACACGTTCACTGCGGGCCCAATTTTGAAGAACTTTCAGCTGGTGCGGCTGAGGTCGAATCAGCCTCAAGTTGAACTTCCTAGTAGTGCGGTTGAGGCCCTTTCTGCCTCATGTTTCAATCATTTTTTTACAATATCGAGTCAATGCTTCGCAGACATAAAGAAAGCTATATTTGTCTTTGTCATACCTCATACGGTTGAGTGTAAACAGCCGCCGCACTAGAGAGAAAACACGAGTTTTACGCGCCGCACCAGTGCAAAGTCTACCATGAGGCTGAATCGACCTCAAGCCGCAGTGAACGTGTTAAGGTTGCGAAAAGTAGATAGATTCGTGCAGCACATGAAGCCTGTACCTTGCAGTAGGCTTTCATCGGCTGAAAAGTAGAGCTATACATTCAACCTTATTAAGCTTCTACACATATTTTAATCATTCTGTATACAAAATATTGAAAAGCAATAGTCAATACTGGTTTTGTAAAGCAATAGTTAAACATGTTACAAAAATAAACAAGATAAAACGGTGTAACAGAGTGAGCATAAAACTGTAATAAAAATTGTAAAATAGAGAAATAAGAAGGAGATGTATGAATGAGAATTAGAACGAAAGAGAAAGCTAGAATGAATTGTGGAAAGAAAGAATAGAATGATAGATTATGTGAAGAATGACAGTAGAGAATGAAAATGAAAAGGACAGTGAAAAAAAAAATTAAAACAACGAACGATCCTATCATTTCCAAAGATAGGGGAATGAGAATAAAAAATAAAAAAAACAGTCAATACTTTGCTTATTTTATTGTTTTAGGGATACTACTCAAATTATAAGGCTCGAATATCTTTAAACAAAAATGTTGTTTAAATACATGGTCGAAACTCACTTGAATAACATTAGATGTTAATTATAACTGGATACAGTTAAGACTAGCTGTGCCCGTGACTTTGTCTAAAATTTAGCAACAAAAAAAATATCTAGTTTAATTTTTTTAAGACTAAAAGTAGTTTAAGTTACTCCTTATTACATAAGCTACCTACCAGTGTAAATATCGTCAAAATCGGTTCAGCCGTTCCAGAGATTAGCCGGGACAAACAGACATATAGAAAAACAAAAATAAAAAAGGTATGTGTAATGTATATATTTAAATGTGTGTAGTAATAAAAGGTTATTTTAATGTTACAAGCGGACAATTCAATTTTATTTATTTTTGTTATAAACGGTAATTGCAAAATGATAGGAGTAGTTATGTAATTATAAAATATACAAGAAACATCTAACATTAAAATAAAACACAAACTGTTTTATTTTCTGCTACAATTGTTTCGCAAGTTCGCTTTCGTATTTCGTATTTTGTTCAAAAGTTTTTCCTTCTAAAGTGTTACGTGAGCAAGTGAAGTCAATCAAGAGATGTAACCACAACAGCGAAAACATTAGTTACATTTTGTGATCACAAAGAAAATTAAGATATCTTATGTAGGTTTTTTAATTTTAAATCTAAAATTAAAAGTATATTATTAAACAAATCTTAGTATCATTCAAAAGTTTTGCTTCGAAATGTGTGAACATTTAAATATTGAATACTTTACATATATTATATTTAAATGTACACATAAAACATTGTTTAATTTAGGTTTAAAAGAACTGTTGAGTTTTCGGCTCTTCTCAATATATCAGAGTTTAAATCGCTGGTAGCTTATTACTTACACTGTTAAAATAATCGACAATTTTAAAACGCATGTAAATGATATTGAATAAAGACATTTTAAAACGAATTATTGGTCTATTTTGGCTTCTATAATTAGGTTAGGTTTTCGTATAGAAATCATAAAGGAGGCTTCAATGATTTTACAGTGCAATCTAAACCTCTGTACCGTGTAAGATTAATATCCCACCTTCAATCAAAGTCAAAATATTCTTTATTCGTATAGGCTATTACAAGCACTTTGGAATCTAGAACGCTGTTTTTTCTAACCTATAGACACTGCAATACCCAAAAATATCTATGTGGGATATATCTCATTTTTATGGCCACTGTTTTTGGGTATCTCTCTTGCTCCAAAAAAATTTATTTCCACACTCCTTCTTTGTCCTTCTCATTCTCTTCTATTCCTCTCCATACATTTCTACCTATCATACATCGCCTGTCTTCCTTTGTCTTCCCTTCAGAATACAGAATACCACGCTTGGCAGACGAGTTGGTGATCCATCCAGCCATTATCTAGAAACTTCTTTGTAATCTGTGGCAATATATTAATGCACAAATTTCATTTATATATTTGTACCCCGAGAACCGAACCCGCGATCTACAATCGTAAGTGCAAGTCCTCAACCACTTCACTTTATCATCCTCACTTCTAATTATTTATTTCAGCATTGTACATTCGTTCGTCTACGACAGTTGCCAGTGCTACCGTCACAGGTAAATGTGAAGTTTTTTATATTTAAGAATTAAAAAAAAAATATATTTGTACTATATAGTGCACTTCAATTGAATTCTATCACTATATTAAACTATCACAAGCTCTTTTGAATTGTCAATCAACATAAAATGTCGGCGTTGTTGTCCATATAGGAAGCTACCAGCTCGGAAGGCAGTTCTGCTGAAGCCGGCGAGAAACTCAACAGTTGCTTTTTACAAATAAAGTTTTATAGATGCGCGAAAATTTTAGCTTCATGTGTGAGCATCAACATTTAATTCCACGCATTAACATCAGTATAGTATTCTTGGATACAATAATATACGATTTTTAATAATGCTGCTACTATCTGAAGTATCTATCAGTTTTCTTGTGTTGACATTTTTTAGAATAGGGGCTTTGATTTCAGCAAGTTTTTCAGTATAGTTACATCATTTATTTCTCTTCATTCTTCCGTCACTATATCTGACATTCTATCTTCTACCTTCCTTCGCATTTTCTTTTATTCTTAATGCTTTTATTTATGCACCTTCTATGCATCGCCTTCGATACTTCGCCCCATTTCTTACAATATAACAATTATTATACATTTTATTTTATATCATTTCAAAATCACGTGAACGTCATCGATCAACAAGCGTATGACTGTACCAGTATATTTTGTTTAGTCCTATAGCCCTTCAATTTCAAAGCTGCGAAAACCTATGGCGTTGCATCTACATCAATATAAACAACGCATACTCTAGTAAAAATAAAAATGAATATTTCCATTTATACACACACATGTATAAATATATATATATATATATATATAATCCTCAACCTCCTCAGTCCTATACCTCTGGCTTACTGCTGCATCCTTGGTACATCGCTAGGCAATGAAATTTCTTCGCTACCAAAAACCGAAGCCTGATGTCGGATACATCAGGCTTCGATGGGCGCAATGCACCACACGCTAACTACACTCATAATGACGGCACCAGCGACCGGAAGCGCCTCGCCAAGCGAGGGTGGTCAGGACTTGAAGACATAGGTCAAGAGAAGCCGCTAGATGCAGGCAGAGCAGAAATGGTCATCCTGGTGAATTTAAGGGCACACCAAAACCTTACTTGGGCTTCTATCTGAACAAGAAGAAATTATTTTGTTACTTTCTCGTTACATATACACCTATCCCCCGATTTACACGGTAGATGCGTTCCTGAGGAAAACGTGTAAATCGAAAATTAAAAATTTTCAAGTCAAAACCGTGTAAATCGAAAAACTCGCAGAAAATGCATGATTTTGCTATTTATCAGTTGCGGATTTTTTTCAATAATTTTTTAAAATGCATTGACAAGTTAAAATATTAAATATATTACGGAAAAACTGTTTTTTTTCGTATTTAATTACAACATACATTAAATAGAAGAACAAAAAAGAAATTATTCTCAATCTTTTTTTCGGAATCGAAGGTTCGAATTCACTTTCATCACTCGAAGTTATTTGTGCCGATTCGATGTTTGAAGCAGAAATATTTTATTACGAGAGAAGGTAGTAAAATCGGATATTAAAACAAAAAAAAAACTTATTCGAAAAACCGTGTAAAAGTGAAAACGTGTAAAACGAGTACCGTGTAAATCGGGGGATAGGTGTATATTATAATTTTAAGGTACAGAATTATTATAATATTAACGTATCAAACAACTTATTACATTCGTATAAAAAAATGGTTGAATAATCAAACAATGATATAATATAAAAAGCGCACGGATATTCTACGTCTGCTATCTACACACACAGAGACGCGATCTACACTCGCGCATGTGTGCGTGGCCCTATGTTGCAATCCCTAAAATAGGACGAGCCCAACTACTAATAGAAAAACGCAGGGCCGGATTCGGCGCGACAAAAAATTATAGACAAAGTAATTGTACAGTACCCGGCGATTAATATTGCACATCGACCTTTGGAAAGAGACAATGGACTAACTTCGGCTTCGTAGAGCGTTATTTCTATCGCACGAAATACAAACAGGTATCTATTAGGAGCTGTTACAACAAGTATCATTCATTGAACACTATGTGACGTTCTGACAGTCGTTGTATTTCGTGCTACAGAGATAACGCTCTATAAAGCCGAAATTGGCCGATTGTCTCTTTCCAAAAGTCGAAGTGAAATATTCATCGCCGTGTACTGTATATAGGTGTAAACTCTATAAGGGAGTAAAATTGCCCATATTTCTATCGCACGAAATACAAACAGTCCGGTATCTATTATGAGCTGTTACAACAAGTATCATTCATTGAACACTATGTGACGTTCTGACAGTCGTTGTATTTCGTGCTACAGAGATAACGCTCTATAAAGCCGAAATTGGCCGATTGTCTCTTTCCAAAAGTCGAAGTGAAATATTCATCGCCGTGTACTGTATATAGGTGTAAACTCTATAAGGGAGTAAAATTGCCCATATTTCTATCGCACGAAATACAAACAGTCCGGTATCTATTATGAGCTGTTACAACAAGTATCATTCATTGAACACTATGTGACGTTCTGACAGTCGTTGTATTTTGTGCGATAGAGATAACGCTCTATAAAGCCGAAATTGGCCGATTGTCTCTTTCCAAAAGTCGAAGTAAAATATTTATCGCCGGGTACTATATATAGGTGTAAACTCTAAAAAGGAGTAAAATTGCCCATTTGTAAGCAAAAAGCTTTAATACTTCTACACCTATTTCAAATCACTCTATATAAAGTGATCACTGTGAAATACGTAATTTGCACTGAAACAACTGCAAGGTACAGGCCTCCCCCCTAAAGTCGCCACTATGACCACGTCCAGCTCTTTCTTGCGACTTTAAGAATATCGACAATCCATCTAGTGGAAAGCCTGCCCACTCGTGGTCGCTACTTAAAAACCTTTCATCTTTTGTCTCCTCTGTATGTTCTTCTATGGATTCTGATTCGATCTTCCACCAAAAACAGTATCGCTTACAAAAAAAAACAATGGCCTTCTTTTTTCAAAATCTTAGAGAATATATAATTAATTCTGAAATATGTTCACATTTAATATTCGAGTCCGAAATATGTATATCGATTCTCATGAATTAATAATTGATCTATATAATCCAGCCCTGTTAAATAATAAATCGTATATATTTAAATTAAATGTTGAATATTTTTATAAATAATTAATTCCAAATTTAAATTTCATATTTCTGTGTTGCTATACACAAAACTGGTGAACATATCTATTGGTTTTTTTTCATGTTACCTTTATAGCACAAGAAAGTGTTGTTATAGGATTAAAAACTATATAAAAGTTAGGAGATATTTAAAATTACTTTTTTATTTCGTTTACAATAAAATAAAATTAATTAATACAGTAAAATCACATTTACATTAATATTAATTCTAAATTATATAAATAATTCTAATAAATATCAAACACACATATAAATTATTGACGTAACGAATGATTAAAATTTTTAATTTCATTCGTTATACACTAACACACTGACCGAGACGAATGGATTATAACATATGTTTTTAATTTCAAATGAACGCGGCCAATTTTGAATTTGGAATCGAATCGTTTCGTGTCAATGCGTTTATGGCGGGAAAATGCTGTTGGCGGGAAACATTCGAATGTTTTTAAAAAAAATTCAAATTATATAAATCAGGGATTGACTTGGAACTAGAGTATTGTAGGTTTTAAATTACATTATATATATTAGTGAAAATAGTATCGCTCGTTTAAAGTGTATAAAGTGTTGATCGTGCAGCCTTTGGTTTTGGGATGAAATGTTTTTCGAGTGGAATTAAATCCCTTCTAGTACAAAATGTTCGAAGACGTAGGTCTTTGACTAATGTGTGTTGCCGGTGATGATATACGGATTCCAGACGTGGTCACTTCTGACGGACCTCATAAGGCTCAAGGTCATTCAGAAATCAATGGATGGGGCTATGCGTCTGAAATGGCAGTGGGCGAAGTACACGGGGAAAGGTAGGCCTTCCAGGCCTAGGTCCTAGGTTGACCGTCGATATAGTCCAGGTCTGGGCAAGTCTTTGGATGCAGGATAAAGATTATATAGGTATTCTTATTCATTATATATAACACTTGATATATACAGAGTGATTGTTTATATATGTAAAAGCTGTAAAGGTGTGAATGTATCTCATTCGCTTGCAAAAAGCTCTAAAGCTTTATTTGCAATCATCATGTACAGTACTAAGCGATAAATATAACAAATCGACCTATGGAAAGAGACAATTGGCTAATTTCGGCTTTGTAGAGCGTTATCTCTATCGCACGAAATACAACGACTTACAGAACGTCATATAGATAGTGTGGGACAGAGATAGTGCTCTACGAAGCCGAAATTAGTCGATTGTCTCTTTCAAAAGTCGATGTGCAATATCGCCGGGTACTGTTTATAATGATCCATTTGAAATAAGTTATATTAATTTATTATTTCTTAAGTAATGCGATAAATCCGAATTATGACTTTAACACTTTTTTAATATATTATGTAATATATTGTTATTAATACCAATAACTAATATACTTATTTAATATATTGAATTGCAAATGGGCAATTTTTTAAAATTTTAAACTTTTTACACCTATATCTAATCAGCCTGTATAATCAAGATACTTGTAGTAATATGAATAGAGTAAAAAGAAATTTTTTGTAGATGTCATTTAAATTATATATATAATTAATATAATAAATCCATAGATGTATATGAAATGATTTAAAAAAATAAAATTCAATTATTACATAATTGTTAATAAGTTCACGAATGGAGTCCGGCCCTGGTATCAAAACTTTAAAAAGATTGTTTGCATCTTTTTAGTTACAATTTTAGGTCACGCGCGTGTGTGTGCGGTTCTAGTGGAGTGTGATAATTTTATTAAAAGATAACATTTTAATCTATTATAGAGATTTTGCTATTATCTGTATAGTGTATTTCGTTTTTTTTTTCTATTGAGTCAGGTGTATTGTGAGGCCAAAACGTTAGTTATTTCTGCCATAAGGTCTCTCTCCTTTATGGTGATATACGCAGATGGAGGCTGCGAAGAGAGAGAAAGAACATCTGAACTCCTCATCCTCAGTCGGAGATCTAGTGGCCGAAGGGTGTTATACTGAGTTCCTCCAACCTCCTTAGCATGGCCTTGGCGACGGATTCTGGGTGATCCATCGCAAGTAAGAGTAAAGAGTCAAGACACTGGGCAACCGTCGTTGAAACTGCGGTACAGTAATATCCCGCTCTACGCGAGGGATACGTTCCAAAAAAAATCGCGTTAACTGAAATTCGCGTATAACGAGGTTTATGATTAAACATAGTCAAAAATTATTACAAAATATACAAATCAATCACTTTAATTCTAGGAACACTTTAAGCAATACATACTCTTATTTTTTACGGAAAAATACATCTATTGTCTTTTGGATAACGTTTTGTTTACGTTCTTGTAAAATACGTTCATAACACCCAACACCGTTTTTAATTGTTTGACAGATGGTCAAGACACCATAGAGAAGTTGGTGACTACATTATATTTATATGCACTCTTTCGCGTAATTCGAGGCATTTGAGCGCGAAATTTGCAATTCGCGTTATAGTGAAACCGCGAATAACGGGGTCGCGTAAAGCGGGGTATTACTGTAGTATGTGAAAGCGTTCCCGTAGTTTCAACAAAAGGCGTTCAAGAAGACCATGGAGTTTTACTCTTTAGGAGTCCTGTATAATCCTTTCGTTGCCTCCAAGGCGGAAAGGATATCCCATGCATGATTTCCCCACGAGTTAAATAAAGGAGTATCTTTTACATTTCCAATAACACCAGGTGGTAGAGACATACATCTACTCTTTTGGAAGTCCTACTCTACGCTTGCAGATCTCGTCTCTACAGAATTGAGAATCCCAGCAGTCATCTGTTCCTCGTTATATGTGGCTTGATAACTGTCACTTTAGCTTGTTCTCATTGCTGCCGAAATGGCATTCGTAGATTTCTCGAGTACAAGATGGCAGAGCGCAGAGTGTCTAGTGTACTTCTTTTAAGGTAGTGAACCTCGAGGACTTGGGAGTCCGAGTCGGAGGCCTAGAGGAGGTAAGAGGAGTCCTGGAGTTAGGCTGTCGCTTGTCGATAATACTCAGCATTTCAACATAAGAGCGTCCGAGAGAACCTTATCTCAGTTTGACCGGTTTTTTTGTTTATTTTTAATTTGTTATCGCAAGATGTTTTTTTTAATATTACTCTATTTGATCCTAATAGAAGTGTAGTGATTGACTCAATGACTAATGCAGTTTCCAGGTCATACACAGTTTTCGGGTCAGCACTCCTAATGGTACCAAGGACACCTACAATACAGGTTGAGGGTCATTGAGTTGGGTTGACCCATTAACTTCTGCCTAGTTCATATTGTATGCTAATCGTTGGTCTGACCGTATGTATGCGTATATAATTGTAGATCATTGGGCGATTTAATTAATTTGTTATTTTTAAATGAATCCAATGTTTATTTTTTGAAGACCACAAACTTGCTCCTTATAAATATATCTACTAAACATACGATCTTGTTATGGCGTAGAAACAAACAAGATACCATTGATTTATAAAATCTAATATTTTATGTTAGAAAATATATTTTTTTTATATTTTAATTCACCATACACTTCTTTGACCAATGTGTTGCCGGTGATGATATATGGAACCTAGACGTGGTAACATACACACACATAAGAAGATTAGATCACCCAGAGAGCAATGAGTTATGCTTGAAATGCGAATAGCGCATTTAAAACGAAGGTTCGTGAGATATATATATATATATATATATATATATATATACATATATTTTCATTAGTTTTTATTTACCATTAAAATTTTATCCTATTTTTTCTTATCAAAGTTTATTTATTGTCTGTATCTATCTGTCCGACCTAAATTATATTTTATTTTACAATATTTTTTATTACCTTTTTAACAAAATTGCAAAAAGAAGACGAGTCCCATCGTCCCTCAAGAGACCAGTGATGCTGCCTCTAGTGATTTTTACTTCTAACTCTGTCTCACAACCCTCTATATATATATATATATATATATATATATATATATATATATATATATGTATATATATATATGTATATATATATATATATATATATATAAATATATACATAAATTATTATTGTACATGTAATGCTGTTTCAGGTATAGTGGCAACATTATTATAAGTTGTTTTCAGGTTTATTAATAGGGCAACCTTCTTTACCTATCATTATGTTCGTACACATAAATGCCGTTATTTTGTATAAATTTGAACTATAAACAGTATTTTAACAATCAGAAAAATAATAATCATTTACATTACCTATTTCTAATCACTCTGTATAATGTGATCATTCTGAAATACTCGTATGTCACGTTAATTTATTTTATTTTTCTATAGAAATGTGATAGGATATATAGTAAGTAATAATTAATAATAATATATACTAATTACAAATTTTAAAATGCTTTTTACTTCTTCTTCTTCTTGAAGTGCCTCTCCAACTAGTGGAGGTTGGCTATCAGCTTCCTGCTCTCTTCCTTATTTTTAGTTCTGCGTAATAGCTCAGCAGCGCTGGCGATTCCGGTCCACTCTCTAATGTTACGAAGCCACGACTTCTTTCTCCTACCAACCTTCTTTTTACTACTATTTTAATATTACGTTATTCATTTTTAAAATTATAATTATATTTGGATAAGGTGTACATCTCTACATATATACAGTACATTTTTTTTAAATTTATTATATATATATATATATATATATTAGTATCTATCTCCGGACATTAACATCCGTGCCTTATAATATTTACGGACTATTTTTACGCTCACGTTTTTGCATGTTACAATGTTTATTTTATATTAAACAATTTTTTTATTTAAATCGTAAATTACTTAAAACTAAGTTGAAGAACTGATTATTATGATGATTTTTTTATAAATGTTTGAAATTTTATTTGTTTTAACAGCTTTTAATTGATGGTAAATAAGCTATTTTTAACCCATTTAAAGTATATACAGATAATAAAACACATAATAAATATGGTTTATAATATATGATGTTCAATATATTGTATTTTAAAAGCACTCGTAACTTAGAATTAATCAGGTTAGCGTATTATCACTTACAATCGAGTGAAAGTGAGTTATATAATGCTTTAAAAATGAATGCAGGACAATTTATTTAATACGTAAACTAGATAAACACGTGGTAATAATTTTTCTTAAAACATATCCTGTTTATTGTTTACAATAAGATTCGTGGCTTTTGGCCAGTATGCGGAAAGAAAAAAAACAGTCGCAGTTTCGTAACATAACCGTAACAAAATGAAGGCGTTGAGGCTAGCTGCTAGCGGATAGCATTTCACGTTGGAAATACCTCATCCCTACCCCCGGGTCGGCGTGGGTCTGACACACTTTCGCTAGAACCGACTTGCTAGTGTGACCACGCTACTAAATGTTTTCAGGACTATACTTACACATCTATCTAATATATAAAATTCTCGTGTCACGGTGTTCGAACTTGAACTCCTCCGAAACGGCTTGACCGATTTTTACCAAATTTTACATGCGTATTCAGTATGTCTGAGAATCGGCTACTATCTATTTTCCATACCCCTAAGTGATAAGGGTACTCCACCCTTAAATTCTATTTTTAATTTTTAGACACTTTTTTTGGTTTTTATTTTATTATGATACAGCATACAAAAACACATACAACCCTAAATTTTCACCCCTCTTCGATCAACCCTTATTTTTTATTTGTTAATTAAAAACCTTAATTTTTTTTGCAAAACAACGTTTGCGGGATCAGCTAGTATCATATAAAATAATAATAAATCAATTTCCAAGTATAACCATATATAATGCTGTGATCAAAAAGTAATGTAAATTTGTTTAAAAAATCTAAAATAAAAAAAGTTTATTTATTCTTCCAAAAAATACTTAAATCCGTCGAATAAAACACGAATTTACCATCAATTTTTCCAGTCGTTTAATATTCTTTATTCAGTATATATTTCAAGACTTTCGATTCGGATTTTATCTCCTCAATTGTACCAAAACCGTGTCTTTGCATGGGACTTTTCAGTTTGCTGAACAGCCAGAAGTCACACTGAGTTAAATAATTTGAATATGGTGGTCGTGGAACAATTCCAGTCCAGTTTTTGGCAAAAAAGAGGCGAAGAACCAGTGCAGTATATAAATAAATTGTGACTTGACGCATTTGAGACATAAAACATCCTTCAAAATGGTTTAGTCTGAGCCAAATGATATTCCAACTTTTCACAAACAGATGCTTAGTTATAAACAGTCCTATCAACCTAGGAAAAAAGATTACCTGCCTTCCTAATGTCCGAGAGTTTTAAATGACAATTTCAATTTACTTTTTGATCACAGTAATATAACGTACCATCATATTAGTCGAAAACGGTGGTTGTGGAATGATGAGTCCAGTTTTGACGCGAAAAAAATGAGGATTTTTGGCATCAATCAAGACTTGGCGTGTTTGGCATAAGATAACAACTAGGTCTTTGAGATTCTGTGGTAGAAGCCATAGACCGGGAAACGCAGTATAAGTCGTCTACCAAACAGGTGAACAGAGGTAATTGTTCAGGTCGAAAGAAGCTGCAGAAATTAATATAGGATGTCCATTTCCAGCTGAATACGATCTATGGAATATAATATACCCGGAATTTAACACTCATCGTCACCCTAGTCAGGTTGCACAGTATAAAATTTATGTGTGACTACATTTAAAGTATATACATTCTTGTTAACTATTATATATGTTTTATATTTATATCTCATCAAATAGCCAAAAACATTACATTTTTTTAATTGATTATAGATATATTTACAGACAAAGATCTAGAATTTACGATTTTTAGAGTGATTTGCGGACATATATATATAGAAACTATATTTCTTTACTTTGATTTTTTGACAGGAATATCATATGTTATTGTATTGATGTATTATAAATTTATTCCCTTAGAATGTTATAATAAAAATAAAATTACAAGAAGGACTTTATAACAAACATTAAATGTCGTTTCTTTGTTTTCAGAAGAAAGGCTTTTTGTAAGATCAGAAAAAGTATCTTATATACATATAAGAATCTATTTTTATTTTATATGAATAAATGATGAATATATGTTATATATGAAACATTATTAGCTATATCTATACTATATATAGACTTTTACTGTTCAATGTTATTGCCTTGTGTCAATACGAGAAATAAATAAATTAAATTGTATTTCAAAGTAATCAATTTATTTATGTATTTATTTACGATTTTAATATTTTTGTTTTTGGTTCAATTATATATATACACATCTTTCTTTAGTTTTGTTAAACTAAATGTATGACAACTAGGAATATATTAAATAAGAATTTAGATTCGAATCATATTACAACGTGAAGGTGGTAAGTTATAATAAAAAAAATTAAAGTGGTCATAACAAGTTTGAGTTTTTTATGATCACATCACAGATCGGGTGCGTTTGGTATTCATAGCTTCTTCTTCAGGTGATGGACGCCTAACGCGAGAATTCCCCAGACCTCAACTATGTTGCCTGTCCAACTAGTGGGGGGGAGGGTTTGCTTTCGGCCCCACTGACCATCGGTTTCACCAGCGATGTGCGTCACCCACTGTCGCTTCAGACGACTAGTCAATGGTTTAAGGGAAGGAAGGTGATGCACGGGAGACGATTTGTATGTGAAGAGAGATGAAAGGAGAAAGAAAAAAAAATTACACGACTTGTAACATGCTTCATACATGACAGGGGGGAACGATAGGTCTCCAAAAAGGGGGGACCTTTTGAAATAACCCAGTCGATGGAGAGACTATGCACTTGCCGGTCTTTGGTCTGTATTATAGACCCTAAAGTCCCAGTGGCTATTTGTTTTACGCGATATGTGACCTCCCTTCAATTTGTTAGATAGTCAGTCTACCGATTTACCCATTTTTGATTTTATCCCCCAGAGACATCACGACATAGCTCTTTGCGTGGTTCGTTGAGCTACTAAAACGTTTTAATTCTGCAAGCTATCACACACAATGATCACACACACTGGGCATACATGTTGGGCACACACATTACATTATTTAAATTCCAACGTAACATTATCTTTGCAAATTAGGATTTTTATTATAAGAGTGTTTAATAACCTTATTAACCAAAATACAAAAATTGTCACTGAAATATGGTATACACATTAGGAAAGCTTCTACAACAAACCTTTTTCAAAACGTTATGTTTTAAGTTAAGGCCCTACTTACCAAGGCATAGTGGCTATTTATTCTGGCTATGCTATGCTATCCGTAGAAGAATTAAAGTAGAGATGTCTGGTAGAGATCGCCTACAGCGATTAGACCGTCTCTTGTATGTCTATATAAATTGTCCCTTTTTAAATTATTATCTAAAGTGTTATAATAAATAGAGATTAAATAAATAAAAATAAATAAAGTATCGGATCTTCTCATACTCCAGTTCGTATATTATTTATAATATTACTATATAATATTTATAATAATACTGAAAATATTTATTATATAGTCGAATGTCGTCCTATTTACGCTATATCCCGAGTACCAGGCGATCATAGAATGCACGGATGGCATTAAGAGATACGGATAGTACATGCCCGCGGCTCGCGAAAGTGAGAGTGGGCTCGGTTGCGTAACCGCTCGCGGCTCTGACGCCCTGGTACCCGCGCCACGGCTCGCCCGTCCGACTTCTGAGAGACGTCACCTAGTTTGTTTTCTTTGTTGTTCGATTGATGAAATTCGATATTTAAAATATTACGTTTTATTTTTGTTATAATTGCTTCCAAATTCAAAAGTACTTTTAAATATTCGAATTTTTTAAATCTGACTTTTTTGAATCTGGAACACAACAGTTCTTATTTTTTAATTGAAATTTAAGATGTTTTTTTATAAATACATTATAATATTGACCATTTAAATGTGTCAACAAACCACGTTTCACACATTTCGAAGCAAAACTTGAATGCTACAAGATTTATTAAATAATAAACTTATATATATTAGATTTAAAACTAAGAAATAAAAGGTCAAAGATATATTGAGGAACTTTAATATATATTCATACACTTTTTTATCCTTTCTCACATGATCGCCATTTTGAAAGTTCTCTACTCTTCGCTCTCATACGTCTACATCTGTCCTTTTCTCACATTTATATATATTGTATTTTAATATATATATCAAATTAATTTATCATTGTATTTATTAGATCGTTAAAAATATTTTTGCAATTTAATAAAATCTCTTTTACTTATACTATTTGTATTTGGCTGGAATTGATGACATTAAAAAGGTTACATTAAAAAAAATTCTTTTCAAGTTATTCTGTCAAAAATGATGGTATATTCAGAATTTTTAATGCAACAAGCTTTATGTAAACATGACAATCATGTTTACATGAAGAAATAACTTTTAAACGAACTGTCTAGTCCTATATTTTTATCTACATATAAACTGAAAAAATATGTTTCTAGTTTCGATATAAAATGGAAAGGAATTTTTTTTCTAGCCTATCATATTTTTTAGATATATCAGCCCGAATCTTTCGTCAATTTTCCTTATATATTAAATAATGTTTATTTACCTGCTTACTCACGTGACATTGCAGTTTGGTTCTGTTAGATTTTCAAATGTCTAATATTATTGGTTTTTTTTCTTCTTTGTCAGTATTATTTAGTTACAATATTTTTTTTTAAATTATGAATGTTAATATTACGTTTTAATACGGGAAATTAAAACAATTCCATTTACTGGCAGACTTATGCATTATGATTCTTGGAAGCCAAGCAATGGTGAACAGTGGTCGCCCGGTGGTGATGATGATTGAGAACTTAGGTTGTCGATACGGGTATTGTGAAATGGTTAATTAAATTTCGTATATTTACCTTTAAATGTAAGCAAATGTGAATGCAATATCTAAAACCACTCTAAATGTCTTTGTGATAACAATAAAAAAAGTTTCATTTCCAGGATAAATACATTTTATTCTATGAGTTTAAAATCTGCCCCTTATAAATTTCTAACAGAACTGCGAAGTCGGAAGTTGGACCTAGTGTCTTCCGACAATCTATAACAAATATTACTGCATAAAAATGTCGGGATTCTAAATCAATTTTAAATATACAAGTCATGCTGACAGTGGTAGTCCAGTGGTAGAAGACTAAGGTGTGCGATCGTTGGTCGTGAGTTTGATTACCGAGATATAAACTTTATAATTCACATTTCGTGCATTAGTTATGTAGGATTTGTCACTGCTCAGAAACAATTTACCAGAGGATGGGAAATAGTGTCATATCTGTACCATAACACCACAAGTGTTGAGGGTACAGAATATCTTCCATAGACATTTTTAGAAAAGACCTATGTTTTTCAGAGGGCGTCTATTGGAATTCTATATAATAAATGCACATAGTGTAAATTATATATCCTTGCATCTCGGGAATTCAATCCACGATTTACGATTACAAGTATCAATCGTTTACCTCCATCTAGAGCTACCACAGTCCAAAAAAAATGTTACATTCCGTAAAACGCGACAAAACAAAGACAAAAATAACTTTAAAAATATTAATAATTCTTTTTAATAATCCAATGTCAATTGCATAGATAAAACTTATTATTTCATTAATAAAGTTCTTGAAAATCATCCGATTGTAATTAATCTTCGATGGAACATTCTAGAATTGCTTAACGTTTTCCAAAAGAATAAAGAATATTTTATGACGTTTTAAAAAACATTTGGATTGTAGGAATTTGTTCCTTATTTTATTATACATGTATACATGTACATATATCTAATATATAAAATTCTCGTGTCATGGTGTTCGAACTTGAACTCCTCTGAAACGGCTCGACCGATTTTTACCAAATTTTATATGCGTATTCAGTAGGTATGAGAATCGGCTACTATCTATTTTCCATACTCCTAAGTGATAAGGGTGGTCCACCCCTAATTTTTTTAATTTTTTTCAAACAAATTTTTTGGTTTTTATTTTATTATGATACAACATACCAAAATACATACAACCCTAAATTTTCACCCCTCTACGATTAACCCTTATTTTTTATTTGTTAATTAAAAACTTTAATTTTTTTTTTGCAAAACAACGTTTGCGGGATCAGCTAGTATGTATATATATATATATGTATATATATATATTACTGTGATAAAAAGTATCATCAATTTCATCACCTTCAAGGTAATCCCCGTCTGGTAAAACGCACTTCTGAAAACTCTTATTTCAGTCCTTGAAACAGTCGGAATAGTCTTACCTGTAAAGCCTTCAGTACCTTCTTTGATTAGAGTTTTATCTTGTCAATCGTTTCATGGCGTCCCCGTATTGACATTTTGAGTTTGCTATATAACCAGAAGTAGCGTGGAGCCAAATCAGATTGCGACGCGATATGAGTTGAGTTTTGGATGATTTTTTTTTTAAATTGAGCTAATTTATCACCAATCGAGACTTGACGCGTTTGAAATACAAAACATTCTTCAAAATGTTTTGGACTGTGCCAAATGATATTCCAGCGTTTGACAAACAGATGCTTAGCAAATGTTATAGACAGTCCTATCGACCTATGTCTTCAAAACAATTATTTCTTCATAATTTCAAGTATCTAAACCAGAGTTCCCCAAACTTTTTTGTGTCGTAGACCCCTTGCCATGTTATTTCGTGTTGGGTAGACCCCCTACTTACCTGATTATGATTTCCTGTAAATTTCTAATTGTAGTGAAGTTAGGTGTTAAAAACTTAAAGTAAAAACACATGTTAATTTATACATTTATTGATTGATTTTAAATTAACACTACTCAAAATAAAATTTTGTATCTGTTATGTAAAATATACGTAACATTAAATAAACATAAAATAAACTATAAATAAAATAACATAAAATATATACTTCATAGGTACTTTTATAAATAATGTAAATGTTTTGATATTATAAGATAGTATGATGTAAGTAAATAGGTACTATCAGTGTACGTGTTGAGATCCACTATCGTGGACCCCCATTTTCATTTCATGGATCCCTAAATTTTTTTTCGCTGACGTAGACCCCTTGCAGGTTGTCATAGACCCCTAGGGGTCGATATAGACCACTTTGGGAATCACTGATCTAAACCTACTAATTTCACAGATATCGTGAAACATATGGTGATATACATAGATTGAAGGCTTACATAGGTGAAAACAGAGTGATAATTTGAACATAAGGGTAATGTAGTTATAAAATATACATACATATATAAACTAAGTTACAATACAATCAAGAAGTAAATATCGCCATAAAAAGACGGTGAAAGAGATTTTTTCTATATAATCATAATGTATGTATTTAAGTACAACACTAACTTATCTATCTTAATTGCAATCTAATACATAATAGGTATTACATAATATATAAGTTATAATAAGTTACGTCAAGTTAAAAAAATGTACCACGGTTACGTGGAGAGAGGTATGTACCAGGGTAGCATGACGTATGGGATGTTCGAAGATCGAACGGAGCGGTAAATGACCACCGTCCGAGTAACCATCGGGCACCGTCGCGACGGCCGTTCCGCTGGTGACTGGGTTACCGGCGCGGTTGCGTCACCATCGGCAAGCACTTTCTGCTGTCGTTCGCCTACTTACCCACTCACTGAGACGACCTGCCAACACGTATTGGCCGTTTAGAGTATTTTAATATTTATATCTATATATATATATATATATATATATATATATATATACATATATATATATATATAAATATATATATATATATATATATATATATATATATATATATATATATATACATATACATATATATAAACTACTCAAAACAAAATAGGGCTTACCATCATTTTGCCCCTTAATTTATGTGCATACATGATTATTAAATTTTTACAATTAGTCGATGTTGAATTAGGGATTGCAAGGTCCGGGCGGTTGTCGTGCGGTCCCGGCGCGCAGTCAATCGAATGTACCGGTCTTCTTGAGCAGTTGCGGCTCGAATCCTTCCTGATCCAGGTCTTCTAGCCACTCTACCTGTCTCCTGGAACTGCTCCCATACGTTTCGAATAGCTCGCCGTGACACACCAAGGCGAGATGCAACCGATCTTTGCGATTCTCCCTCTTGAAGCAAAAGAACTGCCCTTGTCGAAGTTTCCACATCCATATGACGACGAGAACCTGGCATTGTAATCGGGAATAATGCCAAAACGAAAAAAACACAGCTAAACAAAGTGTGATCAAAGTATTGCGCTTAAAGCAAGACTGAGAACACAAACGATTGAAAATTTAAGAAATGGATAAATTTAAGCACTTTACTGTTTTGTCTACCCACTTGAAATCAACAAAAAAGTTAACTTTCAAAACATCATTATGAACTAATAAACATGTGTGCTAGAAGTGGTAGTGCTTCATTTTGTCAATGATTAGTATATGAGTTATTTATAAACACGATTAGAGACAAAGTTGCGGTGGGCCCTATTTTGTTTTGAGTAGTTTATGTAACATAGTAAGAAAAAGCGTTTCCAAAATTCGTATTAATACAAATTAAAATTACTTATTATTTACTATCTTTGCTTGATTTCGGTTGAAGTTAATGCTGTAAGCTCGGAGGCTTTTATAGCTTCATCTGGAATTGAGTTCACGGAAAGGAAACCCTTCCGTTCGTGAACATAAAAATAAACTAGAAGCTGGACAGACGCATTCCAGTTGTACGATGATATTTGCACGTAGTAAACCGCTCTACCCGAGTAGAGCTGTGTAGTGTTGATGTTGTGTATGCGGCTTTGGACGGCAGCGTGGACCACAGGCCAGCCAAGGAGGTCCAACCTCGATTCGTCATTCATAGTCCTCTGCAAAACAATTGCAAAATGTGCCATTGAAAGGAACAAAACGCAAATAAATAGAAAATAGACAAATAAAAGGATAAAATAGAACCAAAGTGATACATAAAACTGTGATAGAGAATAATTATAGGATAAGTAATAGTAATGTAAAATAAAAATGTACAATAAAAAAAAAAAGTAAAAATGTTATAACAAAAGAGGAAAGAATGAAAGATTGAACAGAGCAAAAGAGAAAGATAGAAGAACTGTAGCATGAAAGATAGATAATAGACCGAAAGAGACAATAAAGAAAATACAAAAACTATGTGAAAAAATAAATTGCAAATAAAGTCCCTGTCCCACCGTAAATAGGGGTACGAGAGGCCCCCAATAGCGGGGGTCATAAAAAAAAAACCTCGGTTCGTCCACGCTGTTCGCGGTTAGGGAGCGAGCGTTTATTAGCGGACATTTACTATCTGTTCCTAAAGGCTTTGTACTTTAAGAAGTTTCCATTAGATAAAGTAAATGCGACAAATTTCAGAGACATTATACAGGTCTATATACGTATATATCAATGTTTCCATGGGACCCATGTTCCACAGAAGGGCAATTAGAAAGAGTACTCGATATATATTCAGCTCTTTCGCTTTTAATGTAATAATTCTGTATTTTACATGGAGAGGGCATAAGAGTTTTATGAAGACTAGGATTCTAATCCTGATAACATTAAAAATCTCTCTTTAATAAACCTATTATCCTTCTATAAAACATATAAACTCTCATAATTATAAGTTTAGAAAACAAAATGTATATTATATATATACAAGCTGATCTCGCAAACGTTGCTTTGTAAAAAAATTAAGTTTTTAACTAACAAATAAAAAATAGGGGTTGATCGTAGAAGGGTGAAAATTTAGGGTTGTATGTATTTTTGTATGCTGTATCATAAAAAATTGTATAAAAAATAAAATAAAAAATTTAGGTGTGGACCACCCTTATCACTTAGGGGTATAAAAAATAGATAGTAGCCGATTCTCAGACATACTGAATAAGCATATAAAATGTGGTAAAAATCGGTCGAGCCGTTTCGGAGGAGTACGGTAACTAACACTGTGACATGGAAATTTAATATACAGTAATACCCCGCTTTACGCGACCCCGTTATACGCGGTTTCACTATAACGCGAATTGGAAATTTCGCGCTCAAATGCCTCGAATTACACGAAAGAGTGCATATAAATATAATGTAGTCATCAACTTCTCTATGGTGTCTTGACCATCTGTCAAACAATTAAAAACAGTGTTGGGTATTATGAACGTGTAAAAGGGGTCGTAGTACTGTAGCTTCTTGTTCTTCGGCAGCTTCTAGTTCTTCGGTAGCTTCTTGTTCATCGATTGCTTCTTGTTCGTCGGTTGCTTCTTGATCTTCAGTCGCTTCTTCCTGTGTTGACCGCACCTCCGCTAGCCCTTATAATGAGCGCAGAGACTCTCAACAGCGCGATGCAGATTTTCGTTGCGTCTACTGTGGCGCCATCTGTCATTTATCTGTTTCACTGCCGCCGCCGCCGCGATGCGATTGACCGTCACGATTTGTATATTTTTTTTGATAATTTTTGACTATGTTTAATCATAAACCCTCGTTATACGCGAATTTCAGTTAACGCGATTTTTTTTTTTGGAACGTATCCCTCGCGTAAAGCGGGGTATTACTGTATTAGATATATTTTGCCTGTCTTGCCAATACTCGATGTCGCGACTACATATCGGCTGGGTGTTGCATCATAGAGCAGGCGGCGGGCCACTCACCGCGCCCCCCACTCCTTCAGGCTGTTACCAGGGCTCCGGCGAATGCCTAGGAAATACGCACAGATGAGTTCTTATAGAAACACATTTGCAATATTACATTATATATCAAGCATGAAAGAAAGAGACAGAGAATTTGTACACGTTGAAATAGGAAGCGAGAAAATAAAAATGTAATTTTTTTTTGTGATAATAATACCCATGAATCTAAATACGATATATATTATAAACGAGAGTAGTATATAAAATTCTCGTGTTACGGTGTTCGAACTTGAACTCCTCTGAAACGGCTTGACCGATTTTTACCAAATTTTATATGCGTATTTAGTAGGTCTGAGAATCGGCTACTATCTATTTTTCATACCCCTAAGTGATAAGGGTTGTTCACCCTTAAAATTTTTTTTTTATTTTTTTGAATTTTTTTTTAATGATACAACATACAAAAATACATACAACTCTAAATTTTCACCCCTCTACGATCAACCCTTATTTTTAAATTGAAAATTAAAAATATTTTTTTGCATAACAACGTTTGCGGGATCAGCTAGTATAATATAAGATTACCCTTCCATATTTTATATAATCATGTAACATCAGTTAAAACAAATCAACTGAAAAATCTACCAACATATTTATCTTTAAAACAAGGTTTTATTCAGTGTTTTTATATATAGACTTATGAAGACACTTCCCTTGTAAATATCTATGGGGAGATATATAGATATATAGATACTTGTTTGTGAGCAATGACAAAAGTATAATTAATGCACAAAGTGTTAAATATATAAGACTGTATCAAGAATTGAATCTGCGACCTACAATCGCAAGTTTCAGTCCTTTACCGCTATGCCACCACTACTAAATTCTTTATATGCAAGATTATTAGTTTTGAAGTCGTACTTTTTAAAAGATTTATTATTGTATTGTGGGTATATTATAATCGCCACGTTTAGTAGACGAGTTGGCGATCGCAGTGTGGTATTATGGTACGCTTAGAACACTGTTGCTCTCTGAAAACAGTAAGAAAAGGACCAATATTTAGCCACTTCCGCACATGCAGTGGTAGTCGTGCAATAAAGTGCACTAGACATACTAACATTTTTAACAGAACTCTTACTGATCGTCAACTATGTTTGACTCTACTCTTCTTAGCAAGGTGTTATAGTTGTAGAGAAGAAACAGGAAGAAACTCCACAACAACACGTCTTTTATTAACATATACACTTAGATATAGCTTAAATGAAATCAATACACTCGACATTTTAGCACAAGATTCTAGTCATTTAAATATTCGTTTATTGAATAATAAGATTTTTTCGTCAATGTACTTTTATTATGTGTAATATTTTGCGGAATTTTATTAAAAAATCTTATTCAGTTTATTACGAATGAATAAGAGATTTGCAGTCGAAACTTTGGTACGGTTTCACGGTGATTTTTAAATACGCTATGTACCTCTCTTTTTTAAAATTAACTATAATTTTTATAAATGTACCAAATATTATCATAAATATATTCTTTGGCTCTAAACTGTAAGAAGCTGGGATGTCTCTATTTTGCAAAACAAATATATTTTCGATATCTGCATCTCTACCTCAGAGCATCAATCAACAAAGGACATAATTCTGTTGAAATAACTGTACTATATCATCATGGTATTTCAGAACACAAGGTTTCGTGGCTCAAAATTTAGAAGGAATTTTTCTTTTGCGTAGTAGAAAATTTTGGCAAATTTTATTCCCAATGGGAGTCAAGCAGACATTCGATAAGTTCGCGAAGCGGGCTGCAGATAGATATTACTATATATATATACATATATAAATATATATATATTTATATATATATATATGTATATATATATATATATATATATATATATATATATATTGGTTTGTTGGGAAATTAAATTTGTTTTTTTTTGTGGTAAAAATGAAAGACTGTCTTCGTATTATGAATAAATATTTAATTAAATTATATGTTGGCCATTCTGATCCAAAACCTTTTGCCATCTTTGCTGGAAAAAAACTGATCCGGGTGATTTTTGACGTGTTCATTTCAAGTAAAGGTGTTAACGAAAACATTTTGCAGTGACCGGAACAAATAATAATCCGAAGGAGCCAGGTCTGGAGAATTTGGTGGCTGTTGAAGTACATCTTATCCAAGTTGTAAATTTGGTGGATGTAGCAATGGCTGTTGAAGTACATCCTATCCAAGCTGTAAAAGCTTTCGGCGAGTGACCAAATTTTCTGTGAGGACATGAACCCATATATCGAGCTTCGAGGTTAAACCCAGACCTTTTAGGTGGTCATAAACAGTTGAATTCGATAAATTTAATCTCTCACCAATCTCAGATGTTGTTATTCGTCAATTTGCATCAACTAATGTCTTTATCGCGTCTATTTCAGCTTCAAGCGGCCATCCAGGATGTGGTGCATCTTTAATCGTGTCTATATCAGCTTCAACCAACTATCCAGAACGTGGTGCATCTTCGACATCAACATTGCCGGATCGAAATTTTGCAAACCAGTTCTGGCACTGGGGTATAATCAACAAACCTTCTACATGCACATGAGTTAATTTTTTTTTTAGCTTGAAAAACATTTTTACCCTTTTCATAACTTTTCTGTTGTTAAATAAGTAAAATATGATCTAAATGCTGCTTTGTTCTACATATTTAAAAGGGCACCTACCACCGACACACAAGCCTTGCTATATCAGTTGTCAAAACTAGAGAAGAAAAGACTTAAGTGTGAAGTTAGATATGAAAAAATGTAATTAATCCTCTGTCGGGAAAAAAAACGAAATTACGAACAACTCAATATAAACAATGCGTGTTGAAGCGAAAGATTTTAGTTGTAACATTTAACACGTTCACTGCGGCTTGAGGTCGATTCAGCCTCATGGTAGACTTTGAACTGGTGCGGCGGCTGTTTTCACTCAACCGTATGAGGTATGACAAAGAAAAATATAGCTTTCTTTATGTCTGCGAAGCATTGACTCAATATTGTAAAAAAATACTGATGAACATGAGGCAGAAAAGGCCTCAACCGCACTACTAGGAAGTTCAGCTTGAGGCTGATTCGACCTCAGCCGCACCAGCTGAAAGTTCTTCAAAATTGGGCCCGCAGTGAACGTGTTAATATATTTTATTATACATCGCAAATGACGTAAGAAAGGCACAGTGTTTACTAAGTAAAAGCAAATTAGACAATTTTGTCGCGCGCGGCCGTCGTCGTCGACCTATAACTTATTTAGCAATTTTATAACATTGAACAATAACATTGTAACTTGAGCTTGTTTTTTTGAACATATTCGTGTTATGTTTCTATCAATATATATCTAATATATAAAATTCTCGTGTCACGATGTTCGAACTTGAACTCCTCCGAAACGGCTTGACCGATTTTTACCAAATTTTACATGCGTATTCAGTATGTCTGAGAATCGGCTACTATCTATTTTCCATACCTCTAAGTGATAAGGGTGGTCCACCCCTAAATTTTATTTTTAATTTTTTAGACTATATTTTTTTTTGGTTTTTATTTTATTATGATACAGCACACAAAAATACATACAAACCTAAATTTTCACCTCTCTACGATCAACCCCTATCTTACATTTGTTAATTAAAAACTTTAATTTTTTTTGCAAAACAACGTTTGCGGGATCAGCTAGTAAATATATATAAAGGGACCGGAAAGTAATGTCGTTTCTAACGCCATATATTACAAAAAAAATTAATAATTGTTACCGATCCATCATTGATTTGTATACTAAATGGCAAAAGGTTGATAACGAAGGTGAATATATTGTTGGTTAGAAATAAAAACTTGTTATAAATGTAGTCGCGTAATTTAACTTAAGAAAGCGACATTACATTTCGGTACGTCTAATTTATTTTAACTTAATATGAATGCAACTAAACACTCGAATAAAGTTTACATATACCATAATTAAAATTAAAAGAACTAAGATCACCAATGTGACTGGAATAATTGTTTGTCTGAAATGGCAGTGCTACCGATGGCTGCTGGGGCCGGAAGAGGCCTATCCTAGATAGACCGACGACATTGTCAAGTTCGCTGGAAGTCGCTGGATCCAGTGATAATGACCATCTCTGAGAGAAACCAATGACTTTTGTTGTCGTAGTATGTATAATATACTTTACTACTTTACTACTTTTGTTATCGTAGTATATATAATATACTTTACTACTTTTGTTGCCGTAGTATATATAATATACTTTACTACTTTTACTACTTTTGTTGTCGTAGTATATATAATATACTACGACAACAAAATTGTTAAAATAATCAACGATTCAAAAGTGCATGTAAATGTCTACTTAAATAAAGATATTTCGAATTTAGAATTACATTTTAAAAAGTTTAAACTATTTCAAAATATCAATACAATATAAAGGAATTTTTAAGTTATAATACGTATATGTGTAAATATCTCTACTGGATTAAAAAAATGTCATCACAGAGAATTTCAATCTGATACTGGTTTGTATCAAATTGAACTATTCACACATTTGTCTCATTACGTGTAAAAGTAATCACTTTAAATGATATAAAATGGAACAAAACCTCGAGTAGGGCCTTTAAGAGGTTTCTACGATTAGTTTATTTTAGTTGAGAAATTTCTATAGATCATTTTGATACTAGTTTGTATCAAATTGAACTAACACAGGTGATCATTTAAAATATTTAAAAGTAAGAATTATATGGATCATCATCATCGAAATGATGTAACGACTGAATAATTTTTTTAATTTCATTTAAATATACTGACCGAGATTTACAGATTATAACATATGTTTTCAATTTCAAATGAACGCGGCCAATTTTGAATTTGGAATCGAACCGTTTCGTGTCAATGTGTTTATGGCGGGAAAATTCCGTTATTCAGAAAAAATTAGAATCCACAACACTCTTGTCCCAAGTCAATCCCTGTTTCATACAATTTAAAACTATTCAAAACATTTGAATGTTTCCCGCCAAAAGAATACCAAAAATAAATATATTTAAAAAACTTTTAAGTTAAACGGTTTTGATACCCATATTGTGGTGGTTGTGGAAAAATATGTACCTAGTCCGCCATATTGGAACGGCGTCCATCTTGAATATTAAATTTTGACATAATCATCGTGTTTTACTAGTGTAGCCCTTTCATTTAATACCCATATTGAGGGGGTTAAGGAAAAATATGTAATTCGCCATTTTGTATCGGCGACCATCTTAGATTTACAATGTTATTGATTTTGTTATATTGTATTGTCATCTAAATTAAATGTGTGTACCAAATTTCAGATCAATCTGACAACGGGAAGGTGCTTAAATTTCAATTTCTAATTTTGACCCAAATAAATAAACAAATAAATTCCGTACGGGTCGAATTAAATAAAACCGTTTAATAAATAAAGATATATACATATGTATATATATATATATATATATATATGTAAATGGATGTTATCAGTTATTTATATCCACTATCGTGTAATAGCACGTGTAATTATAGTTGCATTCACTTTTCATCACCGCACGGGTGATTGACCACGTACAATCACCAACAACACGTATTTCTACTCGCAGTCGATTATTCTATCAATTGATATCGATTTACTTGCGCTCGTGATAATAAATGCTCCGTGCCGATAGCGATTTCTCGATGCTAGGACTATCTTATCAGCTGTTTAATGATGGCTGTTTATTTGTTAATCGATTTTTAATAATGTAAAATCGATTTTTGAAAAAAAAATTCTTATTTTTAAATAATCATGATCAATATTTTCATTTACAATATATATAATCATTTGGAAGCGGTCTATATCCTGCATTTTTGGAGGACCCTTACAAGGTCATTTTTCCACCTAGTGCATTTACCATTTTTATATCTTCACTCCAGAAAGGCATATGCGGCAATATTCTACCCGCTAAATGGCAAGATACACTAAATAAATACTTTAAAATAAAAAAACAACTTAACTTAAAATTATATTTCGTCATAATTTATTAAAACCAATTGTGATAGTTATAAACATATATTTTGATAAAAATTCGACTAAACCAAAGAACTCTCAGTACTATATTTACGTTTGTATGCATATATGTAATAATTTCGATATAAAATAAGATATATAACATAGATAAGTTTAGTAATATCTACATTTATAAAGTAATAATTATTTATAATAATAATACAAGATTAAGAATTCTTCTATTTTTCTGCCAATAGACTTCCACTGCAAAGAAAAAGTCGAGACTTCAAAGATCGCCTTGATGATCGGTTTTATCAGCAAGCATCCAGCGCCATCACCCGAGAAACTTTGTTCCAAAAGGCAGTTGTCTGCACAAGCAATATGTTCTGCCCAATGCCACACACAGACGAGAAATTATTCTAGCTACATCGGTGATCCTGATTCTTCTGCGATCTCCTCATTTGTGGTTCGATCTCACAACGAAACTCCGAGCTTCTCCATTACTCTCTGGTTGACCTAGACCAGAGTTCCCCAAACTTTTTTGTGTCGTAGACCCCTTGCCATGTTATTCCGTGTTGGGTAGACCCCCTACTTACCTGATATTGATTTCCTGTAAATTTCTAACTGTAGTGAACTTTATTGTTAAAAACTTTAAGTAAAAAACCATGTTAATTTATACATTTATTAATTGAATTTAAATTAAAACTACTCAAAATAAAATGTTGTATCTGTTATGTAAAATATACGTAACATTAAATAAACATAAAATAAACTATAAATAAAATAACATAAAATATATATTTCATAGGTACTTTTATAAATAATGTAAATGTTTTGATATTATAAGATAGTATGATGTAAGTAAATAGGTACTATCAGTGTATGTGCTGAGATCCACTATCGTGGACCCCCATTTTCATTTAATGGACCCCCAAATTTTGACGTAGACCCCTTGCAGGTTGTCATAGACCACTTTGGGAGTCACTGACCTAGTGTTCTTATAAAGTTGATAGTTTTACGTATATGTGTTAATAAAATATTAAAATATTAAAAATATATCAACAATATCTTACCAATTATTATAGAATTTTAACACTATCAATGAATAAAATTTAAAATTAATTTCTATTCTATAATATTAAAAACCATAATAGTGTAGTCCTTATATTTATTTACTCAATATTAATATCTATTTATCAATATTAACGCCATAGGAATTATCAGATTCTGATTTTAAATAAATTATCTTATTGTTTAACTATCTAAATCGAGAACTGCACATATTTATTTTCATTTAATGAAATATCAACTTAATAAAAATATTTAAATTAGTATTTGAATTTGGAATTTAAGAATGAGCTTTACGTATTATAATTGTAATTAATATACAATCTGTGACATTAATAAAATATGTTACACAATGTTTTAGATATATAATTGTTTAGTGATCGATATTAAGAACAGATTCAAAATATTTTATTTGTTTAAAATTAATAAAAAAGTATTTGCACCAAAATTACGTCATGTTTTTTTTTTGTTAATTAATGAATAAGGAACAATAAAATATTAATACCTTATGACATAATATTTTAATGATTTTTTAAAATTAAAAGTTTTATATAAATATATAAAATAATATTTAGATATCATTTATGATACCCAAAATTTTTGTTTAAAGTAATGTCAACTCATTATAATTTAAAAAAAATGCTCATTAATAAAAACAAACATTTAAATTTCGAAGAAACGACCGCTCATTGCACAAATTAGCGCATAAAAATGAATTATCTACAAACGACTCGGCCCTAATGAATATATTACGTCTTAATGGGTCAACGCATCGGCTCCATTAGCGCCGTCCGCGCCGGTGTGTGCGCGCCTTAACAAAAAAAAAAAAAAAAACTTTTACCGCGAACTTTCAGCGCGACTTCAGCGCTTCCTTCCGGCAACCTTGCTCGCCGCGCGCGCACCGCCAGTCCGCGCTCAGAGCCCGAAGCGTTAGCACGCGACGCGAGTGTCGTGCATGTGCATTGTGACGGTTGCCCGCGCAGTGGAGAATCGGCCCGGCGCCGCAGGGCCCGCCACCGGCCCGGGCGGCATGGAGTCCCCGCAGATGTACGAGACGGCCGCGGCGCCGCCGCCGCCGCCGCAGCCCGACCTCAAGAAAACACCCGAAGACAAGCGTACCCCGTTCCCGCCACCCGATCTAGACGAGCTCAATGGACAGGAGATCAGTTTGGACTTACAACACCTCATCGAGGACCAGTTCCGCGGTGAGGAGACGATGGCACTCTTCCAGGAGATACTTCCCGGTGGACGATCGCCGCAGCCCAGACCGTTCGCCAGAACGACGCTCGCGTACATGCCCCAGCCCGTTCACTCGGGCGCGTCGTATGCTCCAGTTCAATCGAACTCTCACGAGCAAGCGCCCCCGATTAAGGAGGAACCTCCTGAGCCCCATGACTTTAGGAGGTCCGTGACATGCGCGCAATACACAGGGCAGTATAACCCTCAGCCGCCTGTGGGTGTTAGCGGACCTTACGGAGGAGGTTTCACTCCTCTGCCTCCTCTCGGAGCGCCGCTGCTGCCTCCGCTGCTGAAGCATAAACCAGCGCCACCCCGTCGGTCCTCCGGCAAGGTCATAGATAAGGGAACGGACGAGTACCGCCGTAGAAGGGAACGTAACAACATAGCGGTCAGGAAGTCCAGGGAGAAGGCAAAAGTACGTTCCCGGGAGGTAGAGGAGAAAGTAAAGACACTTCTCCGGGAGAAGGAGGCGCTGTTGAAGAGGCTAGAAGCAGTTTCTGGTGAGCTAAGCTTGCACAAGCAGATGTACGTGCATCTCATAAACCTGAACCATCCGGAGATCACAGAGCTGTGCCGATCTATGCTGCAACTCGGAGCGCCTCACGCGCCAGACCATTCGCTTTGACCATAGGTGAGTGTACTTTAGCGCATGTATTATTTATTTTATAATCTGTGGCGCCGTAAAATATTTTTCTAACATGTTTACGACATGTTATGCAATTTACATATACCCGATGTTTCTCGGTTTATTTCTGATAGAAATCGATTGTTGATCTGAATATTTTTAAGAAATACATGCCATTTTTAAATAAAAAAAATTATGTTAGTAATTCTGTCACTTGAGGAATAAAATTAATATTTCCATTTGAATGCAATTAAAAAAATATAAAAGAAAAAATGAACATATTCTTTTTTAAATAATAAAAAAACTTTATTTATTATATATAAATTAATATTGGTTCATGTTTTATTTACTCGATTAAAGCTAAATATGCTAAATTAAAAAAGTTAAAAATGAAAAAATTTATATCTTCTATGTTGTTTGTTCAAAATTCATTTAAATTAAAAAAAAGAACTCCTGCTATTATTAGCATGCTAGATGCGATTTAATTAACTTTTATTATTTATTACGTTATCAAAAATTAATCTTTTTTATCTATATATTAAATAAAATAAAACATAAGCCTTTTTAATATTATAAAAATTTAAATAATTAAAAAATATGGTACATTTAAATAATTTAAAATTATTCTGATTTATGCTATTAATTAAAAAAAAATGTTTAGCGAGATAAATTTATAGATTAGATTTTTTTTTTATTTTTTTAAAAATAGATTAGTTGTTCGCCGTTTAAATATTTAAAAAATCTTATTCATTAAGGTGTTTATAATGAATATTCTGTTATATTAAATTAAATATTTTAAAATAATAATCGACAAAGATATTTATTGTAATTGACAACTGTGAAAATAATATATGTAAGTGAATTTATTTTATTTAGTATGTATTTTTAATTAGTGTCATTATTGACTTTATTGTTTATCTGTTAACATTAAAATTCGTTAATAAATAAACTATTCATTACCTAATGTCATTGATTACTCATAAAATATTTCGGAAAAAATTACTGTCATAATTTATATAATGCATACAATAATTAAAATTCATTAATTCATCTCATTATTATTATAACTTTTTATAAATCATTACATAATGGTTTATTGTTGAACTAAATACACACCACGTTCAATATAATTCTTACAATGCGTTCAACTATAGTACTACTGCGTACAAAAAGTAAGGTTAATTTGTTTATAAAATATAAATGGTTTATTTATTCTTCCAAATCAATTTCATCTCTTTCAATGTAATCCCCGTCTCATAAAACGCTCTTTTGCCAGACCACGAAGCAGTTTGTTTCTGTTTCTGTATTTTCTCATTCGTGTCAAAACTGCATCCTCGCATTGGCTTTTTGAGTTTCCTGAATAGCCAAAAGTCGCACGGAGCCAAAATCAGGTGATTTCAATTTTTACGGAAGGACTAAAACGGATATAATTAAACATTTTGGAAAAACAGACGCTTGGCAAATGTTATAGACAGTTCTACCAACATAGGAAAAAAAAATTACCTGCATTCCGCCTAGGAGTTTAATGACAATTTCACCTAACTTTTTAATCACAGTAGTATAAAATGGTATGAGGAAATTCGTAGAACATCAAAGGAATTTGACATAGCTCAGGTCATTGGCTATTTGAAGTGGCATTTGGCAGGACATTTAGCGAGTAGAACAGATGGCCGTTGGAGCCTAAGGGTAGGGAGACCACGGACTTCCACTGCGAAGGATGTTCACCCAAATGATGCACATATGACCTTTCTAAAGCCGGTCGGAAGGCGCTGGATGTAAGTCACTTTCAAGCTGACATATATATATACATATATATACATATATATATATATATATATATATGTATATATTTTGTGACATATATGTATAGTGGTCGTGGTCATGTCCTGGTCAGTTCTGGAAACCCTGGTGTTATCGCTCTGTCTCCAAGTAGCTCAGTGTTTGGCGAAGTGGAAACTTACGTTTTCTGACTTATTAGTGACAATTTTGATGATGTCTGTCCACATATATATTTAAATATGTATATGGGGGGTCTAAATGATATGCGATAATTTAGTATTGTAACTAATTTTAATCGACAGAAAATCTTAATACGTCCTAATGGCGGCGTCGCCGTGAGAGAGAGAGAAAGCAATACTTCCGGATACATCCATCTCTTTCACACAGTTTTCGTTCAAAAATCATTTTAAAGTCCATTTACCGATATATTTATATTTACCAAGATATCATCCGAACTGGATATACTTTCAAAGTTTACATATGTCAGTATATTAGTTTTAAGTATGAACATGAAACGAACAGGCGATAGTTTACTAAAATCTAGTAATTTCGTTTTAAAACTTCCAAAAAAAACAGCAGGTTTTTCCACAGCTATTAAGAGTAAAAAATTGCGTATGTGTTTTATAATCACATTGAAAGTTTTAATTTTAAAAATATTATAACCTAAAAATTAAAAAGGAACTGTGGTATATTTAATCAGAGCTACAAATAAACCTTCAGAGTCAGATGTGACTCGCGGGCCGCTGTTTGGTGTCCCCTGGTATATTATATGTAAGTTACGTAATATATTCCAGTTAATCTTGTGCATCTACCCCGTTCATTACAACAGCGTGATTCGCCTATATTTTCCTGTCCCCACGTGTGGTGGAGTCACGTGTTATGGTTTGTTTTTAGACTTGTTATAACTATAATATAATAACTTATAAACTTTATCGCCTTTTAAATGTATATAACTTAGTCATAAGGTTACATATAGGCTTTATGTGTTTCGTGTTCAATTGAAGATCAACTCGATAGCAATGGGATCCATTTTTTGATGATGATCAAAAACTATCAAAACTATAATTTTGCAATAAAGAATATACCCAGATATTTACCTTTCTCGTAGTTCTTTTATAGGCAACTTTTACAACAATCTCCGTACACAAAATTTATCAAATATGAACAATGAAGTAAAAAAATCTGATAACGGTATAGTCAAAAATTAATAGGTTATTCTTAGGCAAGCATGTACTATCGTGGACTTCGTCATCGATTAACATCAGGCGAGACAGTGGTCAAATGCTTTGCCTATAAACGATAAAAAATGATCACAAAAAAATACCGATTCCGTAATGGATATATACCGGAACGTATTAAAAACATTCGCATTATTTTAAGTTAGAAAATTCTATAATAATTTCAACAACATGAAATCAATCAAACCCTCTTCTGTCAATATTTTCTAGTGAAAAACATTATGCTATACCACTGGCATAAAAGAAAAAAAAAGAATATATCACTCAATAAAAGAGTATTTAATACTTAATAATATTTCTGCGACGCATTAAGTAAGAAGAAAAAATTTGAGTAAGTTAGAAACATATGCAATTATGACATTTAATATTTTTTTTAATTATATAAAAAATTATTTTTGTCTTAAGAAAATAATAATAATATTAAAAATAAAATCAATAATATTAATAGTGATCATAAATATTATTATTAAAGATAAACGAATAAACCATTTTTACCTTATGTAGTTTATTGACATCAACGTTGATTGATGTGATATTATCTGTGACATATATATTTCACTGCCCTCTATCGTTACTTTCGCTAACTAACACTTATATTTTTGTTTGGTTATTTTTAATTACTATGAACTAGGTATTAAATTATTTACACTTTTTGCTTTAATATTTACATAAATTTAAAGTTTTGTGATTTATAGTTGGGAAATATTGTGTTATGGTTTTAGATACATTTAAAATAACTTTACATGAATAGTTTTGTAGTAATTGTGAACGAAATATAAAAGTTTTTAGTGTTTCTTATTCTTACTGTTAGAACAAAGGACATGTTTTTATGAATAGTGGTAGAAAATATACTTTGTGAATAAGTTAATTGAGAAAATATGGATTAAATGCGATTTGTTGTGGTATGTATTTATAAGTTAGATTAATTTCGTCAATATTACACTTGTCACTTTAGTTTCTTTAATGTTATTAACTTTATCTAATCTTATATCGGAGTAATTGGCGTTAACAATTTAATTATCAGTTTAAATATTTGTTGATTTCATTAAACCATCGTTAAAAGTTCAATATTAAAGTTCGCCATGTTAAATTCGCAGACAGCAAACTAGCTTATACTATCATTGATTATTAGAGGTTTTTGTGTTATCGAATTTGATATTGCGTTATAAAAAACAAGAAAAGAAGACGTCATCTACAGTATAGTAAGTTATGAGTGAGAAAATTTTTGTAATAACTTACGAAAGAATAAGGAAATGCATAAATCTAGTTCTTATTGAATTAATTTTCACCTTAATAAAAACAATTGTTTCATTTCCCAGAGATATCAAGTATCGTATCTTTACCTTAAAATTTTTGAACTTTAAATATCCGAGCCGAAAAGATTATGGACAAAAATTTTGATAATAAAGAGTATATAATTTTATGCTTAATATGTCTGACGAAAAAGGGTGTTCATCTAAGCCACAAGCAGATGTACTTTCTCGTTCATCCGTCGACAGTTTTACTGTATTTTTTCTAAAGTTCACAACAACCATAAAATTGCGGTTTATGTTAGTTACAGTTTTTAACCAAAACAATTATAATGCCCGTAATAAATAATAGAAACCTCACAGATCATATAAACATGTAAACATATATCTGTTAACCTTTTCACTCATGTATTCGTGTTAATCTATTTAGGCCCTTATGTAACGGAATTTAAGTTTAGAATAGCTTGACAAATATTACGTCACAAAGACAACGTGACACTTGGCGCATCGTTCCACGATTGTATTAATGCTATGTTTTTTTTTTTAATTCCAAGGTAATAGTTTAAGATGTTAACCGTTCTGCCAATGTGTCATCTGTCGGACTAGATACACACACAGTTAAATTCAATGTCTTTATTCGAGTAGGCATTTGCATGCGCTTTTGAATTGTCAATTATTTTAACATTATAAGCTGATCTGTTGAGAAGTCGATCTAAAATTGACCTGTTTTTACTTAAAACTGTAAGGTCTTATTTAAATTTAAAAAACAGATAGCAGAATAATTTAAAAGCGACTTTATGACAATGTTATTTCGTATTAAAATCAAATACAATTGTAAATTTGACGTAGTAACAAGCAAAATATATTTTATGAATGAAACAATGAAATGATTCGTAACATTCAATTCATAGAATGGCGCCTAATTTGATAAAGCAATACGATATCACAGCTGACGAATTTATCTCTAAACATACTGTACTGCGCATCCTTTGAACATTGAGTTCGTTTATATATTCACGACTACATTCCTTAGTAGGGTAAGCAGAAAACCCAGTTTTAGTTTACGGCTTAGGCCTCCACAAAAATCACGATGATTAATTAAATTGGGATAAATAATGTAATTTGTCATTTCGCAAGAATAAAATAAAGAAAAAAGAGTTACAAAAAAAAAATTCGTAATTTATTTTTTATCTGTGTACCAAAATTTACGTCACCAATTTTAAGTAAAGTAAACATGCGTTTAATAATAATAACTTATATTTATTTCACATAATATATTACAGTAATTTAACTTATTAAAACGCAAAGAAATAATGTAAACAATGCTTAATAATAAATAGACATATATATGAAAATATTTCTTAATTGCTCCAAACGGATTAATATCCTTGTATGTGTATGTGTTTGTGTGTGTATGCGTTTTACGTTACATTTTGTTCGTGTGTGCAAACATACTTATTCAGTACGGGAGCACCGACGTGCCGCTGGTTGCTAGAACGTTATATATATATATATATATATATATATATATATATATATACATATAAAGCCTCATGACCATTTTAAGTAGAAGCATGGGTGCAGTTTCTTCCGTCATTTCTTTCAGCGTTAACGCTCTTCGAAGTAGTAGGAATGCTAAATACATATCGACGACAGCCTTTGCCGAGGTCCCCTTTTGGGGGGCCTTTCAATGTAGTAACACCATAGAGCATCTGCCGAAGTGTTCTCTCCTCTAGGAACCCTCGAGCTTCTATCTTTAAAGACGTCTTAGGGTACGCCATTTGGTCAGCAGTGAAAGTTCGGTCCTAAGAATAGCAGACTACTTTATCATGCTATATAGCTATAGCATGCTATTAACCCTTAATTAGGCGCATGGGGTCAGGGCCGCTTAAAATTCAAAAAATAATGGCTTACAGTCTTCAGAGCGTACTAACGCTCTTTCTAGCTTCCTCATTCCCCTCGGGGTACGCAAATTAGTCGCATCCAGAACATTAACTCTTGCCCACACATCGCTGTCCTTTAGAGAGCTGACCCCATGCGCCTAGTTACGTTCCATTTTTTGGCAAAGGTAAGTTTTTACTTTTGTGATTTTTTTTTGTGCTTATATTAGTATATTGTTTACTGTTTATCTTTGTATGTGTGTATTTTGATACGGTATGATTTCTTTATGTATTTTTGAGTTTTTTCTATGCTTTTTCTTTTTTTTTGAATTGAAATGCCTAACGACAAACAAATATTGCAATGGCTGGATGAAGTGCTTGATGAAGAGCAAGATGTTGCTGGTTCGGATTCGCAAGACGAAACTTTAAACGATGCTGTCATTGATAGTGCTCATAATTCAGAAAGCGAAATTGAGGAGTCTGAACATATCCAAGACATCCCTGTATCAACGGAAGATAATTATTTTTTATCTCGATATACTCAGAGAAATGGCCCGAAAGTGAAATGGTGTAAAGTACCACCATCGAACGCAGTAAGGACCCGAGCACAAAATATTATTTTACATTTACCTGGAGTATAAAAATATCTGGAATCAACCCATTTGTCATACACAAAGCGAATACTAAGAAGACTTTGACATATACAAGACGGATTTTCTCGAAGAAAATAGCTGCGTCACTTGTGGAGGATCACCAAAAACGTCGCATACAACTACGTGCTGTACCAGCGACCACAAAAAGACGGCTCCATGAAGCTTATAATGTGAACAAGGCGGTTTATCAATCGACAGCTAAGCGCGGGCGCTGTTCATCATGTCCTAGAAAGGACGACAAAAAAGTGCCACCAAAATGTTTCAAGTGTCGTAAATTTATTTGTCAGCAACACTCAAGGATTTACTGCGTCGGATGCAGAACAGAAGATTCCGCTGATGAGGCTGAATAAACTTTATTTCTTAAGTTGATCTTGGCTATGCCAAAAAAATTTGTTTAAAGAGAGGTTTACTGTTTTTGTTTTTTTTTTTTAATATTTTAATGTCATAGTAAGTATTTGTTTCTTAAAGTAAAGTATATTAAAGTACTTTATTAATTACTAAAGAAATCCATTAAGTTTTATTTCTTTTTGATACTCTTTTCTCAATATTTTTTTGGGGTCATTTAAGACCCCATGCGCCTAATTGAGTGATTTTCTTAATGCGCCTAATTAAGGGTTAATAATATATTTTATTGCGAGCGTTTAAAAAAGTAAAAATAATTTTAAATGACATTTATTTTTTTTAAAACAAAGGGCATCTGTAAATGGGACGATCGAGCCGCTTCGCGAAATAAAAAAAAGAGCATAATTTGGAAAACAGAACCGAGAGTTCGCTATTCAAATTCGTTTGTGCAAAACGTTTGTCATGACTTTCATTTTCGCTTCGAAAACTTACAGCGCGATTATTGACTCTGCGCCTATAAAAATTGGTTTTAAAATTGCGTACCGCAGTCGAAATTTTCGCTTCGCCTGCCCTACTTACTGGTTACCGAGCGACCATATTTGTTGAATTTAGCTATTTTACACTTTGACGTGTTACAGAACAACGGTGAAATGTTTTCCCGCCATATTTAAAAACTGTTTTAAATATGGCGGGCGTTTTAAAATTGCACCGATTTATATATGGCGCGATATATTATCTCTTATATATTACATAATTTAATAATAATAATAGTTTTAATTAGCTAATTTTATTAATAAAAAGTTAATTAATATTTATTTTTCGAAAAAAAAAAACAACTACACACGCTTTTTAGATGATTTCGTGAAGGATTTAGTATAATATAAAATATGATTGATTTTAAATGTAAAAGCGGAATATAAGGAAACGAATAGTTCATTTGCAGTTAATTATTGTATAGAATGTTTGTCTAAAAAATATAATTATTTAATTTATATTTATTTTATACTATCTGTTATTGTCGATTGTACTGCCAGTTATTGGCCTGATAAAAAATAAATGTCATATATTTCAAGCGATAACTTTGTACATCATACGAATCTATTTATATTGTTTGTTGAATAAAGTAAAAAAAAATAAGGCAAAGGTAAACTTCGTACAGCCAACGGCACGTGACACGTGGACTTTTAAAAATAAATTTATCGAACAATCAACCTACTTTGAAAGGTTACATTTAAATCAAGTAACAACTTGAAGTAAACTCTTAAAATATTTCAAAGCTCCTTTTTTATCTACGTAAAAGCCGGCCTTGAGAGCTTTCTTGGCCTCTCCCTATGTGTCTATGATAAAATGTTTGAGGAGAAAGTTTAGTACGCATATAACGAAACAGATTAAAAATGTAGTTACGAAGATTATGCTCTTGACAATTAAGTTCATAAAAATTTTTTTTTCATATTAAATATATTTCTGGTTTGATTCCCTAGATACTTTTTGGCATTAATTATATAGTATTGTCACTACTCATAAATATGTTTACAGAGCATTGGCAGCAGTGTCCTATATGTACCATAATAACACACTGTGTAAACAAAGCATATATATATATACGAAACTACGAAACTTATACTTGGTTACTTATGCTCTGGCGTTGATTTATGGGACAAGTCAAACTTAAGTTAAACATTTTTGTGTTAGAAATATATGTTGGTTTGATCAGACGAAGGTAAATCTCCACCCACAGCGCGCGACGTCGTGAAGATATTATGTATTAGGGCCACTAAATCCGCGACCGATGAATCAGACCAAGTCGCGGCGCGCGTGTGCGTCAGTGGGCGCCTTCAACACACTTTCACTTTTTTTCGTTAATATGCCTTTTGTGTTTTTGGATGGTATTATCCAGTATATACGAAAGAACATTTTTTATTTTTTAAATAATTAGAAAGGTGATTTAATAATGACCTTCTTAATTTATATTGTACAAATTTTATTCTATGAAACATTAATTAATTGATAAAGTGCATTAAAAAATTATTTGAATCAATTACGATTTTTATTTATACTCTGTACTTATGTATAAACGTCACTGCAGCTATTAGGGGAACTGGAAAGTAATATCGCTTTCTTAAGTTAAATTCACACGACTACATTTTTAACAAGTTTTTATTTCTAATCAACAATATATTCACCTTCGTTATCAACAACCTTTTGCCATCTAGTATACAAATTTTTTGTATAATATATCGGTACCCCTAATATATTAGACGATTTTAAATGCAACTTATTCAACAATTTTTTTAAGCCAAATAATAAAATAGAATACTACAATCAAAACGCTTCCAAATTGTTTATTATGGTACGCAAAGGGCGTATGTGAGCACTGGGAATCCAATATAATTATTGCACAAAGTGTGAATAAGAGTACCCGGCGATAATTGCACATCGACCTTTGGATAGAGACAATCGGCTAATTTCGGTTTCGTATAGCGTTATCTCTGTCGCACGGACAAAACGTAACATAGTGTGTCCAAAGGTCGATGTGCAATATTTATCGCCGGGTATACAGAGACTACATTCCGGGAATCAAACCCACTGGGATACCATAGCTCAATTGTTTAAGATTTATTTATATATCTATGAATAGTTTGAACTTTTAAATAGTCTATTATTTTTACACTATACATAGTAAGTTAACATAGGCTGAACGCTGATCTTCTCAGAGCCGGCAGAAACATAACAGTTGCTAATTTTAAATTATATTTAAATAATTTCGGGTACATTATAATATGCAAAAGTCTAAAATGCTACAATAGGATTAATTTAATAAAATACTTTTGATTTTAGATTTAAATCAAACTTTGTTGTACTTTATTATATATGTTTAGTTATTATTTATCAAATTATGAATCTGATCAATTATCCTATTTAATAAGTTTGAAATACGACAATTTCAAATAACATTAAAGTGAACGCTTTTGCCTGTATACCTTACAAGTCGAAGGTTCTATTTTCGTCGTATCCGACCGCAAACAAATCCTTTCTTAAGAGGAACTTTTCTCGAACGGTTTTGCGAAATCATATTTATTTACGCACTTAATAATTTGTATGACGATATATTTGTACAATTAGAAATTTACATTTTGAAACATTCATTTGTATAATGAGTTATACTAATGTTAAAGGGTGTATGTATGTACAATAAAATTTTATAAACAATTTCATATCTGCCACTTGAGATGTTTAAAAATAACATACTGAAAAAAAAAATTCTTTCTGCTGATGTTAATGCGTGGAATTAAATGTTGATGCTCGCTCAGTAAGCTAATTATTGTGGCGCATCTATAAAACTATATTTGTAAAGAGCAACTGTTGAGTTTCTAGCCGGCTTCAGCAGAACTGCCTTCCGAGCTGGTAGCTTTCTATATGGACAACAATGGCGACATTTTAGGTTTATTGACAATTTGAAAGTGCTTGTAATAGTTTAATATAGTGATAGAATTCAATTGAAGTGCACTATATAATACAATATATATTTTTTAATTTCTTTAGTTTAATAAACTTCACATTTACCTGTGACGGTAGCACAGGAAACTGTCGTAGACGAACGAATGTACAATGCTGAAATAAATAAGAGTGAGGATGATAAAGTGAAGTGGTTGAGGACTTGCACTTACGATTGTAGATCGCAGGTTCGGTTCTTGGGGTACAAATATGTAATTGAAATTTGTGCATTAATATATTGCCACAGATTACAAAGAAGTTTCTAGACTATGGGTGGATGGATCACCAACTCGTCTGCCAAGCGTTGTATTCTGTATTAAGAAAGGCGAAGAAAGACAGGAGATGTATGATAGGTAGAAATGTATGGAAAGGAGAATAAGAAGGCCAAAGGAGTGTGGAAATAACAAAATTTTAGTAGGAGCACGAGAGATACCAAAAAACAGGGAGCATAAGAATGAGATATATCCCACATAGATATTTTTGGGTATTGCAGTGTCTATGGCTAAAAATAGCGTCCTATTTGGACAGTGTTGTTTAATATATCTATTTAAATCCTGTGTATAAAATGTTTCATGAATCAGGGTAAGACGCGCACCCACAAGGTGGGTAACCTTATTAAAATCATGCAAGTACGTGAGATGTAAGCCATTTGCAATAGATCTAATTGGAAGTCTTTGCTAACCTAGATAATTAATGCATAAAATGTGATTTATATATTATTGTATCTATTGGATACGAACACGTGACCACTGTTCATTATGTGTTAAATACAGCGTATTATATTTTAAAAAAATATTGTGAATTTTCAAATGAGGGTAGACGCAAAAATGTTGGCCGCATCGTACAGATAAAGCAATCATTCATTTTATGTTTAAATCGATAGTTATATATATTAAAAACTAAGTGTACATATTTAAGTGTTCCTGTGAAATGCGTGTGATTAAAAATCTGAACATAATGGCGGTATATATCTCAAATATAAATAGATTAAAAAATTAAAAACCTTTCTTGGGATATTTGATTACATTTTATATTGAATCTGTAGAGTACAGACAGACGTTTTATGTATAGATATATCTTGATGTTTTTGAAAAAAAAAATCTATATTGGCGGAACATATGACCTCTGTTTCGCCTGATGTCAAGCGATGACGAGATCTATGATGGTACATGCTTAGATGAAACCTATTCACTCTTGAACACATTCTTAGTAAGTGTAATAAAATCGTGTCACTTGGAAATTTCAAGAAATATGGCGAGGAATAGGAGGCGATACGTGAATGTATGAATATGATAGAAAATGTGAAGGATGAAAGAAGGAAGAAAGACGTACATTGTAAAGGATGAGAGAGAAAGGTTGAAAATAGGAAGGTGTGTGAAAAAATCTTTGTTAAATATATCCCAGTCCCAAAAATGATAAAGAGGAAATTCATAGAAATAAGAAACTCCTTAGTTATACTTGTCTGGAAACAATGACGATTCTTTGTTCGCACTATAAAAGTATTAGAAATACGCTTAGTGAATGTGGAAGAAATTTCAACCGTTTACGTATATCGTGAATCCGTACGTATCTGTTTATCTGTCCATATGTTTTGCATAAAGGAGTAGTCGGTTGAATAGGAATAAGGTCTTAACTGTATGTATTGTATTGCATGTAAGAACCCAAAGTGTTGTCACATAGTGTTTCGTAACCTCGCGTATGTTATATGATTCACTTGTGGCAGTTTGTTTCCTCTATGCTTTGTTTCGATCACATATGTGATTTAATTATAACTTATCATCATCAATATTAGTCATAAGATGTTCATAGCTCGACCTCCTTCATAGATTTTTCCTCCATTGGAGAGTATTGTGGAGGACCACAAGGATCAAGGGTTTAAAGCCACAGGAAGAAGGCAAAAAAGATAACTTTAACTAAAGTCTCTCTCTCTCTTTATATATATATAGATCTATCTCTCTCTCTCTCTCTCTCTCTCTCTCTATATATATATATATATATATATATATATATATACAGAGAGAGATAGAGTGAGTCTAAAGTGGCAATACGCGGAGCATATATATCAAAAAACGACTACCTTCCTCTATAACCAAAGAACGTATGGATTATTTCTAGAAAATTACATAGAACTTGCACGGAAATAAAAAAAAATCACGAAAAAAAAAAATTGAAAATTATTATATTAATAGAGCATTGTTGCATAGCACTCTCCGCGCAGGCTCAGGAACGGACGGACGTGTTCGAAAGTTTGTGTAGCATCCGGGGAAATCGTCGACGCTTGTGTAACACAGCGCCGAGATAGGCTTTGATCACCTTAAGAGCCTCACAAGGCTAATAGCTTCATGTGAAGCTAGCACACAGGGGCGTGAGTCGACTATGGAACCCTGGAGATACGGTAAACAGGAGTTTTATGACCTAATCACCCTCTGAGCGATTTCTCCCCGAATTATAATTTGTAAATGACACTCGGGTAGTAATAAATAATGAAATGGCAGACAAAAAAAACGTAATTTTCCATTAACACATAGTCGACGACAAGTAGTTTTATTTAAAACACAGGCACCGTGAAAAACTGACTGTAACAAAGATTCGACTACAAAAAGAATATTAATTTGTAATAAACAGAATCAGAAATTTTAATAAAATTCCGCAAAACATTATTGTATTACCATAATTGACAGTAAATCTTATTATTCAATAAATGAATATACTAGAAGAATCCTTGGCAGTGATGTCGACTGTGTATTTAGATTTCATTTAGGATATTTTAGATAAAGTGTATGTGTATAAATATATATTGTTAAACTTTATTAAAAGACATGTTGTTGTGGAGTTTCTTCCTGCTTCTTCTCCACAAGTATAACACTGCAAAGCAGAGAGGAGTAATATAAAATATATAAAAAGAATAGTAAGGTGCGTAATAAGTGTTCTGTTAAAAGTTTTAGTTTTGAATAAACGTATTACATCATTTATTTTTTATATCTGTCTACCCTTAATAGATCACGAGTCGTGAAGGTACAAAGTACTAACTTAATAGTTAGTGCATTAGAACTTATGAAGTATGACCTCGAAGTTTCACAATCCAACGTGAGATGCACGTACACCGCGCCTCTCACACCCCCGCGTTTTAAACAGGCTGCCTAGTTAAATTTAACAAAGAAAGAGAAATATAAATTTAAAACTGTAATGCAAAATATTTCAATAAACAAAAGTAAATGAATGAAGATAAAACGTAAGTAAGAAGTGTAAAAATAGTAGTCAGGAGGTGAAGACGAAGTACGGAAGGTGACGTAAGAGAAAAAGATAAAGTATGGAAAGGAATAGAAGAGAGTGTGACCACTAAAAGAACGAGGTATAGAAGATAATGCGAAGGATAAAAGATGATGAAATTAAAAAAAGTAAATGAAATTTACTTAGAACATATTGTGTCTGTGTACATTAAAAATAATAAAGGAGAAATTATAAAGGAGAGGAAAGTAAAATTACAATGTAGATCCTGTATGAATAAGGACAATATAATAAATAGTTATTTAGGATAAGTGAAATATAGAAATAATATAACATAAGTAAATCTTGAAATAAAAATAAAAATTGTAACTTCTGTGATATACTAAAAGGTTGTGTAAAAGAAGAGAGACGATGTGTGATTGAAATGTAAATAAATGGGAAGATGGAAGAAGAGTAATAGAGAACGTGAATAATGAAAGAGGAGAGTGATAAAAAAACTGAAAAAAAGTTTTATAAATGAAAAAAGTCCATAGACCATATACGATATCTTATTAAAAAATAATATAGCATTGTATTGGCTATGGGCATAAAAGTTTATAATTATATTTCTATAAAAAGGAGTCCTTTTTATAGGAGACAAAAAATGTTTTATAATAATTTAAAAATTATGTTTCGTTATATTTTACTACTAGAGATTGTAATAAAAGTTAAAATAATATCTACTAATGATGATTCATTTGAAATGTCAATTTAGAAAATGAGCTCATATAAGTAAATTACCTTTTTTAATAAGGCCATTTATAAATTATTTCTTTTTATATTATTACACGGAAGTTTTTCGATTTTAAGTATTACATATAACTAATCAACAAATCACAAAAGTATATATATACAAGTAACAAAAAGTTTGTCCGGCAATATAGATACAAATTTTTTTTTGGTTACATATCAAAATTACTTAAATAAAACTCTCAGGAATATCGATGTTATATATAATGATATTAAATATTAAAATAGCATGAATCGTTCCAATCGTACATTTATATCAGTTTTCCTGTATTTTATCGTGCGCTAAAATTAAATAACATGTTGTGGCGAATTTTTTATACAAAGGTTTGAGTTTGGATTTGAATTTTTTATAACACAGATTTACGAGCAAAGACAGATGTGAATACAGTTCGATGGGGTAAGCTTTTGAAACTTTCCTCGATAAATAAGCTATATATATGTATATATATAACTTATACATATATATATAGGATTGGAAGCGTTTCTGTACGCGTGACATCGAGAACGTCGTGTTCAACGTGATGTTTTGACGATAAACTTTTTTTTGATATTTCGAATAGTTTTGTTTAACTTAAATCTGATTGCTTAATATTTAATAATTCAAACTTGTTATTTCTCTGTTCTGTGACCTATAATGTTTCTGTCAGTATACGAAATGGCAGTAGGCACGCCACGTGGTGTGAATAAAAGATGGCCGTTGCAACACTTAGTGGAAATCACAGATATAGTTGATAGATGAACTTTTCAAAATATGCTGGATGCGGCAGTTATATCTATATGAAATATATGTAGGTATGTCCAGCTGTTGACGTTATAACAATATGAAGGAATAAATAAAGTTATTTTAGCACGTTCCGTGTTACGAAAATTTTTGAAGATTTTTCATTCAGGCTGCGTACACAATCACAGTTTAAAAATTAAAAAAAAAGTCGTTTAGGACGTATGCTATACACTTTTTCAATACTGCAAAGCTGTAATTAGATGGAAAAAGTTAATTAATTTTAATATGCATTACGTATGTACACACGTGAAGCTGTCTATATTCGATTGCAATACATTAGTTTAAGAATTATATGTTTTTCAATCAGAACTGTAAATGGCCTGAACGAAAAGTGCAGAGGGGGTTGTACATATCCCGTATGGAATGGAATGTGTTAATGTGTTTTAATTTGTGTTTATGTCTAGTCGTTAATAGAATAACATTAAAATAATGAGCAATAAAATTCACGTGTTTTCATTTATTGCCAAAGTACGGAGAGTTGACGAAATAATAACAATATAAAAAAAAATATACATCACAAGCGTTTCCAAATCGCTGAAATGTAAATAAAATCGACATTTCTAGTGATTCCCGCGGTAGCTGCTTTGCAAATAGGCAAAAATAAGTTTGTGAAAGAGCCCGAAGTTTGGACCGCGCGCGCGGGCATCACGTGTCGTTTGCGCCATCGGCCGGCATTTGGACATCGGCTTCAACATGCATCTATAATTAAATTTTGTTTGCTTTTGCGAATTCCATATAAATGTTGAAACAATGGTTTTATGTTGTTGAAATGAAATTTTATACATGGATCGTACACCACCCTTCGCTGCATTTTCAATTCAACCAATTTGAAGTTCTAATTGAAAAATAAAGGATTAGTAAACAGATGAATTATCAAGAAAAGATAATTTCACGTATGTGCATACGTAATGCATGTAAACATTTATAAATTCTTCCCGCTAATTATAGCTATATAGATAAAATATATTTCATAGTGTATTTATTTGAGTGTTTCGCATTATTTTATCTAACTATAAACACTTATATGTATAATACTCGATTAATTCAAATTTAAACATACACCGATACTTCGATTTGCGTCGTTTCGTTTTGCGTTTTTTTTAAATTGCGTCGCTGTTTAATTAGTCCTGAATTTCACTGTGCGTCGTTAGATTTTCGCGGTTGCGTCGTTTTAGGTTCGAGTCTTTAATTTTTTTTTTAAATTTTGTTTTTTTTTTAAAAGATTGCAACACTTGTTTCTAATTGCGCTATCAAAACTCGGGGATTTTTTTTAATAAAAATAAAGGAATTTCTAATAAAGTTTTATTTTCACTTTGTTTTGCTAGTTTTGGAGTTCAGTTTCAATTATGTAGTGTTGTGCTTTTTTTAAAAGAGAAAATTTGTCTAAATTTTACTTGTTGTTTCTGCTTACAAAAGAGGTAAATATTTTTACAATTTTTTTATTGGCAGAGTTATATTATTTAAGTTTTTTAATGTTTACTTTGTTCAATTACTTTGTTTTCTTTTTAAAAAGTAGTTTTTTCATCACCCTGGAACCTATCTTCGATCTTTACATGGTTTGCTATAGAAAATCTTAATTCACTTTGCGGCGTTTCAATTTGCGTCGTGTTTTTTTGGAACGTAATCACGACGCAAAGGGAGGTATTGGTGTACGTCTTAAAATACTTTTTTAATTTTTAAAGTAGACTAAATGGAAAATCTAAAAAATAATATATATATATATATATATATATATATAATTTTTTGGATTTTCCATTTAGTAGTCTATGTATGTACCACTTTGGCTAAAGGGTTGAATGCATTGTTCATTTTTCAGCAAAATTTTTTTATATCTATCTCTATTCACCACAAAGTGATCACTCTGAAATATGTTACATTAATTTCTTTTTTCTATTGCAATGTGACAGGAGTTTTTTTTTATTTTTATTTGTTTGCATTTCTGACAGTATAGTCTGCAAGAACAGATAATGAATATTATTTATTAAAATATATTAATTTGGAAAATGATTTCTTCTAGTATTATCATTACGTAATTTATTATTTCGTATTAAAAAAGTGGGAATTATCTTAAAATATATTACTTTATTTATTTATTCTATTGAAACGCGTAATAATTGCTGCACAAATTCTAATGAGACAGATACTAATTAAAAATGAAACATGTTTTAAATTTGTCATTTTAATTTTTAGTAACTCAATCGATATTAAATTCGATCCTATTTTAAATACTTTAGGAAAATCGATTTTTCTATTTTATACAATAAAAAGGGGAGAGAAATATTCGACTGACAGGAATTTTAGTTTACTACTTGTATTGTATCTTTATTATATATATTTTTAATTTTATTCGTCGTACTTTTAAGGACAAATTGTACGAATTATTCGAGAAATTATCAAAATCTCTCAGATTTGTTAGTTTAGTAAAAATTGTAGTGATAGTCTGTATATTCGTTTTGGTTATATGAACTTTTTTTTTAAAATCTATAGCAAAGAGGTCGAATACGAATTGACAGACACAGTAAATATATAATGATAGAAAAAAAAACCATGTAAATATTTCTATAAATATTATCAGTATATTTAGGGCACCCATCGACTCAACTGACACAATTCCGTTATCAATGCCCCGGGTATACGTACAAATGTATCAGATATGTTTGTAAGGTATCGAGACAAATTTTATCTGTGCTAAGATATTCTTCACTATGCTTTTGAGAATAACTATCTGTGTATCTTGTACTACAATTTACATGAGGTATACTGTACAAAATATTCCCGTCCAATGTGAAAACCGTGTTTATATATGGATGCGAGACTTGGAAGGTCACAAAAGATATATCGCGTCAGCTTCTTCGTTAACAACTGTCTTCGACGTATTCTCGGTATATACTGGCCTGAGAAAGTCTCCAACGTAGATCTCTGGAAACGCTGCGGTGAGATTCCGATCGACCAGCAGATTAAACGTCAAGTGGAACTGGATAGGCCACACGCTCCGAAGGGACCCAGATCACATACCGAGGCAAGCCTTAGAATGGAATCCTCAAGGACGTGGCCGCCTAAAGCAAACCTGGCGGCGGACGATCACTGCAGAAGTGAAGGCAGTTGGAATGACGTGGAGCGAAGTAAAGCGCGAGGCTCAAGACCGCTCGGGATGGCGACGTACTGTGGACGCCCTCTGCCCCATCTTGGGGATATAGGAATAAATGATGATACTGCATTTGTTTATATCAAAAGAACAATGTCAGATCGACTAATTTTTATAGAACCTAGGATCGAATTTTGTTTCTCTATAATGATGTATATCATTACCGAGAAACAAAACTGTCTTACTCTGTCTTTACGTTTAGAATAAATAAGCAGGTCCTTAAAAATCTAAAAAGGAACATATCATAAGACACACATACTAGCTTTTTTCTTTAATTGGAATCAATTTAAACATTTTTAACTTTAAAAGAACAATGTTACTAGAGACAAATTTGAAAGAATCTTATAGATTTTTTCTACAATGACATCAACTTATTCATGGTTGTTGTTGATGCTGTTAGCCTGAAGGCTTTTACAGCTTCACGGAGCGGAAAGGTCCGTGAACTTAAAAGTAAAACAAAAGCTGTACATGCGTTCCAATTGCACGAAGTCTTTCGCACGTAGTAAACCGCTCTACCCGAGTAGAGCTGTGTAGTGTTGATGTTGTGTATGCAGCTTGGGATTGCAGCGTGGACCATAGGTGAGTCAAAGTGGGATCGAGATTGAGGCAAAAAGACTTTTGGCATATGTTATAGATAGTCCTAATAACCTTAAAAAACAAGAAAAGGACCAATATTTAGCCACTTCCGCACATGCAGTGGTAGTCGTGCAATGAAATGCACCGCCCGCCAGTCCGCTGATAAATGCGTATGCGGCAAACAATGCGAATCACACAACCGTCACCACCAAATTACTCAACACGTGTTCCACGGGGCATCTTCTTGCTTAGGATGGACTTCCGCGAGGTAACGCCTGATTCCATTAAACTTTAAAAAAATTACCTGCTTTCCTAATGTCCGGGAGTTGTAAATGACAATTTCACATTACTTTTCGATTACAGTTTTATACTTATACATTAGATATAGTATTGTCACTGACTCAGCAATTAACATATTTATTAGATGAATAATGCTTGGGAGCTTTTAAATTATACCAGCCTACACACCACATCAAATCGTCAGCCCTTCATTTATATTTATAGAATTCTGTCTACCTTTGACTTTCAGATTATATACAATAGCGCAATTGTGTAGGTATCAAAGTGCAGTTTTACTATCTTGATTATTAAAATATTTACTATTTACCTAGTAATGGTTAAATTCGTCAGAGGTTTAGTTCTTCTTACTGCGTCAAGTCATTCACCATCTATATCTATCAGAGAAGAATGATCGTATATATCTACCTAGGTACACCAGCAGTACAAGTGATTTAAAATCACATTACAAGTTACCGTATGAAATGGTACTGTTATGTGTTTCTTGATAAGTGATACAACATTAAAAATTTACTTTATACAATACAATAATTAGAGAATATGAAATATAAAAATGATTGAAATAATATTAAAGAGAAAAGTGATCGCAAGTAATAGGAAACATAGCTTACACGACTAGATACCAAGAGAGTTTATTTGAAAATTTTCCCTACAGCGCCAAAGATTCGATAGAGATATATCACTGCGACTTTAATTATGTCGTCGGTCCCACTAGTGGGATATCTACCCACGCTGCATCTACCTGCTCGTGGTCGCCACTCGATGTTTTAAAATAGTCAAATAAATTTAAATATCTTGTGACATATTTCGGTTATAGTAATCAACTCGGCAGGCTTTATCCTATTATAGATAGAACCTTTGTTGCGTTTCTTCTGCTACTTCTTCTCGAAACTCTAAAAAACGAAGGATGTTTAAGTCATAATAAAACTTATAAATCAATTGTTCTACTTATTGATATTGTGAAAGTGATTAAAAAACCTGGCCTTAGTTTGTGTTGTACAGGCATTTCTCTAATCAAGTCCACTTTGATTTTTTCGTAGCTTTAAATGGTGCTGTAATAGCTAATATCAATCCAATTATAATTTTTATCCAAACTGATTCTTATTGAATTCTTCTGTCACTAAATTGTCATTGGAAATCATCATCTTTCGCCTTGCGCTTTGTATTTATTTTTAAAATTGCTTCGGACGGTATAGGTATAGTTTCTGTGTGTCAATCTCCTTTGAGGAAGCATCGATTTGGTCTATCACCTGGATCAAGTTTCCAAGGATACCTGGAAGTATCGAATCTCAGGTCCATCATTAAATCAGAAGTTTTATTTCCTCTTCAGAACTATGTCACATATATTTCGGTGTTAGTTGTAACGTACAAGCTTCATACGTAAATAAAAAAAAATTCCCAAAGATAACACATTAGTCATCTACAGAATGTTCGATTATCTGTGTGTTTTATACTCTGTATTTATCTCCGTACAAACTTCTGATTCAATGTACTCCGAGGATAAGTAATCTTGTCAATTGTATATCTGAATGTATGAGTCAGTGTTCATATATATATATATCATAGCGCACTACAGATTTATCACTGATAAATGCTGGAAGCCCTTTGGCATTTAGAGACATTAGGTTTGAGGTGCACACGGAATTAAAACTCGGGGAAGCCCCCGAAAACTGCGATCCTTTATATTGTTTATTTATTGCCTGGATCACTCGATAAAGGTCTTATCCCTGTGGTAGCTTAGTAATAAATGCGCTTAGTATAGATCTCTTCGCGGCAATTAACGCGGGGGTTCCCCTAGGAATTTCGGTTTGGGCAATTAAATTATTTATTTCACTACTGTCATTATCATTTCAATCATGGAACGTCCACCGCTGGACATAAAACTGGTTAAAAGAAGCGTCCAGTGTCTTCCTACGACGTTTGGTCTATTCATGAGATAAGAAGGTCACTTGCGAGGAGTTAATTGACTCGGAGATACTCGAAAGAGTATTTCTGTTTTCCAGTGAGGAGATAGAACATTGGAAGCGCTTAGCCAAACCTGTTTGAAACTAATAAACAAAAGGGATTGCCTAGAGAATGTAAAAGGAAACTTATTATATTTTAGGAGCGAAAAAGAAGCAATAAAAGTAGAAAACTAGTAATCCAGAAGCATGTGAGATATCGTGAAAAAATAGGGTAATATTTACACGGAAAAAGGAGAGTAAAGAAATTAAAATCGAATTGAAAAATAAAAACTCTGTTCCTCAGAAGATAGGGGTGAATCAGATTGCGATAACAGGAGTCTAAAAAAAGAGTTCTTTTATAAACCTCAGCTATGGTTACATTTGTGTAAACGGATTGAGCCGACAACCTTTTACGTTGCTGAATCTAAGGCATCTCGAGTTAAAATTCTGTTTACCCAAGTTAAAATATCTTAATAAGAATTACTTGTAATTTTATTTCTTAATTGTGTAATATCAATTAAAGTTGTTCAGAAATGTTTACAATTAATTATATCATATAGATTACATTATGTAATAAGAATTAATTTAATTCAAGATTTTAATAAGAGCGAAAACTGGACACGTCCGTCCCTTACCGCGGGCGGATGTGGAATGACAAACAACGGTCGGCCGTTACACATGGACGCACTTTCACCACGCGCGTGTGTGCGTAAGACGTATGTGGGTGTGGCTGTTTTTTTTTAATTTGGCCCACATTTAGGACTCTGTTACGTCATGAGTACACTTGTACCAATGCGTAGCTTCACTAACCAGTCACGTCATGTTTAAGTATTTTTAATCTGTGTTCTTTCTCAGTGCTTTTATCGGTATTGTAATTGTAAAAATAAGGAAAAAACCAATAATACTTTAGTCGGTCTAAATATATCTTATTATAGATCGAAATATTATAAATATGCATATATATACTATGTGGAAAGTTGACATAGAAAAAGTCGCGGTAAACCGATTTTTGGGGGAGACATATGCCTTGCAGAAGGCGTTCATCAGCTGAAAAGAATAAGATATATATAACAGTTAAAAGCAAACATATAACGATACTGGCTGCAAAGTAATATATAAAAATAAATTTATATCACCTAACAGTACCGCAAATATTAATATATACACTATATATTAGTAGCATTGACGAACTTGACGATAAATAAAATCTAAGAGTTTTAGTAATTAATAAATAAATACAATAATAATTGTTATAAACAATATACGTATGTGCATGTACATATTTTAGTTACCAGATTGTTTACATTAGAATACCTCTAACTTAAGTAGGCTTTGTTCTTCCACAGTCGATGATAACCTCACTTTTATGTTAAGTTCTTTGAGGATCGAAACATTAGTTCGGTGCTTCCAGGGGATTCTGTACATCCGTTTCCACCACCACATCTCCTGGGCTTTAATAGCTCCGTTCCTTGTGTTACCGGATATTCTGCGGTCTTTCCAAATCTTTGCGAGTTTGTTGGTGATGAGGAACCAACACAATATATGTCAACAGAACAGAGATAAAAACTGATAATAGAAAATTGCAAATCAAAGTAGGAGTAACAGATAATAAATAGAAAATTAAAATGTTGACAGGTGTCACAAATAAAAAAACTTGTTCACAGATAAACACAAAAATAACACTATACAATTAATAATAGCATTTTAAATCAAGAAATGGTTGTTACAAGTGAAAACAAACTCAATAGGTTAGTATATACACGTAAATGTCATCCATCTTTAATAATGACATTGACAGGTGATAGTTATATCGCAGCAGCGATGAATATTTTAAACATAAATTACGCGTTGTTACTGAATGAAATTAATTTAATTTATTTTTATTACAACTGTCAAATTACATTCATATATATTCTGTGTAACATGGCACAGATAACTATTTTTTTTATTACACAAAACAGATAATGAATTTAAATTTAAGTGTTGTTGAATTGATTATTTTTATGTTTAATCTGTGTCTATAGATTGTACTATCAGAAGTTAAGGATCGTGTATCCGGAAGTCGCTTTATTTATTGAGTAATTGAGAAATAAATAAATGTGATTTTATAATATGCTTGAATTTATGCGTAGTTTCATCACACATGTAGGCTAGAAAGCTACCTAAATACATTTATATTATTATAACTTATTTAACATATATCAAGTGTAGCCAAGCATCTATATAATTTGATTCATTTTTCAAAATTTTAAATTTTCGCGTCTCAAATACACACGTCTTCAATTTTTTAAAGTACAAAATATATGTTATAATTAAATGGTATAGCAATTTTAAATATGTTTTAAAACACATACGGAACGATATAATTTTTTTGTAACAATAACATCGCTGGTCAATAATAATTCTTAAAAGTCGCATCTATCGCGGACCGCAGTTTGACCCCACCTGATATATTTTGACCTTATATAGCATACTAATTCAAATATACATTTTATATGGTAAATGTATAGATCATTTGCAGTCAATTAATGTAGCATCATAATAAATAACACAATAATAATATATTAAAAAAAGTAATTTTCATAATTCAGATTACTATATATTAAAATTAGTTTTTGTTTACGTCTGTCCACGTAGACTTATAGAAGTTACTGGCCAGTGACATTCCGATAGAAAAGAAATGTAAAATTTAACGGATAAAAATAAAATTAATTCATTTAACATTGGAACTTTAAATAGAACTCTTATTGATCGACAACTTTTTTTTATTTAATATTTTTGACTTCACTATGATTCGCAAGGTGATATAGCTGTGGAGTAGCTGAAAGAAACGCCATTCCAATTTCAAAATTCCGCCGAACGGATGCGTTCAAAATTAAGACGAAATTTTTTTTTTTGAACATTTACAAATTTTATTACAGAATTTAAAGGAATGGATTTCCAAATAGTGTTATAACTATAAATTACTTTACAATGTATTTTTTAAAATAATTTAGGTGTGATGAACTTTTAAATTAGTAGTGTAATATGTACACGGAGTATATATAGTATATACGGATACAATAAAGATTAATAATATAGAATATGTCCAACGAGATGCGTTCGTTATCATAAAAGTTCTAGGCCGACGCACATGAGTGCAATGCCATGCATTTCGGGTGCCCAAAGTGCAATGACCTCCCTGTGATTTTTTTACTACAACCATCCCGTTCGACTTGTGATGGTTCCTGCGTGTGCATCAATTCGTCTGTGTGCGTGACGTCTATTGAAGTTAATTTTGACTGTTCCGTCGTCATATCGTATTTGACTGACGCTTACATTATGAACTATATCTTCATATAACTATATCACGAACAATATGAACATGTATATGTAAATAAAATTGCAGAAAGTTTTGCGTAAATATGAAAAAATTGCTCGAACAATTCGGATATTTTTTCAATAATTTCAAACGAATGTATAATGTCTATGATATATATATATATATATATATATATATATATATATATATATATATATATATATATGTACTTGAATAAAAGTAAAGAAAAAAGTACAATGGGCGGTCTTATCACACAATGAAATTTCAGTCAAACATACTATGGAAACATTAGAGGGATATATAAAGGGTAGTTAACGTGTAAATATATACGAAACATACATATACATAAAACACACAATAAATAGAGTATATTAATTTTGTACTATATAACAAAAAATCTGTTGGCGTGAATGTTAAAAATATATAAATAAATAATTTGGAAGTTTTGGTGATGATTGTCCATCTCCGTGGAGGCTTTCCAGGTCCTTCCACTTGAGGATTGATATTTGCAAAGTTGATAATAACTTTTCTTTTATGATTTCTTTGAGAATCGAATCGCTTGTTCGCCGTTCACGGGTATATATTATTAGCATATGAGCTATACATTAATTTTCTTTGCTTTTATACCTATATATCATCATCCTGTGTATTCTAAGTATAACTTAGGTATTTTCTAAGTATCTAGTGTCAGTCATGGTGATCTAATTTGATTCCGAAAATTATGTAATAATCTAATTATAATTATATATAATAAAATAACAGGAATAATGTAAATTATAAACAATAGTTATATATAGTGCAATGCAGGTAGTAAGAAAGAGAAATTAGTGGGAGGAATGAAAGACATTACGATGTAAATAAGGACTCTGTCCACTAATGATTGAGATAACATGAAAGGGTCATAAAACGGAACCATATAAAATGAAAAAAAATAGCATATATAGGTGACGTTGAGATAAAAAGAGGAAAATATCAAAGATAAAAGTATAAACTGTACTGTGATATAAATATATATATATATATACACACAGATGTATATATATATAAGTATATATATATAAGTTAGAAGAGAGGAAAGGGTGGTGGTGTATATAAGAAGACCTATAAGTCAAGAGAATGAATGAAATCGTGAAGAATATAAAGAGAGAAAGAAAAATAAAAATACGAATCAGAAAAAATTATGTAATACAATAAATAGATCTTTTCCCTGCCTAGATAGGGGTGATCAAGCTCTTAAAATCGGGTGCCATAAAAATGTAATAAGTTACAAAATCAAGGCGCTTTCAGCCGGATATATCCATCCGGTTATAAAAAAAATTCTTTCGAAAAAAAAAAACATTCGTCGATTGCCACATAATGTTATAAAATCGCAATCGAACGCACCGTGTGAACGCGGCCTAATTAAACGTTCCAGTGTTGCCATTTCACACGTTCCACTTTCTACCAACATTCGAAAAGTTTACCCGCCGAAAATTATTAAAAAAAATATACTCAGTGACGTAACAACTTCAGTGGGACATTAGGTTTGTGGGGCTGTTATGTAATACGATTTTGGTCTTACGCAACCTGGTCTGTGAAAGTCGGTCGGCTTCCGTGGTTGTGACGTAACTTCTCTTAACTGTACTGACACACTTAGCCGGACAGCCACTCTCGCTTCGACTTGATATTTCTTTTCGGTCGACATCATATTTTATAATAATACATTCAAATATAAATCACATAAAAATACTGTCCGAAAAGAAAACAGACCACACATAACCTAACCTAAAAAAAAAAAAAATAACACCAACAATTAAACATTTGATTGTATTGAACATGACGCCAACTTAGATCAGCTCGGCCAGACTGGGTTTACCCCGAGAATTGGGACCTTTGAAACATTAGGTCAGGTGATAGCCTGACTGAAAGGACTTGCCCCCCCTCCCCTAAAATCACCTTGATCACCGCTCTTGGTTATCGGGATTAAATGGGGGGTTATATTGACAAAATTTGATCAAAAATTATAATAGTAGTGATGATAAATTTGTTAAAGTTACTCCGTTTTATATATATATATATTTATATATATATATATATATAAATATATATGATAATACATACAATGCAAGGCATAGATTAAAGATATCTATCGAAGATATACCATAATGGCCACGCTTCGCAAAAGGGTTGGCGAGGGGTTGTTCTCGGAGTTTGAATGCGTGATCTAGTCATAAATAAGAAGATCGCAGAAGAACCAAGATTAACGACGTTGCTCGAAGGATTACCCCTCTGAAGTGGACGCGGTGCGAGTAGGACCCTTGTCAGGATCTAGTTCACGGATCCTTCTGTTCCTTGAACTCAGTACTGATGAAGCTGTAAAAGTCTTATGGCTAACAGCATTAACATCTTCAGAAACAAAAAACCCACAGGATCGGTCATCGTAGAGATCTTTGAGGAAGGCGCCTTACGCAAATTACGCATTTAAAAGTTTTGAAATAAAAAGTGTTATTTGAAACCATTATATATGCATATAAATAACTGTAATATATGCTAGCATTGTTAATATTGTGTATACTTATTTATCAAAAAATAACATTAAACATATAACTATATTTTGAAAGGAAATTACAGGAAGTTGTGACAGATAATGTAATATTTATTTATTCAATGTATATATGTAAGATATAAATCATAATAAACATGTATATGTAGATGTTATAAATACATACATACAATACACATATATATTGGTCATATTAGGCCTATCAAAGAACTCTACGATACTGATATTAAATATAAAAAAATATTTAGATATGTTGTAACTGAATTAATATATACAAAGTGAAAACCAGTTTAGTTATAAATTAAATGCAACGATGATACGGCCTTGAACAGAGTAAATATCAAAACACCATTTCCCTCGTCGCGATTTTGTAACACATCACGTAACTGGTAGAGTTTAGTCGGACACTCTTGTGAAATTGATTCTCAATACGTCCGGCGATCGACCTGTTATATTGAGACTTTAGACCAGCGTTCCCCAAACTTTTTTGTGTTGTAGACCCCTTGCCATGTTATTCCGTGTTGGGTAGACCCCCTACTTACCTGATATTGATTTCCTGTAAATTTCTAACTGTAGTGAAGTTTAGTGTTAAAAACTTAAAGAAAAAACACATGTTAATTTATACATTTATTAATTAAATTTAAATTAAAACTACTCAAAATAAAATTTTGTATCTGTTATGTAAAATATATGTAACACTAAATGTTTTGATATTATAAGATAGTATGATGTAAGTAAATAGGTACTATCTATGTATGTGTTGAGATCTACTATCGTGGACCCCCATTTTCATTTCATGGACCCCCAAATTTTTTTTCGCTGACGTAGACCCCTTGCAGGTTGTCATAGACCCCTAGGGGTCGATATAGACCACTTTGGGAATCACTGCTTTAGACATTGTTATGTACTCTAAATCCGCAATCAGTTAATTGAGGTTTTTAAATGAGAAGGAAATTAAAAAAAAAAATATTTGAATGTGTCGGGTACATTCAGCATAATGTTATATAATTTAAACTTTATGCATTAATTATATATCATTGCATCTACTTACAAGTTTTTTATGGGTGCCTTTGGAAAGTACAGGATTTTTTCACGCTGTTTTTTAATATCTTTCTACTTCTTTCATTCCACAATTCTCTCAGTCTATCTCTTCAGTTCTTTTCGCCATACATCCTTTACCACCACTACATTATACGTATCTTTATTTACAATTTTCTTTAAATCTCAGTTTTATACTGCTTCACATTGCTATTTACATATATTTATCACAGTTTTTATCATTTATTCCACTTATTGAAATATTTTTATTTAAAATTTAATTTAATTTCTTTCTCAACTTTAGTGCTTATTTACTATTAATTTTAAAATTGATAATATTTGTGCCTAATTTACAAACAAGTTACAAGAGATTAGGTAACAGCGTTCTTTTCGTATAATAATACCACACTAATCACAAATTATATCCCCCTGTATATACCTTTGGTAGAGATCTATGCCTTGCAGTTGGCGTCAATAGACTGAAACGACAACGAAATTAAAAAAAAATTGAAACTGTCTTTTAAGGCTTCATTTACCAATATAACTTCTGTACTTGTGATATATTGCCTTTTTAAAAGTAAGGCATATCTACGGGGGGACATACCATAATCGCCACACGCTTGGCACGTGGGACAGCGATCGCAGTGTGGTATTTTGGTACTCAGAGGACGATGCTGCCAATTTATGTACAACAATGTATTCTGGGTATCGAAGTTACATTAATTACTTTTTATATTGACTGAATAAATTGATTGATTATATGTTAAAATAATGAATTCTAAAATAAGTTTTTATGTAATTTTAACGAATGTGACAGTTCAAAGTTTTTTTTTTTTTGGAGGCACAAACATCACACAGATGCAGCCTATTAAATTTGCGTTTTGTTAAACCTTTAAATGTGATTTGCTGACGTTATTCTCTTTGTTCCAGATGGATCCATTCGCGTACTGGTGAACGAACTCGGTGTGTTAAAAGTGCATTAGACAATGTAAAGTGACTCCTCCTTGAATAAACCTAGTTAGCTAAATTACTTTGTGATTTTATAATTGTTTACTTTTATATAAATATACACGGATAATCTAGATATATTTTTTTATGAAGCTAGTGTTTTCTTGAGCACGTACCTGCGCCATAAAGATGTGATCTCAAATGCTATGGCCGGGTCCGTAGCTCGAGGAATATTTGTGTACTATATATAATATACAGCAAAGCTATTGATGTATTAATACATTTAAAAAAAAAAGTTTTTATACAAATCATATTTCGAACGATATTTTTTTATGAATGATTATATTCGTTCTAAATATAAACAAATGAAATAGGTGTCGGAAATTTAATTGTTTTGTATTCCCAAATGTTTCACTGCCATTTTGTGTCAAAATATTTTCAAATGAATATACATTATTGATATCACTATAATTATGAATACTGTAAGTAAATTTAAAATAATTAATTAAATTTAGAAAGAAGAATGCTATTTTTTGGAGGATACTGTAACAAATAATGACACGGGAATTATATTTCTTATGACTGAGACAATAAAATGTTCATCGTCGTACAATTTGTTTGTGAAAAATTTTGTAAAACGTATATTAAGATAGCAACGCACTGTTGTATTGTATATGTTAGATTTTAATTAGTTATTTAGAGAAAAAAATGTGTAAATTGTTTGTAAATAACTGATCAATAATTAACTTTTTTAATTATTTTTCTATAACTTCTTTATTTTAAAACTCCTTTTTATCTCTTATAATACGTATGTTGTATCATGAAAAGTTATGGTGTAAAAAATTATATATTTTTTACAAATATCATATCTATACCAAGGGTTTTCATGAGTTGAGTTATTATTTTTGCCTTAAATTTTCTTTGTTAATCTGTTAATTTCTATTTTTTAATTTTTATTTAATTAAATCGTGTAAATATTAAGTTTTTTTTTGCGCAAAGCGATAACGGTGTCTGCAGCGGAATATTATTATTTAATTGTAGTTTTTTTTTTGTTGACTTCTAAAATGTTTATTCCTAAAACATAACTTTACGGCTCTTGTTAGAATTCAATTTAATTCATATTAATTATTAATGTTTAAGTGAGAAAAAAAATGTAGTCTGTAATTGTAACACATGGGTTTCGCAATCGAGAAGAAATTGAGTGATTTTTTGATACAATTTCCATTTCATAAAATAAAAACAAATTTAAATTACGTACTTTCAATTGGTTGGCCAGAAAAACTGGGTTATTGTTTATTAAAATTTAAAAGAAAAAAAATCAAAACATTTGCCTCGGCGTCTAAACGAGACATGGTCGGCTTGGTTCTTGTCAATTTATAACTAATATTGATATGTAAGACTTGGTTTATTATTAAAGTTTAACTGACCACAACAAAACGGGTTTCGCAACGTATAGTTACCATGTTAATCTTAAATGTAAAGGCATGTCCACACCAGCGATCTAGCGCGGACTTAATTATTTCCTACTTTATGTCAAATATATAATTTACTTTATTCTCTATACTACTAATCTTTAATATAAACTAACACAAACACAATGTCATTATTAACCAACAAAAAAAAATATTCCGCAAATTGAATATATAGTTTTACATTAATAATTTTTTAAAATTCAATATTAGTAGTCAAAATTATGATAAATCACACAAACTTGTGAAAATTATAATTATGATATTTATATTCCTGTTACTACCAAACTTTCATTCCAGAAAATGGATGCATAATAATTGAAAAATTGAAACGTCAATTAGTAAAATTGAAATTTAGTTGTGAACACAGATTGAAAAAAAATTACAAAAAGACTTAAAAATTATTAATTATTCAATCAGTTTATGATTCTAATTTACATATATATCATATTTTCATTCCAGAGGGGAATAAAATTTAAACATCCATATGCAAAATTGAATTCAGTTCGTGTGTAGATTAAGTAAAAGAATATATTATAATGATGCGCTCTTGTTTATTATTTTCATTCCTTCAACTACTAATTTTTCATTCCGGAAGTTGTACGTTCATTGATACATTGTGAATCTATAAAATATATTAAATTAATGTAGTTCTGAGTATAAAATGTTATTAAAAGATTTCGAAATATACAATGCTTTGTTCGCTGGTGTGTATATATAGAGCTACTATAAAAGTCCCAGCAAATCCGTCCGGTCATACATAAATACTTTACATATCTGTAATAATTTTAAGGAGATATAATTTTTACAATGCATACACTACTTAAGAGAATAAACTTAATGCTATATATAAATGTATCGAAATGTTGTCCCCCTTGTCATTTTAAAAAACGCTGCGATTCGGCGCGCTAGTGTGAAAGGCCATCAAGAAACATAGTTTCATTTTCTCGGTGTTTCGTGGCATTTTTTTTTATAAATATATTGTTATATTCTTTTTTAATTAAATTATATTTATGTTTGTTCTTTTATTGTCCAGATGGTGCTAGAAATGCTAATGTCTGTTACTTTTTTTTTTCCCGAGCCAAAGACATGCCTTATACGGTCCTAACCATGTATGAATATGAGTTTTTTTATGTATATTTTTGCTTTAATGTCCTTTCTCTTGGAAACTGGAGGCCTGATAAGGATGTGTTAGGTGACAGTCAACGCCAACTGCAGTCCATTCGATGTCATAGGTGCAATTATATCTAATAAATAACTATTTAATATACAAAAAAAATGATCTTTGTTTTTACACCCTTAATTATAAGGTTCGTTAGTTGAATTTCGAGAAAGAGCTGAAAAATGTAGCAATGTTTGACGAAGGTCTTTGACTAGTGTGTTGCCGGTGATGATATACGGATTCCAGACGTGGTCACTTACGTAAGAAAAGGGCAAATATTTAGCCACTTCCGCACATGCAGTGGTAGTCGTGCAACAAAGTGCACCGCCCGCTAGCCCGCTGATAAATGCGTATGCGGCAAACGATGCGAATTACACAATTGCCATCGTCCGTCTCAGAGTCGCCGAAGCTAATGGGAGTTTAGGGCCCCCACCCTAAACTCCCGCGACCCCGAAGGCCCCGTTTATGGTAGGGGAGCACCATATCCAGATATGACTATGTTAACATCACCAACGAATTCAAAGAATTGCTCGTTTAAAGTGACAGTGGGCGGGGCGTATCTTTCGTGTATCGGATGGCCGCTGATGCCGAAAGGTTCTCTAGTGGCGATGTTCACGGTGTGGGTACCCCCCCCCCCCCTATTGAATTAATATGGGTGGTTTCACACTTTTTACCTCTTTATGGGCAAAGCATTTGACCTCTGTCTCGCCTGATATTAAGCGATGAAGCCTTCTATGCTACATGCTTGCCAAGAAACCTATTCACTCTTGAAATTGCGACCCGTATAAAATGTATATATTTTTTAATCGTTATTAAATTTATTAGGTATATTTAATTTATTTTTAACAACGATACAAAAGAAATGCTTCATTTTAGATTTGGGGGCACAGGTGTGAATACAACGTATTGTCGCATAAGCGGTTTTATAAAACGCTTATTATGATATAATTTGATATGTTTATAGATAATATGCGATAAAAAGTTCCATTTCATCGATGTAATATAAATGCTTCGTTTATTACCTGTTTTCTGTATATATATATATATATATGTATGTGTATATATATATATATATATAGTTATTTTGTCATATATTAAAAAGTGTGGATTAAATCGCTGTTTCAGCCCATAGATGCTAGCAAGGTTGTGCTTCCTTAAAGACAACTATGGGAAGATATACCGTAATCGCCACACTTGGCAGGTGGGTTGGCGATCGCAGTGTGGTATTTTGGTACGCAGAGGACTCTGTTTTGCGTCTTTTGGAATTTGGTACCGTGATAAACTAATCATACCAAACTTTCGACTGCTTAAAATCTCCGATTCATGTGTCAAATGGAATCACATTTTATAATAAAATTTATCAAAACATTATTGAACTACCGTTAATAAAATTCAAAACGAATATTAAAAGTAAAATGATAGAAAATGTATATTATTCAATAAACGAATATTTAAATAACAAGAATCATTAGCAGTGATGTAGCCTGATCATTTTGATTTCATTTAGGCTATATCTGATAAAGTGTATATGTCTAAATCTGTGTTAAACTTTATTAAAAGTTGTGTTATTGTGGAGTTTCTTCCTGCTTCTTCTCCACAACTATAACAACTTGTGAAGCAGAGAATAGTCAAAAATAAAACGTTGACGATCATTAAGAGTTCTTTTAAAAGTTTCAATGTTGAATAAATTAATTTTATCTTTATTTATATAACACGGTGTCGTAAGCCACAAGAGGGATACCCTCGGTATTACCCTACCAGATCAAATCAAGTATGAGGATATCTGCCGACGAATGAAAGTAAACCACACTGCTCGGCGTATTAGCAGGTTGAAGTAGTAGTCCACACATCGTTCAGAACAGAAGATTATGGAGTGAAGACCACGGATCCCCTCGTTGCGAGGACAGGCCGCTTCCAACTGGTGTTATCAGAAATCTCTGGCGGAGGCAGTTTAGCAGTTAATTCTACGGTCGAAATGATGATGATAAAAATTCTAAGATAAGACATTATAGAGTGATATAAGTTCGATACTTGTACTATATTTTATATTTATATGTTAATATATACAATAAAGTGCTAATTTCTCTTACAATGTCAAAATAGATGATATTTAATGGAATCAGGCGTTACCTCGCGGAAGTCCATCCTAAGTAAGAAAAGGACCAATATTTAGCCACTTCCGCACATGGAGTGGTAGTCGTGCAATAAAATGCACCGATCGCCAGCCCGCGAATAGACACGTATGCGGCAAACAATGCGAATCACACAACCGCCACCGCCAAATTACTCAACACGTGTTTCACCCCTCCTGACATAACTCCTGAAGATGCCCCGTGGAGTAAATATGGTGATGTAAATATTGGTCCTTTTCTTACTTAAAATAGATAAGCTCTTTTCATACTATCGTGTTCTCTACTTTCATCAGGGCAGTAGTAATTGAGGATCCAGTTACTGATTTGACTTGTACAGACCAGCTGATGATCGCTTTAGCAGTATTATACAGTTTATTTTCCCAACAGCTAGTAGTTTGTTAGTTAGGTCAATAACTTTTTCGAAGCATATTTTGGAAAGCAGGCTCTCATCTTAATATTAAACCTTGTCGATAACAGACGGACGGAAAGTGCCAATAAATAAATGAACTGCGGACTATAAACAAATGAAAACGTAATTACAATGGTTTTCATGTTACATCTCAGTTAATTTACATTAAAATGAAATAAGGTAAATGTAAAACAATGATTAATATTTTTCTTAATCATCTCGGAGCATGAAAATTAACTTATTTAATCTCGCGTGCAGCATGGCATGGTATATGATTAGGCTATATATATATATATATATATTTTAACTGAAAAATTTCACTAAAATATATGTACACCAATAACTCACTTTGCGTCGTGGTTACGTTCCAAAAAAACACGACGCAAATTGAAACGCCGCAAAATGTAATAAGATTTTCTATAGCATGTTATGTCAACTCTTATATCACAAATATAATACCGGTCGGTATTGACTTCATCTCTTTCTTTTTAGCTGATATCAGACGAGATAGATGTCAAAATGCCCAGAAACAATTAAAAAGTATGTAACCAATCTTATTAACATACTTTGATGAGTAAAATGAACGTATGCGATCGAAGTAGTGTACACCAATACCTAACTTTGCGTCGTGGTTACGTTCCAAAAAAAACACGACGCAAATTGAAACGCCGCAAAGTGAATTAAGAATTTCTATAGCAAACCATGTAAAAAGATCGAAGATAGGTTCCAGGGTTCACGAAGATACTACTTTTTAAAAAGAAAATTGAACAAAGTAAACATTTAAATAACAAAAATAATATAACTCTGCCAATAAATAAATTGGAATAATATTTACCTTTTTTAGGAAATAAGAAAAAAAGAAGTTTCCTGTAATGACTGATACTAGTTTTTTTAATATATATAATTGACGCATTGATAGTTTCTCAAGGGTTTAGTTTATCTATCACCTTATAACGTAAAAAACACGTTAAATAGTTCTATTTGCGTTAAAATGTAACTATTAGGTGATATATTCACTCTTTAAATGGATAAATACATGTCTGTACTTTCTGAAGGAATCAGTTCATCTGTATCAACTAGAAGTCTAATTAAAAAAATCTTAACGCTAACAAACTATATATAGTTTTTTCGCGTTAAAATTTTTGAGAAATAAGTAAGGGGTCCCTGGGTGCTCTTGTGTCGAATAGCTAAACGGATATTATCGAGGAGTTACAACCCAAGTCAAGGTTCACTTTTAGGGTCCCTTGAACCAAGATACTTCCGAATCCGATAAAATGGCTTAAACTTAGCTATTATAAAAAAGGTCTTGCGCCCTGCTATTTCTAGCCCGCGGAATTTACAAATGCCTATTGTGCAGCTGTGACAGTACTATCTAAAAACGAGGTAAGTAATTTATTTTTAAAATCTACATAAATGGTCCGAATTTTCTCAAAGGCTTAGTTCATCTAGATCAGAGTTCCCCAAACTTTTTTGTGTCGTAGACCCCTTGCCATGTTTTTCCGTGTTGGGTAGACTCACTACTTATCTGATATTGATTTCCTGTAAATTTCTAACCGTAGTGAAGTTTAGTGTTAAAAACTTAAAGTAAAAACACATGTTAATTTATACATTTATTAATTGAATTTAAATAAAAACTACTCAAAATACTACTTCTAGGTACTTATATACATAATGTAAATGTTTTGATATTATAAGATAGTATGATGTAAGTAAATAGGTACTATCAGTGTATGTGTTGAGATCCACTATCGTGGACGCCCATTTTCATTTCATAGACTCCGAAAATTTTTTCGCTGACGTAGACCCCTTGCAGGTTGTCGTAGACCCCCTAGGGGTCTATATAGACCACTATGGGAATCACTGATCTAGATCGCCTTAGTTAACAAAGGCTGTAATTCAGCGTAAGAACTTATTAAAAATTTACTATACTTTACTCTCTTTAATCTCAAAGTAATACAATGATTTTATTATTATTCATAGACAAATTCATGTCATTATTGCTAAGTGAAATGTTAACTTAGACTAAATTATTAATTATAAAGTTAGAGTTAAGTGTATTGTGTTATCTCTGTATCAAGGACAGGTACTATCTTATTTGAAATGCAGCTGCCATCTTTGGGATGGCTCGGTTTATATCATCTCGAAGATGTTGACTCGATCTGACATGATGAAGGTACCTGAAAGTCGCTGATCTTTGGAAAAAGGGATTATGCCTTGGTTTTTTATATGAATTACTAGCTGATCCCGCAAACATTGTTTTGCAAAAAAAAATTAAAGTTTTTAATTAACAAATGTAAGATAAGGGTTGATCGTAGAGGGGTGAAAATTTAGGTTTGTTTGTATTTTTGTATGCTGTATCCTAATAAAATAAAAACCAAAGAAATTGTCTAAAAAATTAAAAATAAAATTTAGGGGTGGACCACCCTTATCACTTAGGGGTATGGAAAATAGATAGTAGCCGATTCTCAGACATACTGAATACGCATGTAAAATTTGGTAAAAATCGGTCAAGCCGTTTCGGAGGAGTTCAAGTTCGAACAACGTGACACGAGAATTTTATATAGTAGATATAAAAAACTTAACAATATATATATATATATATATATATATATATATATATATATATATAATTGCGAACGTGTTTACAGTTCAACGGTCTATTGCAGTAAAAAAAACTTTTTCCCGAGCGTTCAATATCTCATTAATCAGTTAAATAAGATTTTATATAAGATGCGTCTGCTGCAATTGCATCTATAATTACTACATAATATCTGACTTCCTTATGATGCGTAAATAATCCTATTATATATTAATTCGTGTTTATATGTTTATTATATTTATTTATTACTAATTTACAATTGTACACTATAGATAGTAACTAAAAAAGGAACAGGAATCCAGTGTCTTTTCGTAACATTAATTATGTTATCTATCCATCTATTGGGCCCACGTCAAGTCTGTCGACTCGTGGTCGCTGATCCTGAACCTTTCAGTCCCAACGACCAACGGCTATTAGGCGACATCACTGATAAGGATTCTATATCTGCGCCTGCGTGGTTCATTTTCCGCCGCATATATATATTTACCATTACCACATAATGGCATGAAAGCTTTTGAAATACTTAAATATTTGTGATTATAAGTTCATGAAATATATAAAAATTCAAAAAGTTAAATCCAAAGTTCCACAAGATATCTTAGATCTTTCTTTAGTTAATTTCAAATATAATATTAAAAGTATATTATTTAATAAATGCAACTTTTAGTTGATTGTAATGATTGATATTTTATTTAATCTATTTATTCAGGAGATTTAAAAACTAGTTGAACTACAGGAAACTTACACAACAAGGAGTCATCACCAGTTTTCGCTTTTAGCATTGTGTGTGCAATTGTGTGAACATGTAAAAGGATCAAAATCTTACATGGAAGAAAGTTACTAATAAATTTGAAAGAATTTACAGGATGTGTTAGATAGCCTTACAAGATGTACATACATACATACACACATATATATATATATATGTATATATAAAAATTGACACCAGAAAAGTTAAATTTTAATCCTTCGTCTAATTTATTCAACCTACCGATAAAACAAAATTGAGTTACATCAAAAGACACTGCCACCAGTAGAAACAGAGCTTTATAATATTTATATATATATATATATATATATATGTGTATATATATATATATACATATATATATATATGTAATTGTACGTTTGATTTTAAAAGAGCAACTGTTGAGTTTCTGTCTCTTCTCAACAGATCAGCGTTCTGAGCCTGCGGTAGCTAATTGTTTATGTGAAAATTATCGACGATTCAAAATAACATGTTGACGCCTAAATAAAGATATCTTAAAATCGATATCATAATAGATAAATAAATAACATAACGTTTTATAATTTTTTAATTCACAGGGAAATGAGCACTCAGGAAGCCGTTACCGACCTTGCAATTACCTGTAATTATGAAAAAGGTGCGTTTCAAACAATGGGATTTAGTTTTTTTCCTCGCCATCGACACGCGATGACTTCGATCGAGATGACGGCCTTTAAATATACTGTACTAGTAAACAAGGAGTAAACAAAATGATTCTCTATTTATTTATTTATAATTAACAAAATGCACATAATAAAAATAAGAAATCACTAACATTATAATGATTTAACTTAAAAAGACATCATGTTTATAAACCACAATAACTATTTATATATCTATTCAATTCTATGTCCACTGTTGGGCGGAACTGAGCTCCGAATAATTGTTGATTAACCTTTATATGTTCTCTCATTTTGAAGTGACACCATCGCCACCATAATGGTAAATAAAGTCGCCACAATTTTTAATATAAAAGGAAGAAGGGAAAACAAATAAAAAAACTCTAAATTGACACACTAAAAGAATTCGGCGAAGTAAAAGAGGTGATCTGTGGAAGGATTGCAAAAGAAAAGAGTATAAAAGAAGATGTAAAGAAGATAACAGTAGAGAACGCTACGTTGAGTTTATGATAGAGGAAGTAGAGGTCCTTAAACAAGGCACTGTATCTAACGGTAGAGTCAAAGAAATGAGTCTCGATAAACAATTGGACTACAATTGTCAACTATACCTCCATAAAAATTATAAAAGGCTTGTTAAAACGTCATCATCAACATAAATCCAGGTATAGAAGGTCCACAGCTGGACATGGGCATTGTCATTATATTTCCAGTGGAGCTATTTGAAGTCCGAAAGAAACTCCGAAACTTCCGAAACTCCGAAAGAATGCCGAAATCGAGACTTTAGTAGCACAGCCAAATATCATTGGCGAATATAAAGCGCAACGAATCCACTGGCTTGGTCACTTGGAGCGAATGGGATCGGATCGGAGCGTGAAGGTAGCGTATCTGGAAAAACCGAGGGGTCGAAGACCAGTGGGTAGACCCAGGTATCGCTGGATCGATCGCGTTGAGACAGACTTGCGCGAATTGAATGTCAACCAATGGCAGACGATGGCGCAAGATAGAGTAAAGTGGAAGTCTCTCGCTTCGGAGGCCAAGACCCACTTTGGGTCACTGAGCTAGCGGAGTAGTAGTAGTAGTATTTGAAGTGACCTAAATCGTCTTACGACAATCTTAACAAGGTTATATGTCGACTTTTTTGTACCGGACTATCATTGAAGCCTAAATGATATTTGCTGATTTCGCGTGCTTGAAATGACAGGACACATAGCGCCCTCTAAGATCTCTTTTAAAGAATCTCGAAAACTCAGGACCTTGGCTCATACTGCTAGATGCTTCTATTTCAATGGATTCGGAAGTCGAGGAATATATCGGTTCGATGCTCCATGGAGTGACTAGAATCAAGGCCTATACAAGCAAACGTCAACTTGGGATGTTACTGATAGATAATACCTGCTTAGCATTCTGACACAAGAGCGCCCGAGAGAGCTGAACCTCGGCTTAGTTGCTAATGCCTGGCTTATATCACTACTGCTACTTCGGAAAGTGTTAGAGCTGGGAGAAGAAATAGAAGAAGAAACTCCAGCAACACTTCTATCTAGAATATTTAATGGAATCAGGCGTTACCTTGCGGAAGTCCATCCTAAGTAAGAAAAGGAACAATATTTAGCCACTTCCGCGCATATAGCCCTAATTAAATCAAAATAATCAAACGACACAACTGCCATGGATTCTTGTCATTTAAATATTCATATAACAGGCATTTCTGTCAATTTATTTTTAACATGTCTTTTGAATTTTATAAGTAGTCCAATAATGTTTTGCGGCATTTTATTTAAAAAAAATCTTATTCCGTTTATAAAAAATTAATTATATACTTTCAGTCGATACTTTGATACAGTCGGTATTTCACGGTGCCTTGTGACTTTGGACTCAATTATTTATATGTAATTTATTTTAATTATGTATCCGTACAAAATATTGTAATTAAAATCTTACAATGTAAAGACTAGTAAATTTATTGTGGTAAATAAATGTTGTTTATAATTAAACATTAATTAATAAATAAAGAAAATATATTTAAAAATGTTGGATTAATTTATTGTTTCTTAATAGATAGAGGAGCAGATGAAAGAAGGTAAATCAAATTGTATATTCTGCAAGATATATTTGTCTCCGGCTTTGTAAAAAGCATCTATATCTTTATGGCTTATTGCAACATGTTATATCACAGATGATAAATTAAAAATTATTGGTACAGTCAGTATTTCACGGTGTCTTGTAAATACACTATGGATGACAATTATTTTAAACATTAATTAATAAATAAAGAAAATACATTTAAAAATGTTGGATTAATCATTGTTTCTTATTAGATAGAAGAACAGATGACAGAAGGTAAAGCAAATTGTATATTCTGCAAGATATATTTGTATCCGGCTTAATAAAAAGCCTATATATCTTTATGGCTTATTGCAACATGTTATATCACAGATGATTAATAAAAAATATTAGTACAGTCAGTATTTCACGGCGCCTTGTAAATACACTATGGACGACAATTATTTTAAACATTAATTAATAAATAAAGAGAATATATTAAAAAATGTTAGATTAATTTATTGTTTCTTAGTAGATAGAAAAACAGATGAAAGAAGGTAAAGCAAATTGTATATTCTGCAAGATATATTTGTATCCGGCTTAATAAAAAGCCTATATATCTTTATGGCTTATTGCAACATGTTATATCACAGATGATTAATAAAAAATATTAGTACAGTCAGTATTTCACGGCGCCTTGTAAATACATTATGGACGACAATTATTTTAAACATTAATTAATAAATAAAGAAAACACGTTTAAAAATGTTGGATTAATTTATTGTTTCTTAATAGATAGACGAACAGATGAAAGAAGGTAAATCAAATTGTATATTCTGCAAGATATATTTGTATCCGGCTATGTAAAAAGCATCTATATCTTTATGGCTTATTGCAACATGTTATATCACAGATGATTAATAAAAAATATCGGTACAGTCAGTATTTCACGGCGCCTTGTAAATACACTATGGACGACAACTATTTTAAACATTAATTAATAAATAAAGAAAATACATTTAAAAATGTTGGATTAATTTATTGTTTCTTAATAGATAGACGAACAGATGAAAGAAGGTAAAGCAAATTGTATATTCTGCAAGATATATTTGTATCCGGCTTTGTAAAAAGCCTATATATCTTTATGGCTTATTGCAACATGTTATATCACAGATGATTAATAAAAATTATTGGTACAGTCAGTATTTCACTTGTAACACTATGTACCTCTCTTATTTTTTCGAATATAAATGTTATAATAAACGTATTGTGAGGCCAATGTAATGATATATACCTGTTTATAAAGGCGCTCGGTTCTAAGCCGTATGTAACTCGGATGGGTTACTTTTGCAAGTTTTTCAAGTAACGTAATCTCCTTAAGTCACGTGTTGGTATGTTATATAACGCATTTCACCGCCACCAGTGTGAAGCGCAAGTAAGCAAGACGCGAGGGACGCGCAGGGCTGCCCCACAAATGCATCCCACTTTAGAAATTAGGCCGATATAAATAAACTTTGCACTTGCATGCCGATTAGGGGTGTACATCTGAATTAAAAACGAACGTGTAAAATTATTACAAGTAAATTTATTTCGTTTGCATCAGTGTTTCCCAACTTTTAGCCCACGCTTCGCCCTTTTGCTTATTGTTACACAGGGTGGCGAAAAAATTTATATAGACTTAGAAATATGTTTAAAAATACTGATCTATTACTATCTAATCTTAAAAGTAAAGGTAAGGATCATTACGTATCCTTCGAAGTTGTTTTATAGGTAACATAATAAATTTTAAATGGATGAATGTAGAGTGTATTAAGAAAAGGACCAATATTTAGCCACTTCCGCACATGCAGTGGTAGTCGTGCAACAAAGTGCACCGCCCGCCAGCCCGCTGATAAATGCGCATGCGGCAAACAATGCGAATTACACAACTACCACCGTTAAATCATTCAACATGTGTTTCACCCCTCCATTTGGCATCTTCAGGAGTTATGTTACACTGATTAGTGCTAAACAGAGTATAGTGTATAGTGTCAGTCTGTATAGTGTATTTGCTATCAATTATTGTATGGTGGACCACCGGGCGTGGACCAGTCTGTGGTCCACTTGGTAACCCACTGTCCCGCATTCTGAGGACTCCGAGTCGACTCTGAATGCCGGTTAGGCAATGAGATCAGTGAGGACTCAATATCCTCGCTTATTGAGAACAATGAGATACGACCTGATTTTCTTAGGCTTTGCAAAAAAATCGTAACACAAGTAATAAAAAGAAATAATATGTAAAATAAAATAAATATTGTTAAAGCTGAGGAATGAGGTGATGGATGAAAGGTATCGAAAAAAGAGGGAAAATGGAATAAAAGGGTGAGACAAGACAAGAAGATGAAATATAGAAAGTTATGAAAAGAATGTAAGATCGTAAGACGCATAGAAGAAGAGCGTGAAATAAAATAAAATATGTAAAAAAATTAATTAAAAATAAAATAAAAGTCCCTATACCAAACTAGTAAGGGAAACGAGAATAAAATAGCGGCGGCCATAAAAAATGCATGGTAGACCCTATCCAAAATCAATCGTTTCAAAAGCATAGTAAAAAAATCGTTACCAAAATTTAAATTACTACATTTTTTTTTGTGGCCCCCGCTATTGGGGGCCTCTCTTACCCCTATCTTTGGTGGGACAGGGACTTTATGGGCAATTTTATTTATTCACATAATTATTATTTATTTTCATGCTCTACTTTCATACTTCACATAATCTTTCATTCTATTCTTTTCTGTTTACCTTTCTTTCATCCTCTTTTCATTTTACATTTTCTTAATTTATATTTTTATTGTATCACATTTTTATCTATTCTATATCACAGTTTCATATTATTTTATTTTTTTAACCTGTCTTGTTAGTTCAATTACTACATATTATAGTTTATTCATTGGACATACAGACTTTGTACTACCAAAACTAATTTGTCTGTCATAAATTAAAAATTAATAAATGTAACCTATTTTACAATTACCACTTTATTTATTGATTAAATTTGAAATTAAATGTTATATTTTGTGATATTTAAATACTGACCAACACAGCTCTTAACTGACAGTATTTATACGAAGTTTAAAACAAATTATTAAACTCGTGAAGTTAAAATTGAACTGTTAAATATACATAGTTTTGATGATAATAAAATTTTCTGAAATTTTTCATTTTTATTCCTAAAAAGCCTTCTTTATTGTATAAAGAAAGATATAGAAAAAGGGTTTAATGTTATAGGTAATAATGGATTAGTTATTCTCAATGCGTAGTCTCAAATAGTTGTTACTTATCAGTGTCACTAAGGCTCGGTATTTTTCTGCGAGATCGAAGAAGAAATGAGGAAGTTCGTAGAAGAATTAAAATCACCAATGTAATTCGAAGATTTGCTCGTTTAAAGTGAGTGGGCGGGGCAAATCGCTCATGCAGCCTTTGGCCGTTGGCGCGAAGAATCTCGAGTGGTGACCACAAGCTGGTAGACGCTGCGTGGGTTACCACCCCACTAGGTAGACCAATGATATAGATGGCTGAAAAGAAGAAGAAACATGTAGAAGAAGTGACATTTGTAAAGAAAAAAATTAATTAACGAAACCTATTTCAGAATGATCACATTATACAGAGTGATTAGAAATAGGCGTTAATAATTATTATTTTTCTGTTTATTTAAATACTGTTAATAGTTTAAATTTATACAAAATAACGGCATTTTATGTGCACGGATATAATGACAGATAAAGAAGGTTGCCATACTAATAAACCTGAAAACAACTTAAAATAATGTTGCCACTATACCTGGAACAGCATTACATGTACTGTATTAATTTGGCACTGATAAGTGGGCTATTCATATATATACATATTTATATATATATATATATATAACGTATATATATATATATATATATATATACACGTTAATTAATAGGTGGTTGAAAAGAAGTTTTTTTAGACAGTTACAAATGTACAGGGCTGTGTATTTTGAAAAATTAATAATCGGGAATAAGCTGATAATTTCTCCAAGCGTCAGCCCTGGTTTTAGACGGACGCTCTAACCAGACCGGGCGTACGGAGCGCAGAGTTATGGCTAGTTTAATTATAATTTTATCGATCCCCTTGGTTAGAGCTGCGATTTGGGAGATTCGCTTTCTGTTTCTGAATCCTCTGCCCACTCCATCTATATTCCTGTCGTGAATATACAAGTAAATACTAGTAAGAAAAAGAACCAATATTTAGCCACTTCCGCACATGCAACGGTAGTCGTGCAACAAAGTGCACCGCCGTTAAATCACTTTAAAATCACTTATCACGTGCTTCACCCCTCCACGGGGCATCTTCAGGACGCCGCAGTGTGACTCTGTGTTTGGAACTAATCGGTGTAACATAACTCCTGATGGACTTCTGCAAAATAACGCCTGATTCCATTAAATAGTAACTACTAGATCATACCAGGCGTATCGGAAGAGGAAGACTTAATACGAGTCATTTCTTGGACTCTATGTTTATCATCTCTGCTTTTTCTTGATATCTTCTACATGGACAGTAGATACTCTGCTCTCTGGTGGAAGTACAGGGTAATATGAAATTCCTATCCATTAAAAGCCCCTTTGGTGGTCTTCTTCGATACCTGTTCTGATCAGTACTGTGCCAAGACACCTCCCAGAAGGAAACTATGTCTCCTATGCATCTTCGCTGAACCCCAGTAACAGGAAACCTTCGCGTTATTGCCCTTTAGGGTTGGCATTGAGCCCAAGGCCTTTTTATTCGCCTTATCATGACTCTTAGTACCACTCCAAATAGATGCTCGGACTCTTTCTCTTAATTCCATTGTTATTACTCGCTTTATTTTCTACTTACTCCAAACTTAATGTCAATTTTTTTAGGTCCTAATGTCAACTCTTATAGCACAAACATAATACCGGTCGGTATTGACTTCATCTCTTTCTTTTCAGATGATATCAAGCGAGATAGATGTCAAATTGCCCAGAAAGAATTAAAAAGTGTATAACCAACCTTATCAACTCCATACTTTGATGAATAAATGAACGTATGTGATCGAAGTGGTGTACACCAATACCTAACTTTGCGTCGTGGTTGCGTTCCAAAAAAACACGACGCAAATTGAAACGCCGTGTATTAAGATATTCTATAGCAAACCATGTAAAGATCGAAGATAGGTTCCGGGGTCACGAAAATACTACCTTTTAAAATGAAAATTGTACAAAGTAAACATTTAAAAAACCAAACTAATGTAAATCTGCCAATAAATAAATTGGAATAATATTTAGCTTCTTTGTAAGCAGAAACAACACGTAAAAATTTATATAAATTTATTATTTTCTTTTATAAAAAGCACAACACGCTATATTACAACACACTACGTAATTGAAACTGAACTCCAAAATTAGCAAAACCAAGTGAAAATAAAACTGTATGAAAATTGCGTTGATTTGTAGTTAGAAAGGGAATCCCCGAGTTTTGATTGCATGGCGCAATTAGAAACAAAAGTGTTGCCATCTTTTAAAAAAAAAAAGAAAATTTAAAAAATTTAAAGACTCGAACCCAAAACAACGCAACCTCGAAAAACTCTCGAAAATCTAACGACGCATAGTGAAAATTAGTACTAATTAAGCAGCGACGCAACTTCGAAAAAAACGCAAAACGAAACGACGCAAAGCGAGGTATTGGTGTATATAACATATGAAAGCCGTACTGCACAAGTTCCATTGACGAACAAACATTTAGCTTACTGCATATAATATTAAAATATACGATTCAAAGGTACATATAAATTCCTACTTAAGATATACATATACTTCTTCTGCAATACAAAAATTGTATCCAATTATGTTTTTTTTATGTATTATTCAGTCAGCATACTTCGTAAGCATATGTCATATTGTTAAATATTTTCATATTTATTTAATGGAATCAGGCGTTACCTTGCGGAAGTCCATCCTAAGTAAGAAAAGGACCAATACTTAGCCACTTCCGCACATGCAGTGGTAGTCGTGCAACAAAGTGCACCGCCCGCCAGTCCGCTGAGAACACTGCTGTCCATCATCTGGAAGCTTGTTTGTGAGCAGTGGCATTCTAATATAATTAATGCACAAAGTGTGAATTATATAAGGTTGTATATAAGGAATCGAACACGCGACCTAGGATCGCAAGTCAGTCATTCGTCACATAGTATAAATCATTTGCTTTCAAGTAATGTTTACATTAATTTATTTACTTACTCTGTATATATATGTATATATATATATAAATATAAATATATATATATATATATATATATAAATATATATATATATATATATATATATATATATATATATATATATATATATATATATATAGCTTTTTATTGCTTACTATCTGTCATGTCTGTAACTGTCTGTAAAAACTTTTTGATCACAAATCAAGCATGTATACGGTTAGTGTTTTAACTAATATTTACAAGGGTTCAGTTATTTAATTCCACCGTTTAGCGCTAACTGCGCGTTGTCCCATTTAACTGGTCAGGTTAAAAATACACCGTCGGCATTCCTGCCGTTGATGCATCGCGTTTGCCAAATGCTAAACCCTTGTTTTGAGTTTAGTATAAAAAAAATTCTTATGGGATTACTTAAATCGGTTATTTAACTTCTGTATAATATACAGGATGATTTTTTATTGGCGCAAAGAGGGGAATCTGTTTAACTTACATATATATACCTATTACAAATTTATCTATTTTCGGACATGTAAAATAAATGTTATTAAATGTATAAATTTTACACCTATTTCAAATCGACCTATATAAAGTTGCCATTATGAAATATTTATTGTTAACGTCTGGCAGTACAAAATCTGACATAACGTAACGAAAATAAAAAATTACGGATTAAAACATTATAAAAGTAATGATTGTTTGCTATTTATTACTATAGATGTTGTACTGCTAGAAGTTTTTGTCCTGCATTGGAATAAAAAAATAAATGAATGTAATATATATCAGAGTTATCATTTTACACAGGTTGTTTTAAAATAGATGTAAAAGCAATAAACCTTTTTGCTGACTAATAATCTATACATAAATACCATTAAAGATTTTTCATCTAACAAACATATATATATATATATATACACAGAGTGCTCCGTGTTTGGTACTAATCGGTGTAACATAACTCCTGAAGATGCCCCGTGGAGGGGTGAAACACGTGTTGAGTGATTTGGCGGTGGCAGTTGTGTAATTCGCATTATTTGCCGCATACGCATTTATCAGCGGGCTGGCGGGCGGTGCACTTTGTTGCACGACTACCACTGCATGTGCGGAAGTGGCTAAATATTGGTTCTTCTCTTACTTGGGATGGTCTTCCGCATGGTAACGCCTGATTCTATTAAATATTATCATATATTATTCTGGCATTATCGTATTACATTATTATATTCATCATTTTTACCATCTTATTCCCACTATTGGATATAGTGACCCTATGTATATTTCCAATAAGACTGACAAAAATCTGCCTGTATACATTCTGCTTGTTCCAAGGAACTTAGGAATGTCATTCACCCACTTTAGAGAAGGATGTCTTACTTTGCGCTTGCTGGATCCCAGCTGCCATGTGCTGCAAAACAGTAAAAGATAGAAAAGAAGTAAAATTGTCAATAAAATATTAGAATAAATAAATTTAAATGTGATATCAGCTGTAATAATATTTACAAATTTATTCAGTATAAATGGTTAAAACACTAAATAAATTGAGATAAAAAAGATCAAGAAACTCAACTTCTGTTATTTTTGAGGAGTAGGTGAACCATGAAAGGTGATGTAAAGGTACCATGTGAAGTATGATAGAAGACCGAATGAATGATCTTAATAAGACTGAAAGAGGAGTTAAGAAATAAAAAGAAGGAAGTGGGTTCCTTGTCCCTAAACAAGGTAGGGAAGCACGACAGGCCCCCAATAACAGGGGCCATAAAAACACATGACCACAGTGGTCATAAAATGCTAGGTAGTGACCACGGAATGTCTGTGCTAATGACATCGACCCAAATGGTATTAAACCAACTTGTTCAGAACTTTCTGCGACAGTGGACGTCGTATAGATAAAAGATAATATACTTAAAACATTGTATATAGTATATATTTAAAAATCAATCTATATTTATAAGAATAGAAAAAAAAATAATTGACATTCATATCAAAACTGCGATAAACTTTCGTCGTAAAACATATCGGAGAACAGCGTGCTGGTTTTCTTTACTGCCAGTCTAAGAGCGTTTCAATCTATTTTATTGCTATTGATTTCACGAAAAAAAATTGTTACAATTTCAATATTAAATAAACGATGCAGTTTTAACTCTATTAATGGAATAAATTCTTTCTTTTTTAGGAACATTAAAGTTGTTTTAATAGCATCTCTTTCTCTGGTCATTTTCTTCACTAATAACACCGTGGTTTCTTCTGACTCCATCAACTCTACCTCAATGTCACTAGTTCCGTTGTTTCATGTATTTTTCCTTCCAATTTCTCAGTCATCACCATCATCTTTATTTCAACCGGATCACTGCAGGGTAAGTTCGTCCACCTCATGGATACATGTCCGTGGTCTTCTGAACTTCATGACACCAGGGGCAATCAATCTGTCTAGTACAGTAATTGCCACTTCGACCCGGTATTCCTCTGATCTATATTGGTTACTTATGTTTGTATCTCTTCATTTTTAATTCAATCTCCATTCATTATTACATTTAATATTTATTAATATATATTTATTTTGTTATAAAGTGATAGAATTGCACATTTGTTATTTTATTTTAATGCAAGTCGTGTTCGATTCGAACAGATTTCTTAATTGACATACTAAAAAAGTTTTTTTTTAACCCAAAATTACATTAATACTTTTTGCTTTATTGTTATAATTACTTTAATAATTTAGATACAAGTTTTAACTTGTATCTAAATTATTCTTCTATCTTATTAAACTATATATAGATTTATATCAAAGAACTCTGGATATTGTTATAAACAAAAAAAAATATTTTTAACAGCTTGTAAATAGTTCGCTATTGTTAAATATCTATTGCTAATTCGTAAATAGTCCAAAGAGATCATCTACTTTAAAGTCATATCTATACGAATTAAAGAAAAAATAATACAATATTAGGACATCTATTGTGAATCGAAAAGCTCTGGATTTTTTTCTAAATAAAAAATAATATTTCAGAAACTGGTTGATGTTTGATCATAGTTCATCATCCTTTTTATCATCATATCATCGACATAGATGTCTACAACAATGCATAGGCCACAAATGTCGCCATTATGACCGTTCCTGCGCCGCCCGTATACATCTTCCTAAACTTCTAGTGGTCGGCTTAAATTGAAATATAATTACTCTTTATTCGTAATAATAACAAATGGGAGCATCCTGTGAATTAAAATGAACCATTAGGTTAACTTTCGATTTGTACGCATATACACATGACCCAAATCGTGACTCAAAAATCGAAAGTTTCGCAGAATATACGAATCAAAGGAATATTTACGAAAAAGGAAAACGAAATAAAAACACAACACGCGGACAGAGAACCGTTCTTTTTAATCTGTCGCGCCCACAGCGCGCTGTCATAAAAAAAAAGCGTAACGCACACATGCGCAGGAGCACGTCGTCCCCAAGCCCACACATACATAAATAAGGAAACCACTAAACTCTCACACTAATCAAAACACAACACACATGTACACCTAAATACATCCTTACACGCATTCTATTATTCAAAACCATTCACACATACGCGTTATTTACTCCAAAAATAACTCACACATATAACTCGTGTATCCGTGAGTGCATGTGGATGCAACATTAAAGCCATCACTACATGTATATTAAATGCATTTGTGTGTGTAAGTGGGTCACAGAGATAGGCGAGACACGTGTTAGAGGGCCGGCCCTTTATTACGGTGCTACTCTATGATAAAAAATACTGTATTTTCTTTTTAAAAAAAAAATGTTTCAATTTGTAACTCTGATGCAATTTTGACAAACGATTGCAAACCGAACTCATTATGATACTAATTATCGTCACTCGGGCGTGTCAGTACTTGCATAAAACGCTACCTTTTTAGGCGTACTTCGCGAATGCAATAGATAATTACATATCCAACCTTTACAACTAAATTTCTTTACAATCACACTAATTTAACTATGTTATTATCTACATATATAAAATTGTTATTTCGTAGTCCACTGTTGGGCAAAGTCCTCGATCAGATACCTACAATTAGACCGGTTGAAAACAATCACCATCTCTTTTTCGACTATCTTAACAAGATTGTTTGATCTCTAATGAAAATAGCACTAATTCAGGAAAGAAATTGACTCAGTTAACTTACTATAAAGGTACCGAAGCCGCTGTACCGCGTCTTAAACGCGGTGAAGTGGGGGACGAGGAAAAAAGTGCATTGACAGCTAACTGATGAAACGGGGCAGTTAATACTACCCCCATCTCACCGTGCGCATACCTAAGGCGCGGCACAGCGGTTTCGGTAGCTCAATTTTGTTTCTTTTGTATCGTTCGATCTGTCAACAGATTACAATCAGATGTGTTGGACAATAGCGAAAGGTTAAAGTACATTCCCTTTTAATAATATCTCTGAATTCAATAGTTGCTTTATTTAAAGAAATATAGGCCTAAAAAACCTTTTTTATAGCATATAACAATATGATTTCAATATATATTACATATATACGAATCTAAATTAAAAGTCGCTTCATATAACAAAAGTTAATTTCCGTGGACAGTGTCAAGCAAATTGAAATTAATAGCATAATTTTAATTAAAATAGTTTAAACATTTTTTTACTTAAATAAATAATTAGCAAAGTATACAATAAAGATACGAATACATCTAAAAATATCACATATAAATCGTAAACAAATTAATAAGTATAGTAATAACGTATATATTTCGATGTATTTCATATACTAAAAATCAAATAACCCAACTTACGTAATTTTAAATTTAATAAATAAATTAATTAAAAGTCATTTATAATACAGGAACATTAATGTGTAGTCTCAAAGATTACTTTGTGTTAGCAAGTAAATAATTTAGAAATTAAAAGTTAAATAAAATATTAAAAGCCCTTGGCACAGCAATAAATGACCCGTCGCCGGCGCATCGCTGGGATGATATCGCGTCGGGAGCATTCACCCGGCTCCCCCCACTTTGGAAATTGGGTTTTTCATTGTCACATACAATACTTCCTTTTGACAGGTAGACATTATTTTCGAATTTCAAACATTTAAATATCGTTTTTTATTTAAAATATCACAATGAAAAAAATGTATATCGAAAAAAGTTCACTATTTATCTTAATGATTAGGAAAAAGCTGGATGAAGGTCGTGTCCAACCATTACTGCTGATAATCTAGAGGGAGTTCTGTGTCCAGTTGTGGACCTCGTACGGTTGAAGAGATGGAAGACTGCCCAGCGAATTGAAAATTCGAATTGGCAGTGGTTAGGTCATAGAACAGATGACGGCTGGTGCCTTGAGCTGAGAGATCTGGAGTAAAAACCTCGCACCAGCAAGCGAAGTGTAGTGTCGACCCATATATATATATATATATATATATATATATATATATAATGTGTCAAATAATATATGCTAATGAATATCTAAAATAATTTAGAAAAACAGTGAAAGACACGGTGTTTATATAAGAAATAAAAATAAACTGTATACTCCTAGTTTTCGTCCTAAAAAATTAAATAAATTACTTATACCATAAGGTGTGGGTATGTAAAAGAAAATTCCATAGTCTATTTCAGATCTGTCACTGGAGAGATTTAAAACTAATATCAAAAGAAATATTATTAAAAAAATGTGTTATTATGTACAATATACTATACTGATGTTAATGCGTGGAATTAAATGTTGATGCTCACTCAGGAAGATAATTATTGTCGCGCATCTATAAAACTATATTTGTAAAGAGCAACTGTTGAGTTTCTCGCCGGCTCTCAACAGAACTGCCTTCCGAGCTGGTAGCTTCCTATATGGACAACAATGGCAATATTTTATTTGACGATTCAAAAGTGCTTATTATTATATTTATTTTCGATTTTGAATTAATAAAATAAAACATGAAATATACATTTATATAAAATAGACATTTATAATGAGAAGCCAAAACAAGGTCCCATTTTAATGTCTTTTATGTCAAAAGTACAGTATATATCAATCAAAGTTTGAATATATTCCAGGTATATATGAACAATCATATTAAAATAACATATATTTACAAGTCGAGATACTACATATTAAAATTATTTATTGTTTATTCTCTGTCCTTGCAGACTATACTGCCAGAAGTTATTGGAAATTTGAATTATAAAAGATAAATTAATAATTGAATCATATTTCACAGTGATCACTAAATTATAAATAGATTATTTAAAGAATCTATTCTTATAAAACTTATACATAGTTAATTAAAATGAAACATATATATTATATTATATTTAATACGTTATTGTACAAGTGTATTTCTTAAAATAATATAGTTACATTTCAATAATTTGTTCTGAAATAATTTTTAATGGAATCAGGCGTTACCTCGCGGAAGTCCATCCTAAGTAAGAAAAGGACCAATATTTACCCACTTCCGCACATGCAGTGGTAGTCGTGCAACAAAGTGCACCGCCCGCCAGCCCGCTGATAAATGCGTATGCGGCAAACAATGCGAATTACACAACCGCCACCGCCAAATTACTCAACAAGTGTTTCACCCCTCCACGGGGCATCTTCAGGAGTTATGTTACACCGATTTGTGCCAAACACAGAGTGCTTTAAGCTGAAATAATTTTATTGTAGTTTGTGTCTGTTTCTTAGAAAAATCTTATTGATCTTCGAGATCGTTTCAGCCCATAAAAGCCTACTGCAAGGTATATGTCTTCCCCAAAGATGCCACGCCTGGCAGGCGCGTGGATATCTGTGTAGTATTGTGATACGTATGAAGCTGCCGCATATCATCTGAAAACTTATTTATGGGCAGTGGCAATCCTATATAATACACAAAGTGTGAATTAAAAAGGATCGTGTCCTGGAAATAGAGCTTCCGACCTTTGATCGCAAGTGGCTGTCCTTTACTGAGCTGCAACTGCTTGAAATATCACTTAATCATTATTAAGTATTATATAATCACAACGGATTTATAAGGAGGAATTGGTCGAACAAACCGAACTGAACATTGCCAACGGGTTACATATTTAACATTTAACACTTCATATTAATTTTTGTATAGTTTTAAAAATAATCAGAACTTAATAATAGAGTTGACAATATAATGTATTTATCATAAAATTGGTAAATTCAATTTAAAAAACTAAAGTTGAGTTTCTGCACAACTGACAATTGAAATGTAATACCACAGTTGCTGACAAAGAAGGTACTGAATATATAGTAATATCTATTCAGTACTGTATCATCCACTATGTAGCGAAGTCGCAGGACGCGGCAGTAGGGGTGTGAAGTTTAATAATCCTACCCAAAGGTAAGGTAAAAGGGGAAGAAAATGATTGGAGCTATTTGAAATCATTTCTTCTGTTGAAAACGCCTCGTACGCCCTTTTTATTTCTCTAACATCATTTTTAGGGGGGGGGGGATTTTATATATACACTACATCACTCCGTATGAAGTGATGAAGTGTTTACATGAGAAGACTTCAAGCTAGCGGAAGTATCAGAGAAATACTTTTTACTGTTACAGTATTCCATGTGAGACGCCATTGTTGGGATAATCGGCGAACCTTCTAGAAGCGGCAGTCAAAGATGAAGGAAAGAAGAAGTAACTTGAAGTATGAAACTTTTGTTGAAGTTTGACAACAAGTATTTCTTTATTTTAAATTTAAATGGAATCTTCTAGAAGTTGTGATCGAAGAAAGAGAGATAAAAAATTAAAAAAGCTAATTTTTGTTATTAACGCTGAAATTTAGTTGGCGAGGTACCAGGCGAGCATAAATGCGAGTAGGTGCAGTGGAAAGTGGCGCGAAGGACGCCCGCCTCGGCGACGAGTAATTTCGCCCCGACCTCGTGTCCACTGCGCGCGGTCGAGCCACGCATGTTTATGAACTCCCGATTGCGACATACACTTTGATTGATGTTTTTCAATCCAAAAAAGGAAAACCCCACTAGCAGGGGAATAGATGAATCGCGGGTAATATAGATCCCAAGCCGAGGTCCACTTGTGGGGACCCTTGAACCCAGTCATTCCATGGAGCCTTCACCGAAGAAGTTCGGTCTCCCATTAGTAGGTTGTGATGGCATGAGCCAAAGCTAAATTTTTTATCACAATATTAGGTTATTTAAAATTGCCATACTTTACTCCTACAGTACAATAAAAGTTTGGGAGGTTCTCCGTTATCCTCGCAGCACGTTCCTCCGAAGTGACGCTACTGAACCGGGCAAGTGCCCCACGAAGTGTGCACATGGCGGTAAGCTGATGATGTTCTAATTTTCTCATTTAAGTGTTACATATATAAATATTTCACTGGTATTTTAATTAAAAACAGAAGTTAAATATTATTAATTTATTTGGCTGTGATAAATCTTAAACATCGCATCTTCTAATTCATGGTTGCATAGACTTATTAAGACTAGGGGCCACTCGGGCAAATCATGAACTGATGGCGGGCCGGCCGCCAGAAGTATAGGTAATTTGTTGGTTTTATTCTGGAATAGATTTCAATATTTTTCGAATGTACGAGAGTATTATTTTTGCTATTGGCGGGCCACTAATATCCGACCGGCAAGCCGTGGTCTGTGTATCCATGTTCTAATTCAATTTATTCCCATTAACCGAAAGAAAATGTCTTTCGTTAAACCTTATTATAGTATGCACAAAATGACCACGCTCATCAAGGAAGACGAAACACGTTCTGAGTTCCTTTAGTTTTGTAAGAAAATCTCTGTACAAATTAAACAAAATAAACATAATTTTAAATAATATAAAAATCTATTTAAAATAAAATTTTGTTAAAAAAACATTGCAAAACCTAAGGAACGAGTTGACGGATGAAAGGCACCGGAAAAGAGGGAAATGAATGAAAGGTTAAGACAGACGGAATGTGAAAATTGAGCAAAGGAATGAAATATCTTAAGACGCATGGAAGAAGAGCGTGAAAATAAAAATTCTAAATGAAAAAGTTATTAAAAAGAAATAAAAGTCCCTGACCTAAAAATAAGTTAGGGGTACGAGAGACCTCCAATAGCAGGGGTCACAAAAAAAACCTTAGTGGATGATTATAGCCGGTTAGACGTTAAAGATTTATAATCCGGTGATATTTAAAAGTGAGGGTAATTGTTGATGTAGATTCCTTTATTTTATGTTTGATTGATTTCCTTTATTTTCTACACACAAATGTCCAACAAACGAAAGAAAAAATTGCGATACCATTTTTGAGATTACGGTGGATGCAACCTAACTTCGGCCAAACCTAACACGGGTATTTGTACATACAGGTCGTCGAATGGACGCCAGCAAATTCCGGCGTTGTACACACGGGTCGTCCAGCGGACGCCGGCAAACTCCGACACTGGTACATACAGGTCGTCGAATGGACGCCAGCAAATTCCGGCGTTGTACACACGGGTCGTCCAGTGGACGCAGGCAAACTCCGGCGCTGGTACACACAAGTTGTCGAGTGGACGCCGGCAAACTCCGGCGCTGGTACACACAAGTCGTCGAGTGGACGCCGGCAAACTCCGGCGCTGGTACACACAAGTCGTCGAGTGGACGCCGGCAAACTCCGGCGCTGGTACACACAAGTCGTCGAGTGGACGCCGGCAAACTCCGGCGCTGGTACACACGGGTCGTCCAGTGGACGCCGGCAAACTCCGGCACTGGTACACACGAGTCGTCCAGTGGACGCAGGCAAACTCCGGCGCTGGTACACACAAGTCGTCGAGTGGACGCCGGCAAACTCCGGCGCTGGTACACACAAGTCGTCGAGTGGACGCCGGCAAACTCCGGCGCTGGTACACACGGGTCGTCCAGTGGACGCCGGCAAACTCCGGCACTGGTACACACGAGTCGTCCAGTGGACGCAGGCAAACTCCGGCGCTGGTACACACAAGTCGTCGAGTGGACGCCGGCAAACTCCGGCGCTGGTACACACAAGTCGTCGAGTGGACGCCGGCAAACTCCGGCGCTGGTACACACGGGTTGTCCAGTGGACGCTGCCAAACTCTGGTACTGGTACACTCGGGTCGTTCAGTGGACGCCGGCAAACTCCGGCGCTGGTAACGAAAGGGTTAAAATTTTAACTCAAATTTGATTTGAAAACCAACGTTAATGTTGAATATGAATAACTATGATTTGATATTAGGGGTCAAGTTTGATTATTATACTACCATGATACAATTTTAAAGTTAAGGACCTCGACAGAGCTGATACTGTAGGACCTCACGGTGAGTCCTTTATCTTTATAATTTATAATTAAGATCGACTTATTCCATTGCTATAGCCTAGCAAACTTAATTCTGATTAATACACTAATTCGTGATAAATAAAATGCGACAAAAATATGTTTCCGCCCGGGATCGAACCGGGGACCTTCTGCGTGTTAGGCAGATGTGATAACCGCTACACCACGGAAACTTATAATTAGTTCTTAAAAATGTATAATGTATATTATTTTTTACGAGTATATATTGGTGATGTAGACCAGAAGACGGCAACGCGACGCCACTGCGATCTCCAAAAAATTTTAGTACGCCCTTAAACTATTGTTAATTTAGACGAGAAATCAAAACGTCTTATGTGATAGATTACGAAAAAATTACCGATAATATGACAACCTAAATATCTCATTAAAATAATTTTATATAAAAAACTATATCATCGCTTTTACCTTTTTACCTAATATACTTACAAGTATTCTTGTGTATTTAATTAAAATTAATAGTAATCTTGTTTTTGTTTAAAAAACTTTTAAGTTAAACGGTTTTTTGATACCCATATTGTGGTTTTTAGGAAAAATATGTACCTAGTCTGCCATATTGGAACGGCATCCATCTTGAATTTTAAATTTTGACATAATCATCGTGTTTTACTAGTGTAGCCTTTTCATTTGATACCCATATTGAGAGGGTTAAGGAAAAATACGTAATCCGCCATTTTGTATCGGCGGCCATCTTAGATTTATAATGTTATTGATTTTATTATATTGTATTGTCATCTAAATTAAATGTGTGTACCAAATTTCATATCAATCTCACAACGGAAAGGTGCTTAAATTTAAATTTCTAATTTTGACCCAAATAAATAAATTCCGTACGGGTCGAACTAAATAAAACCGTTTAATTAAGATCAATCACAACGCAAAACAAGCGCAAGACAAGAAGTACTGGACAAGATATAAAAATACATTATGTTAGAAAAAAGCAAGCGGCCGTTATCAAACAAGGGTGGGTAGGGTCGGCCCGTGTTGCTTCCGACTACAGAAAAAAGTGCTTAACTCGCCGACCCCCTGAATCCGCGACCTGTATATCTTGTAAGTTTAAATTAAAACATATAACATACCACCTCAAATCACAAACCAAAGGTTCTATGAGAATCACAAATGCTAGACATCTAAAGCCTTCGCAACCGGTTTAAAACCTTCGTGAATATTATGAAACCATTTCTTTACTTTCATGGCATATCACTCTTACTTTCAATTACTTAAATTACATTTATTGCTTATTGATTGATAAATCACGTACCACGCGTGTTGCTATCATATACGTGTTTTTTTCTAACATACCAATCACGTGTTATTTATGGAAATAATATAATTATATATGTATATATCTCATAAGTTTATGTCCATAGGGATAGGGCGCATGATATACGCTTCCTGTTTTTCTATTGGAAACTTACAAAGACAATATCCAATGATATCAAATACCATCACTTATAGTAATTTCATATACACTTTTATATCACATGACATATTTTCAACAATTCACATTCTATATAAATAAAAAATAATTGACAAATATATTTATAAACGCAAAAGAAACGGTTCAACTGATTTGTACAACTATTTATTTTGTAAAGGAATTAAAAAGGTTCTTAATGAAAGAGGCAATTTAAAAAAATACGAGGAAAATAATAAAAAATATACTATCGATTTTTCCTCACAAACAAAATAGTAAACCTTAAAAAACATAAATTAGAAATGTCTTTACACATTCTCTTTATGTATTCCGTAATTAATTACAGAAAACCTTGGGGGATTTGAAAATTGAATTTTTAGTAATTTAACTCAAAAAATTGCAGAATTATACACAAAATAAGAACATTTATATTGCTAACACATATGTAACATGAATCAAAATAAATCCGTAACATTTCAGTTAAAATATAAATATAATTTATCTTTAGAAATGAATTCTTATTCAATAATTTTAATATTCCAAAAAAAACATAAAAAATTTTAGTTACTAAACTTTTTGGTTTTCATAGCAATTTTTTTTTAATTTCCTTCAAGGCATTGTCTATGGAATCTATATCATATATATCAAGAGATTTCCATTTATCTACTGACTCATCATGATATCTCTGGAACCATAACATGTAGTGTCTCCAAATTTTATAGGAATATTTGTTTAACTACGTGTTAGTCAGCTAAAAATGAATTTTTGCAAATTTCAAGTTGAGGGACTATTTTTTGTGATCGCTGTCGTTGTTGTTTCCACCCATAGACGCCTACTGCAAGGTATAGACCTATTTCAAAGATATCTACGGGGGATATACCATATCGCCACGTTTGGCAGGCTGGTTGGCGATTGCAGCGTGGTATTATGGTACGCAGAGAACGCTGCTTCGTATATTTTGGATACTTATTTGTAAGCATTGGCAACCCTATATAATTAATGCACAAAGTGTGAATTATATGAGATTGTATTCTGGGAATGAAGCCCGCGACCTACAATCGCATCTAACGTAATAAAATGTTAATATATATGAAATGGAATCAGGTGTTACCTCGCGGAAGTCCATCCTAAGTAAGAAAAGGACCAATATTTAGCCACTTCCGCACATGCAGTGGTAGTCGTGCAATAAAATGCACCGCCCGCCAGCCCGCTGATAAATGCGTATGCGGCAAACCACTTATGTTACACCGATTAGTGCCAAACACAGAGACATATCTATGTATGTATATATATATAAATATATATATGGATTAAAGATAAAATTATTTCTAAGTTTTTATTTACTTATTACTTTATAAACGTATACTTGTCACTTTTATTTTCCTGACGTTCAAACGTAAAGTCGGTGTGACGTCACGAGAGGTATAGAGTGAAAAGTTTGTTACGTTGCTAAGAATAAAATAAATACATTTAAAAAACTTTTAAGTTAAACGGTTTTTTTATACCCATATTGTGGTGGTTGTGGAAAAATATGTACCTAGTCCGCCATATTAGAACGGCGTCCATCTTGAATTTTAAATTTTTGACATAATCATCGTATTTTACTAGCGTAGCCCTTTCATTTGATACCCAAATTGAGGGGGTTAAGGAAAAATACGTAATCCGCCATTTTGTATCGGCGGCTATCTTAGATTTATAATGTTATTGATTTTATTATATTGTATTGTCATCTAAATTAAATGTGTGTACCAAATTTGAGATCAATTTGACAACGGGGAGGTGCTTAAATTTCAATTTCTAATTTTGATCCAAATAAATTCCGTACAGGTCGAACTAAATAAAACCGTTAAATAAACACTTGTGTTCAAGACTGTCGCCTTTATTGTTTGACAATATGTATATATATTAGGGTGACTGGTAAGTAATGTCGCATTCTTAAGTTAAATTCACAAGGCTACATTTTGAACAAGTTTTTATTTCTAATCAACAATATATTCACCTTCGTTATCAACAATCTTTTGCCATCTAATATACAAATCAATGCCGGAGCGGTAAAAATCAATCGGTTTTTCTGTAAAATATGTCGACAGAAACGACATTACTTTCCGGTCGCCCTAATAAATTTATTTTTTATGCAGGCTTTATAATGAAGATTATTTAATCTATCTCAGTTTAGGAACGTATTTATAAATTGATAATCATTTGTATATTATTTATTTAAAATTAAGAACATAAAAGGAGGTTAAATGAAATATATATATAAATATATACTTTGAAATGACAAATAAATTTGTTTATTTAATAAGGAAAAACAGAGTAGGCGATCATAAAGCGATAGGATATTGATGTACCGTATGTGCTGAAACAACAAATGTCCTTATTATATTTATGAAAACATATCTTTATCTAATATATAAAATTCTCGTGTCACGGTGTTCGAACTTGAACTCCTCTGAAACGGCTTGACTGATTTTTATCAAATTTAATATGCGTATTCAGTAGGTCTGAGAATCGGCTACTATCTATTTTCTATACCCCTAAGTGATAAAGGTTGTTCACACTTAAAAAATTTTTTATATTTTTTTAACGAAATTTTTTGATTTTATTTTTTTATGATACAGCATACAAGAATACATACAACCATAAATTTTTACCCCTCTACGATCAACCCTTATTTTTTATTTGTAAATTAAAATATCAGCTTTTTTTTTGCAAAACAACGTTCGCGGGATCAGCTAGTATATATATAATATCAGAAGAACGTCCGTCGGTGTATTTGCGGAGAAGGCAATGGCGCAAGAGCCTCATCTCGGCCGTTCTAAGCTTGTTGCAGGTTACGCAATCTTTCTCTCTTGCGCAACCATTTGACCGACATTCGGTATTCGCTTACACAACACCAATTGTCTGCCAACCCCCTCCTTCGTTTTTTTTTGGGGTTTTTGTGTTAGGGCAGTAGAGTAGCCGTTTCAACTAGCTTCCGAGTTTTTGCGAACTCTAATCACATTTACGTATTCTATTTTTAAATCTTTACGTTTTTTTGCGTGTAGAGTATACGTAACTTGATTTAGTGATATTAGAATGAAAAAATTACATCATCATCTTCGCTATAAGTCATTTAAATGCTAGAGATAGGCTTCTCCTATATAATTACAATGAAATATAATAAAAAATATGGTAAATAGGATCTTTTATAAAAGTCAATATCATCTCAATATTTTAAATGAATTCAACACTTAATTATTACATTAATTATTATTACAATAGTATGATTTCTGCTAAACACTCGCTCAAAGATTTACAAACTATATTTAGTATATAACTTAAGTAATAAATATATTAGGGCGACCGGAAAGTAATGTCGTTTCTGTCGACATATACAGAAAAACCGATTGATTTTTACCGCTCCGTCATTGATTTTGTATACTAGATGGCAAAAGATTGTCGATAACGAAAGTGATTTTGTCGATTAGAAATTAAAACTCGTTAAAAGTGTAGTCGTGTGAATTTAACTTAAGAAAACGATATTACTTTCCGGTCCCCCTAATAGATATAAATATGAATAACTAAAAGGTGAAAGTCAAAAGAAAATTCAGAAATTGTTATATTAAAATATAACTTAAGTGCTTATTTTTCCATCTCTTATATCATCAGCATTTCACCACTTTACTACCTTCATCATCGCTCTTAGATCACAGTCTGAATCACAGGTAAATTCTGGTATCCCAGTATTGACCCATTTATATTTTTCTTTCTTACAATATTTATTACTTTACTTTAAAATACTTACTTTAGGGTCTCACCCGACTTCTTTACTACACTTGAGTTTTGTTTTTATTTATTACATACTGCATTCATCATCTTTTATTCCTATGTCCCCAAGTTGGGGCAGAGGGCGTCCACAGTACGTCGCTATCCCGAGCGGTCTTGAGCCTCGCGCTTTACTTCGCTCCACGTCATTCCAACTGCCTTCACTTCTGCAGTGATCGTCCGCCGCCAGGTTTGCTTTGGGCGGCCACGTCCTTGAGGATTCCATTCTAGGGCTTGCCTCGGTGTGTGATCAGGGTCCCTATGAAGCGTGTGGCCTATCCAGTTCCACTTGCGGTGTTTGATCTGCTGGTCGGTCGGTATCTCACAGCAGCCTTTCAGAGGTCTACGTTGGAGACTTTCTCAGGCCAGTATAAACCGAGTATACGTCGAAGACAGTTGTTAAAGAAGACTTGGAGCCGACGCGAGATATCTTTAGTGACCTTTCACGTCTCGCATCCATATAGCAACAATGTTTTATATGCATACTGCACTACCTTTCTGCAAAAACGTAAGAACGAACACAGTTAGACGTCGCCGGGTTTTCACATTACTATTATTTTTTTTATAGGTTGGCTGTACGTATTTTACTGTTGTATAATAATCTTTCCAACGAAATTAAAAAAAAAAATCTATTTTTCCCTTCATCTAAACCCTCAAGCAAACACAGTAATATTTAAAAAAAATCACTTTCGTTAATCAGGCTACTAAGGGTTAATATTTTTCTTCCCATCTCTAACTAGGCATCAGAACGGAGCCTTTTAAACATAGGACAAAAGGATCGATAAGAAACTGCAGTCCAGTTTATTCCAACGACCTGAAACTCATCTCAACACCTTGAAGGTTGACATCCTATTCTGCGTTTGCTTGCCTGGCCTCAACTCCAGAACCTAAAAACCTTTACAACCTTCTATTTGGATTATATGGCTTGCCAACTGCCATTTCAAGTTTTCGCTGAGCTAAAACCGTTACTTTGGTTAGTAGAGAAATCCCCTCATTCCCGAATCTATCTCGTAGATAAATCCAAAGTAACTATGGCAAAGAATATGTGAGGTATACGACTGATATTACAGCCTACTTTTACATGCCCATTGCTGGGCATACACCTTTGCTAATAACAACCTATGTGGTCATCTATTTTCGTAAAAAAGTAAACACCTATTTGATAAAAATACTGAAGTAAAGGTAATATATATAAAACATATAATTGAATAATGAAGAAATAAACATAGTATATATACTTTTAAAGAAAAGAAATGTAAGATCAGAGAATCTGACGGTGGTCTATGTTTAAATGCAAATTGTATCAATTAAGTAAGAAAAGGACCAATATTTAACCACTTCCGCACATGCAGTGGTAGTCGTGCAACAAAGTGCACCGCCCGCCAGCCCGCTGATAAATGCGTATGCGGCAAACAATGCGAATCACACAACCGCCACCATCAAATCACTCAACACGTGTTTCACCCCTCCACGGGGCATCTTCAGGAGTTATATTACATCGATTAGTGCCAAACACAGAGTCCTAAAAGTCCAGAGTAAAAACATAGGCATTTATCAGCGGGCTGGCGGGCGGTGCACTTTGTTGCACAACTACCATTGCATGTGCGGAAGTGGCTAAATATTGGTCCTTTTCTTACTTAGGATGGACTTCCGCAAGGTAACTCCTGATTCCATTAAATAATTGTATCAATGTCTTGATTATTTAAATGTGCTTCTCAAAGCCTATTCTAAAGAATAAATATTTGTCTAATCATTTCATTATTTCTTCTGTTCTCTTTTCCTCTGCTCCTATATTCCTCTCGCTGTTCTAAGGTTCATCAGGAATAAAATCCTATACCTCTTTAGCCCATATGCGACAGCTAAAAGACTTTTCTTTTCTACCTAACGTGCCACGTAAGCTGGAATATTTGAGATGTATGAAATAGTTCGGTATGTTGTGCCGGGTATTGGAATGCTAAGAAGATATACAATCCAGTAAAACAGTAGTATATAGCAGCCTGTGCCAAGGCTTCTACGGGTGTCTTTGAGGTCCGCTACCTTAATGGTCTTAAGGCGCCATCTGCGCTCTACCATCTCGAATACGCGTAATCTGTTAATGCCAGGCAGCAGTTAGTCCGATTCAAAAAAAAAAGCAATTTAATTCAACCCCTTGTGGAAATTTCTCGAATAAATGTTCTAATGTTTATGTTTTTAATATTGGTATTAAATTTCAACAAAAAGAGCTCTAGCAGAACGACGAGAGCAAATCAACATAGAACATGTGTAAACATGTTCGATTTGAAAGTGAACGAACGAAAGCAAAAGGGGAATACGGATCCTGAATCCGGTATTGGCGTCATCCGCGAATAATAAATGACAGCCGCCGCTTACACCGTAGCGTAATGTTGAATATTAGAAATGATTTTTTTTTTAAATAAAATTTGTAAATACTTTATATTTCGAATACAGGTTGGTTGGTTAAAAGCTTTAAAATGTCTGAATATATTGCTCATTTCCTGTTAATTAATGTAAGGCACACCCCATAAAATCAATTGTTTCAG